>NC_090823.1:79272736-79584736 GCF_000390325.3 Nicotiana tomentosiformis | reverse complement strand
TTTGTAACTTGTGTGCAAAATTTGAAGTCAATCGGAAGTGATTTGATATGTTTCGGCATCGTTTGTAGAAGTTGGAATTCCTTAGTTTCAATAGGCTTGGATTGGGGTGCGATTCGTGGTTTTAGCGTTGTTTGATGTGATTTGAAGGCTCGACTAAGTTCGTATGGTGTTTTAATACTTGTTGGTATATTTGGTTGAGGTCCCGGGGCCTCGGGCTGAGTTCGGATGATTTTCGGATCAAATTTGGAGTTAAAAGGGGTGTTGTAGCTGAAGCCTTCTGGTGTAATCGCACCTGCGGAGCTTTGGTCGCAGATGCGAGCTCGTAGGTGCGGGCTGGGAAGCGCAGAAGCGACCTAGGACGAAGGTGTGCAGTGGTCGCAGGTGCGAGGCAATTTTCGCACATGCGTGGTCGCAGATGCGGCGTCATGAGCGCAGAAGCAGAGTTGGCCAGTGGGGGAGCTTGCGCAGGTGCGATGGTAATTCCGCACCTGCGATTGCACAGATGCGGAGGCAGGACCGCATAAGCGAAGGGAGCCTTGGGGCATGTCCGCAGAAGCGGAGGATTTTCCGTAAAAGCGAAACTGCATGTGTGGTTAAGTGATCCGCAGAAGCGAAAAGGCTGGGCAGTGTATTAAAAATGAGGGTTATGAGATTTTCTTCATTTTTGAACATTCCAAAGCTCGGGATTAGGCGATTTTGAGAGGAATTTCGAAGGGATTCTTGAGGTAAGTCACTATTGGTTTAATTTGCACAATAATTGTGTTTTCCCATTGATTTTTCCGCCTAGATTGTGTGGTTTTAAGGTGTAATTTAGGGGTTTGAGGCTAGGGATTTAGAGTGTTTAAGTTGGGAATTTGGGTGTCGATTTGGTATTAAATTTTGGTAAATTTAGTATGGTTGGACTCATGGCAGAATGGGCTTTCGAATATTGTAACTTTTACCCGATTCTAAGATGTGGGCCCGTGGGTCAACTTTTGAGTTGACTTTTTCATTTTTGATTAATAGCTTAGTATTTACTTATGGAATTGATTCCTTTAGCTAGTGTTGATTGCATCGAACTGTTTGTGATTAGATTCAAGGCATTTGGAGGCCGTTTTGCGAGGCAAGGGCTTGTCGGAGTAGGGATTTGCACAACTTGAGGTAAGTAACACTTCTAAATTTGGTTCTAAGGGTATGAAACTCCGAATTTCGTGTTATGCGATTGATGTTAAGGTGATGCACATGCTAGGTGACAGGCATGTGGACGTGCACCGTGTAAACTATGAATAAGTCGATTTCATGGAATTGTGTAGCTATCTTAACTGAACACTTTTCCCGTACTCCATGTGTTAAAGCACTTGAGCTGTAATTTATGCTAGATATCATGTTTAGGCTATATGCTTGTACTGTTGGGACCCACAATGGTCGTTCCTTGCTGTTGAGTTAATTGTTTATTTGCAGTCATGTACTCAGTCGTATCCATCATTCATATCATATCTCAGTTTATATTATTGTACATTGTTACATCTCATATTATTGATTAGGGTTGCTTAGTATGAGCGTTGTGAGCCCGAAATACTAGAGAGATTAATGATTGTGTGAGGCCAAGGGCCTGATTGTGAGTGATAATTTAGGGATCGATCTGCACGCTGCAACATATTTTTATTTACTTATGCCTGGATCTGGCTTATTATAGCGCTTGGGTTAAAGAAGCCCCTCCGGAGTCTGCACCCCCACAGTGAGCGCAGTGGATATTATATTTGGGATGAAGTTCCCTGGCATGGAGTTTCCCTATATATTCACATTTGAGATGGAGTTCCCTCGGCATGGAGTTGCCTATACATTATATTTGGGATGGAGCTCCCTGGACTGAACCTGCCCCGTACTGTACTGAGTGATTGAGTACCCTGAGAGTGTGAGTACTTGAGGTTTCCATTGTAGTGTACCACATACATCATGAACAGTGGCATGTAGGTATAGAAATGTCATATCCCTCCTATCATTCAGAGTTGATCTATTTTACTTGTATTGAGTTTTTATTTAACGAACTTGAAAATATACCTACATTTATGTACTGTTATTTCTATATTGAACTATAACTGTTGAGTTCGTTACTACTTTCAGTCCAAAGATTAGATTTGTTACTTATTAAGTTAGTTGTACTCACGCTACACCCTGCACCTCGTGTGCAGATCAAAATGTTTCTGGTCACAACGGTTGCTGAGTTGCGGAGTTCGGACATTCGGAGATCATTGAGGTTGCTGCTGGGGGTTCACAGACCTTGACTCTCCTCCCTTATCTTTCATTTTATTTTTCTAGACGGTGTACCAAACAATAATTTTATGTAGATACTCATGTACTCGGTGACACCCTGATTTTGGGAGAGATTTTGTATTGAGTTATAATTTCCTATTATGTTTTTAAAAGAATTTTTCTTTAATTTATAAACTGTTGTTCGTATCTTTCAAAGATTTAAAGTGTTGGAAATGTCTGAGCAGTCGGCTTGCCTAGTACTATGATAAGAGCCATTACGACAGTTTGGTTTTGGGTCGTGACAAGTTGGTATCAGAGCCTAGGTTATATAGTTTTCATGAGTCATGAGCAAGTTTAGTAGAGTCTTGCGGATTGGTATGGAGACGTATATACTTATCTTCGAGAGGCTGCCGAACCCTTAAGAAAGATCACATTCTTGTATTCTTGTCGTGTTGATTTGTTGACTCCGGTCACTAAATTTTTATAGTTATAATCTCTTACAGATGGTGAGGACACATGCTATCGGTTAGGACATACAACCACAAGTACCACCAGCTACGGCCACGAGAGACCGAGATCGCGGTAGGGGCAAAGGTGCAGCTCGTACGTCAGCTAGAGTAGCACCTGCAGATCCACCAGTTGATCCAGCTCAGGAACAAGTACCCGATATGGTTGAGCTAGTGGGGCCAGCCCAGGCACCGTTGTGCCCATTGTGATTCCAGGCCTTCAGGAGGCTTTGGCTCAGATTTTGACTGTGTGCACTAGCCTTGCTCAGGCGATTTCTATTCCGGCTGTAGCAACCACTTCTCAGGACGAGGGAGGTACTCAGGCTCCCGCCGCCCATACTCCAGAGCAGATGATGCAAGGACTTCAGACACCAGGTGTACCACCAGCCCAGCTGGTTGCAGCTGCTTAGGCCTAGGTGGGTCCCATTATGACTGGTGATGAGCAGAGGAGACTAGAAAGATTTGGGAGACTTCAGCCTCCATCATTCAGTGGGGCTGAGTTTGAGGATGCCCAGGACATTTTGGACAGGTGCCAATTGATTCTTCGCACGACAGGTATTCTGGAGACCAGTGGGGTCTCATTCACTACTTTTCAGTTTACTGGGACTGCCTTCCGATGGTGGGAGGCTTATGAGAGGCGCATATCGGTCGGTGCAGCACCACTTACATGGGGTGAGTTCTCCGTTCTCTTCTTGGAGAAGTTTGTTCCATAGTCTTGCAGGCAGGAGCTGCGTAAACAGTTTGAGCAGCTACGTCAGGATGGCATGTCTGTGACCCAGTACGAGAATAGGTTTTCCGAGTTGGCTTGTCACGCAGTTTGGTTGGTTCCCATAGATAGGTAGAGGATTAGGAGGTTCATTGATTGCGCATATGCGGAGGCAGGACCGCAGAAGTGAAGGGAGCCTTAGGGCATGTCTGCAGAAGCGGAGGATTTTCCGCAAAAGCGGAACCGCATATGTGGTTAAGTGATCCGCAGAAGAGAAAAGGCTGGGGCAGTGTATTAAAAACGAGGGTTTCGAGATTTTCTGCATTTTTGAACATTCCAAGCTCGGGATTAGGCAATTTTGATAGGGATTTCGAAGGGATTCTTGAGGTAAGTCACTTGCGGTTTAATTTGCTCAATAATTGTATTTCCCCATTGATTTTCCCACCTAGATTATGTGATTTTAAGGTATAATTTGGGGGTTTGAGGCTAGGGATTTGGAAAGTTTAAATTGGGATTTGGGTGTCGATTTGGTATTGGATTTTGGTAAATTTAGTATGGTTGGACTCATGGCGGAATGAGCTTCCGAATATTGTGAATTTTACCTGATTTTAAAACGTGGGCCCGGGGGCCGACTTTTGAGTTGAATTTCTGATTTTTGATTTATAGCTTAGTATTTACTTGTGGAATTGATTCCTTTAGCTAGTGTTGATTGTAGCGAACTGTTTGTGACTAGATTCGAGGCATTTGGAGGCCGTTTCGCGTGACAATGGCTTGTTGGAGTAGGGATTTGCACAGCTTGAGTTAAGTAACACTTCAAAACTTGGTTATGAGGATATGGAACCTCGAATTATGTGTTATACGATTGACGTTGAGGTGACGTACATGCTAGGTGATTTCATGAAATTGTGTAGCTACCTTAACTGAACACTTTTACCGTACTCCTTGTGTTAGAACACTCGAGCTGTAATTTATGCTAGAAATCATGTTTAGGCTATATGCTGGTACTGTTGGGACCCACAGTGGTCGTTCCTTGCTGTTGAGTTAATTGTTTAATTGCAGTTATATACTCAGTCGTATCCATCATTCATATCATATCTCAGTTTCTGTTATTGTACATTGTTACATCTCGTATTATTGATTAAGGCTGCTTAGTATGAGCGTTGTGAGCCCGAGAGACTGGAGAGATTAATGATTGAGTGAGGTCGAGGGCCTGATTGTGAGTGATAATTTAGGGATCGGGTTGCACGCCGCAACATATTTTTATTTACTTATGCCTGAATCTGGCTTATTATAGCGCTTGGGCTGAAGGAGCCCCTCCGGAGCCTACACCCCCACAGTGAGTGCAGTGGATATTATATTTAGGATGGAGTTCCCTGGCATGGAGTTTCCCTATATATTCACATTTGGGATGGAGTTCCCTGGGCATGGAGTTACCTATACATTATATTTGGGATGGAGTTCCCTAGGGTAAACCTGCCCCATACTGTACTGAGTGATTGAGTACCTTGAGAGTGTGAGTACGCGAGGCTTCCATTGTAGTATACCACATACAACATGCACAGTGGCATGTAGGTATAGAAATGTCATATCTCTCCTATCATTTAGAGTTGATCTAATTTACTTGTATTGAGTTTTTATTTGATGAACTTGAAAATATGCCTACATTTCTGCACTATTATATCTATATTGAACCGTAACTACGTTCAGTCTGAAGGTTAGATTTGTTATTTATTGAGTTGGTTGTACTCACGCTACCCTCTGCACCTCGTGTGCAGATCCAGGTGTTTCCGGTCACGACGGTTGCTGAGTTGCTGAGTCCGGACATCCGGAGATCATTAAGGTAGCTGTTGGGCGTTCGTAGACCTTGACTCTCCTTCCTTATCTTTCATTTTATTTTTCTAGATGGTGTACCAAACTATATCTTTATGTAGATGCTCATCTACTCGGTGACACCCTGGATTTGGGAGAGATTTTGTATTGAGTTATGACTTCCTATTATGCTTTTAAAAGATTTTTCCTTTAATTAAACTGTTGTTCGTATCTTTCAAAGATTTAAAGTGTTGAAAATGTCTGAGTAGTCAATTTGCCTAATAATATGATAGGTGACATCACGACAGGTTGATTTTGGGTCGTGAAAATTTACTAAATGATGCTACTGCCAATGCTGATCTTTCTACCTTCAAAATCTCATTATCAGAACTCATAGCTAAATAGTGAACCATGCCATTACTAATATTAATTTATTTTCTATTTAATTCTACCTACCTGTCCAACTTCCAAAGCAAACCTTAGAATTTTAAATACGATAATGAAACCTCTAGAAGAAATATAGTAAAGGAGGAAAAAAATGAAAAAGATAAACTGTCTTTTCTTCATTCCAATGGAAGGAACCAGTCATCCGAGTTGTATGGTGTTTTGACCAAAAAGAACTTGCGCAATTCATGTGTATATATTGTTATTACTATAATTTATTTTTTCATATAGATTGGTATCTAAACTTTTTATCAATTTAAGGTGATCGTAAAATATACATATAATACTATGAATGTCCTCTCTATTTCCATCTTCCCATTATTCGCCGTCCACCTCTACTAAAAAGATCTTGAACGTAAGCACAAACCATACATCTCGCAATAGACAAATGAATTCCAGCAAACTCGACTGTAAATTTGTGTAGATTTTCAAAATGAACTTCATCCATTCCCCTTGGTTTTGCACTATACGCTTATTAGTAAAACTGATATATTTTCCTAGGAAATATGAGGTTTTTATAGATAAACAAATATTATGACATGGCTAAGATCATAAAATTTAAAAGTTTTAAAGCTACACAAATATTATAACATGTTTAACCTCATAAATTTTAAAAATTAGTGAGTATGGCCGCGCTTCGCGCAATCGTTAAAAATTATACTATATAATATTATCAAATAATTTCAGTGTTGTTATATTTTTATAATAATAAATTAATCTATATTTTTCAATGATAATGTCACATGTTGTTCTTGATATAATTGCATTCTCAAGGTTAATTGCTATACTCTTATATCCTCCTGCGTAGCTTTTTTTATTTTTATTTGTATGGTTGTATAGAACCTTCAACTCCACAACGTACATTATACTCTTTCCAAAAACCTTATCAATGAAGGCTGAAATTATAGTGCAATATCTTTCTTGACATATGAAAATAGTATTGTTTAATTAATTAAGACAATTTCCAAATGAGAGAGAACATAAATTTTAAAACACTAAATAAAAATTGAGAAAATGTCACTTTTTAAATATTAAAAAAAAAAATCAACAAAAATTTTATTTTTTGATGTAATTAATATTTTTATATTTTTATGATATTATCTTAATTTCAAGAATATAAATAAACAATCAAGGTAAAAACATCAAAGAATAGGCTATTCGTTCATAGCAATTGCACTATTTCAACGTAAATTACAGAGTCCACCATTTTTCAAAGTAAAAGAGAAAGACGTAGAAGCCCTAAATCCCACTTTGCTCCGATTAGGCCATTTTTGAAAATTTTCTCTAATATATATTTCCTCCAACAATATCTAGAAGAGTAAATAATAATCTATTGATACGTAATATATTTTCAGGTTTTGTAAAAAATTAGCAAAATGTACAGGATACTTCCAGTTAGAGTGCATCAATATTAAAATTTTATTAACAAATATATTAAGATAAACAAAAGTATTCCCGCGAAAGAATGAGATCACCGGGAGAATCCAATTACATATATCCTCTCCATTCAAATTGTAAGTTGGAAGATTTTTTTTTTTAAAAAAAGAGCTCAGAGTACAAAGTATCCCGTGTTCACGCAGGGTCCGAGGAAAGACCGCATCCGAGGGGTGTGCTATAGACAACCTACCCGAATGCAAACATTAATGACTACTTTCACGGCTTGAACTCGTGACCTATATGTCATATAGAGACAACTTTACCGTTGATCCAGTTACGCAAAACATCTTTACATTCTAATGGATATTCATACACATACATGTAACTTATTGGTTTAATTGTACTAAAGGTTCCACAAATTTAATAAAAAATAGTTTCATACATATATACGAATACAAACACTTTATGAGAAGAAAGCAAGAAAACAAACTCTATGGATATATAACTATAAACATATTTTATCTTTGTGGGTGTCGCATCTCTTCAACAGTCAATCACTGTATAATACAACATTCTGCAGTAACTTCCTCTCCTGATTAGATGTGCAGTTAAGTTTCGATCATTCAATATGAATAGGGGCGGAGCCACAGAGCAGGCTATGAGTTCAGCCGAACTCATTAACTTTTGTTTAAATCTTGTATTTTTCTTTTAAAAATTTATTAGTTATGCACAAATAATTAACTTAAAACCCAGTAACTTAAAAGGATTAGAATCCCAAATCCATAAACTTGAAATCTTAAAGGGATGAAATCAGTTTCTTTCGCTATGTCCAGTGATGTTCTTTCTTAACCATAAGTTCCATAGAGAGGAGGAGAAAAACAGGAAGTTCAATAGTCATTGAGAAATCAATTCTTCTTATCGAGAAAAAAAAAGCTTGAAGCAGAAATAATTTGCCTGAACCAGTCTAGTCAATGATTTAACGTTACACATTAGTAAGCATTTATCTTCTTAAGGGAGAGGACTCAATGCTATATATGACTTGTCCTTATTACTACAATCCTTTATTATCTTCACTATTATTTATTGCCCTCATTGGTATATTAATTTCAACATTGAGTAAACATTAAATTCTACTAAAATATTTATGACAAAAATGAGAAAAAGGATAATATCATTGTTGTATTCTACCTCACTTACTCTTAGACCAAACAAAATGTTCACCACTTTAATTTAAAAGAAGGAAGAAGAGAACCCAAACAAAGCTGATAATTCAAGCCATTTTCAGTAAATGATTTGATTGTTCTAAACCAACTTATTGAATTTAGTATTTAACCTTTACATACCCTTTTTCTTCACTTAGCTCTCATACTGAATAAGTGATACTTAATAGCACTCCTCTCTTCCTGAGTAGAGCAAAACTGTAGAAAAAAAGAGATTAGTTTGTTGAGTTCTTGTACGATGAGATCAATTTTGATTGTTTCATGACATCAACTCTAACGTGTAACTTCACGTCTCAATTTGTTGATGGAATAATTCATATTCTGAATAAACCATAAGACCGTAAGAAGCTTGTAAAGGACATACTAAAAACACAGCAATTTGGTTTCGTTTGACAAAAACTTTTCAGTTGGGTCTGGGCTTGGCTATGTTTTGACTACCGTCTAGTCTTCTTCAATAAGACTGTTGGTGTTTTTAATAATGACTACTTTTATTTTTAATTTTATAAATAACATAAAGCAAAAAAAGGTAGAAAGATTAAAAAAAGAAAGAAAAGATAAATTAGATCCGTAAAGAGTATTAACACACCAAAAAGGAGGAGTTCCACATTAACAGGATGAAGCCATGTGAATTAAGAAGATAATTCACACCTCTGCCTTTGTAAGGATAGTAAGCATGGTGGTTAGTAATTTACCTGCGCGTTCTTACTACCGCATTAAAATAGGAAAGAGAACAAACTAATCCTAAAAAATTAAAGAGGATGAGAAAATCAAGAAGAAATAAAGAATCTACGTAAATAGGCAATCAAAGGAAAATTTCATTCATTCACAAAGAACATGTAATAAAAGTAATTGCAATTCATAAACCCTATCGGCAATAAAAAATGAAAAGTCAATTCTAGAATAAAATGCAATAAAAGTCAAATATTTGGATTAAGCCAATTACTTGCTCATGGTCCAAGTCATCTAAGGAGCAAAACGTAGATAAACTTCTGTCCAAATAATCTGCAAATAATATCAACATTTAACCATGTTGCTGCTTCATAAGGTATATATAAATTAAAATTTACTGGATAAAATATATCAAAAGAAAGGAAGATGAAAGAGAGAATATTGTTGCAAGGCTCATCGCTCCGGATAAACGTAAAGGACTATTATGAGGAAAATTCGATAAAAGTGAGAACAAAATTCGAGATAAATTTCTGTACAAATAATCTGCAAATAATATCAAGAGTTAACCATTACTAACTATAAAGAGAGATAAAATAGCAGCAAAGATAAAAGAGAACAAACATAAGTTTATGTCAAAACGGTCTGCAAATAATATCATGTCTTAACCATTAGTAAATAGAAAGCTAGATAAAATACCAACAAAACATAAAGGTGAATAAACAAATCTTGAAACCAAGAAGAAGGGATTAACCTTGGGTAGTTGGGAGAAAGAAGAGAAGAGAGAGATTTAGATCTAGCAAATGAGAAAAGAAGAAAAGAGAAGAAGACGTTAATGAAAAAGAAGCCCTGGGCCTCTGGCGTGGAAGGAGGATGGATAAGAAGATGAGATATGTAGTAGTTAACATGACTTTTAAAAGTGTCTTTTCAATTAAGATGACTTTTAAAAATGACTTTTCAGAATTTTAATAGAGACTTAATAAAGGGAAAAGGCAAAAATTTATGAAAAAAGATAAATATGAATAATAATTTTTAAGAGATGCCATGTCACTTTGTCAAGTCCCTCCTTAATATATTTATATAAATTTTTATTTCTTTCTTAAACTCTACGTATAGTCAAATTATGCCAAACATGTTGAAACATAGGTAGTATGATAAGATCTTAAAATCGTTCTTTCATAAAGTTCAGATCACAGATATCTCAAAATAGATTATTCTGATAAATAATTGCTCGCACAATCCATGTGATTGAAAATAATCTCAATCATTTTATTTTGGATTAGAGGAGTGGGGCGAAAAGATTGATGAGAGTGAGATTTTGTTTTTCTAGATGGTATTACTGTGTTAAATGAATAATATGAGATTAATAAATGTTAATTGTCCTTTCTGAGTGCAAAAGATAGACTATCTATGCATCTGTCCTGGATAATTGACTGAAAGGGAAGTAGAAAAGAGGAGAAGACAATGTCCTCGCATTCTTGGAGTTGGGATGAGTAATCTGTGCTCGAAGAGTGAGACTGAGATTTTGAGTCTACAATCTGACAATGCATTTATCGAACTTTTGAATTATCATATGTTATTTCCTTCTACCTGTGACGATCCGGAAATCCGACCCCGAGTCCGTAATGACGCTTAATATTTTACTTGCTAGGTAAGTCAATATTAACTAAATTACTTAATCAGCTTTAACAATTATTACAGGGTGATGATAATTATCGATTAATAAACTCAGTAATGAACACAATGTTAATATAAATAACGCGATGCTAAACTATTCCAGAAATTTAGAGTCACAAGTACATAAGCAACTAGAATACTACAAATATGTTCTGAAATAAAGTACAATTGTTTGAAACTAAATAAACAGTAAAACATAATAGAAGGGGGTTTCATGAACTGCGAACGCCATCATTCTACCTCAAGTCTACCAAAGCAGCTGAATCTGAACAGTCTCGCTACGCGCCGCTTGGACTAACACCGGTATTTACACAAGAAGTATAGAAGTGTAGCATGAGTACAACCGATCACATATACTTTCTAAGTGCCGGGCCTAACCTCGACGAAGTATTGATGAGGCTATGAATTATTAGGGTTGTAGGTTAGGAGGTAGTTGAGTCGTGCCTTACTTCGTACCATGGTGGGACTAGCCATGTAGGGTTTTTGTCTAAGATAGCTAGTGGGAATGTTGTGGCTTACTATTTCGCTTTTCAGTGCATGTCCTATTTACTAGCTATCGCTTTTGCTTTGCATCTTTCTTCTAAATTTCATGGTGTTCCTATTTTTCTTATGACTGTTGTGGTGATACTAATATTTACTAATATTGTCTCCCTTTGCTTTGCATCTTTCTTCTGGATTTCATGGTGTTCCTATTTATCCTATGATTGTTGTTGTGATACAATATTGTCTCCCTTTTTATCCTTTTGTCTTTTTATTTTTTGAGCCGAGGGTTTTTCGGAAACAGTCTCTCTACTCCTTCGGGGTAGGGGTAAGGTCTGCGTAAACACTACTCTCCCCAATCCCATTAGTAGAATTTTACTGGGTTGTTGTTGTTGTTGTATGACAAGACACTCATAATAAACCTGTACGAAGCAATAATAGCAGAAACATGAACGGAATATAAACAGTAAACTCAAGTAACCGGACCCATAGGTCAACTACTAGAGGGCCCCGTTGCGGTATCTAGTAGTCAACTTGTCAAAACAATACGGTACAGTTACAACAGTCAAACACAATAAAATAAGTCTTCTCCGTTGCGGCATGTAACCCGATCTACAAATATATATATATGAATATCCATTCTTCACCGTTGCAGCGCACAACCCTATCCACAAATATATCAAGAAAATGCCATTGCAGCGTGCAATCTGATCCCACCATATCATCATCCGCCCATATCGTATTATGCACTTATCTTAATATCATATCATTTCAATACAGTTGGGGCGTGCAACCCGATACCAAACAATAATACCAATATCCGTTGCAGCATACAACCCGGTCCCACATAATAATAATTGAAACATATAACTACAACCAACTACGACGCCTCCCAAAATAAAACGTAATAGAGGGGTTACATGGATAAAGACATAGCGGGTAAATGTGGCTATCTAATAACACGCAAGTTAGAAAGGTAAGTAAAGGCAGTCAATAAATAAATACACGGATACAAGTAAAACAATTAGCAATTAAGACATGTAATGAATAAAGGTATGATTTTAATACGTAAAGGCAAATAGCAACTAAAGCATTTAACAAGTAATAACATGGATCAAATAAAGGCATAAAATAATTAAAAACAATAAATAAATATTCCAATCCGCATGCTTAACCCATGACTAAGCATATACACTCGTTACCTTGCATATAAGGCGTCCCCACACATAAATCAAGTAGCAAATAAGTCAATCAAATCCTAATTACCTCACTCCGCAGTCAACCACGACCTTGCCTTTCGAACAAGCCTCCAAACCAACCAAATATAGCAAATTATCGATCAAACAATTCCAAATAGGCTTTAAAAACTACCCACGAATGATAAGGGTTCATTCTTTGATGAATTTAAAAAAGGCAACAAAAGTCAACCTCGGGCTCGCTTAGTTAGAATCTGAGATCAGGACCAAAATCCGATTACCATTTACCCCCGAGCCGATTATGTGATTTATTTCAAAATCCGACCTCAATTTGAGGTCTAAATCTCAATTTTCTAAAATTTCTAATTTCTACCCAAATCCCTAATTTATACCATGAAAATCCTAGATTTGATGTTGAAAACACATGAAAAGTATTGGGTAATTGAAGGGAAATTAATTAAAGTTGCTTACCAATAATTTTGGTAAGAAGAAACTCTTGAAAAATCGCTTCTAAAGTCTTTAGGATTGATAAATGGTATAAAATGAGTGAAGTCCCGATTTTTCCCTCTTTTACCATGCTGCAGATGTCGCAATTGTGAACTCTTGTTCGCAATTGCAACCATCGCAAATGCGAATCACAGGTCGCAAATGCGAACTGTGCATCAGAAGACCAGAAGTCCCAAATGTGATAATTTGTTCGCAAATGCAAATTGTCTCCCCTTCGCAAATGCGAAGCTATCCTAAGTTGTCAGGAGTGACAAATGCAACCAAGATGCTCTATAACAATACAATCGTTCATTTTGAGCATTTGCAATCCGTTCAGCTGTTTGAAGTCTTGGGTAGCTTCATATGATGTATTATCACTTATGTGAATCAGTGGTTTTGATATTCAGGTGATTCAGGATTGATTTGGAAGAATGATTCTCAACTAGGAAGCTTTAAGTTGGAAGAGTTGACCAAGTTTGACTTTTGTGTATTTGACCCCGGATCAGAGTTTTGATGGTTCCGTTAGGTCCGGATGGTTATTTTGGACTTGGACGTATGCCTGGATTTGCATTTGGATGTTTCTAGAAGGTTTCTGTACTATTTGGCGAATGTTGGCAATTTGAAGATTTGGAATATTTATAGGTTTGACCGAGAGTTGACTTTGATGATATTTGGTTCAAAGTTTTGTTATGGGAATTGGAATAGGTCAGTTATGTCATTTGGAACTTGTGTGCAAAATTTGAGTTCATTCCGAGTTTATTTGATATGGTTCGACACGAGTTTTGGAAGTTGATAATTCAAAAGTTTATCAAGTTTGATTTGGGGTGCGATTTATGGTTTTGATGTTATTATGTGTGATTTGGGGCCTCGAGTAGGTCCGTGTTATATTTTGGAACTTGTTGGTATATTCGGACTGGGTCCCGAGGGGCTCGGGCGAGTTTCGGACGTGGTTCAGATCATTTTGGAACTTATTGGTTAATGTTAGTTTTGGCTAAGTTCTGGAGTGACCGCACCTACGAAAATTTGGGCACAGGTGCAGAGCGCAGATGCGTCAGGTATAGCGCAGAGGCACAAAATGGAGCTGGGATCAGGAGATCGCAGATGCAGGACTGGGCCGCATCTGCGAAAGCCCTGAAGCGGGTCATTTGGGCGCAGAAGCGAAATCTTGCGCAGGAGCAGAATAAGGCTCGCACATGCGATGTCGCAGAAGCGAAAATATTTCCGCAGGTGCGAGGGGCCTGGCTTAGGTGATTTTCCACATAATCGGAGGTGATGTCACTAAAGCGATGCCGCAGGTGTGGCATTTTGCCTGCAAATGCGGAAGTGCTGGGCAGAAAACATATATATTGAGGGTTTGTTCGATTTATCATATTTTGAGTTATGGAGCTCGGATTTAGGCGATTTTGGAGGCAATCTTCACCACATGGATTGAGGTAAGTGTTTTCTACTCGGTTTGGATTATATTATGTGATTCCATCATCAATGTTGGCATTTGATTGATGATTTCAAAAGAGAAATTGGGGATTTTTGTCTAAACTCTCCTAAAGTGAATTTTTGAGTTTTGAATATCTATTTGGAGTCAGATTTGAGTGAAATTAGTATTGTTGGACTCGTAATTGAATGGATTTTTGGAATTTGTGGATGACTCTTTGGTTGACTTTGAGTATTTTATTAAAGATTCGACCTTTATCGATTGAGTTTGTCCCCTATGGCATTATTTGATATTTTTGAGTTACTGTTGGCTAATTTCGAACTGTTCGGAGGTTGATATGTGCGGGATGGCAATTCTTGAGTGTTGTTTGGCTTGCTCGTTATTTGTTTTGGCTTGTTTGAGGTAAGTATCTTATCTAAACTTGGTTGAGTTACTAGTTGCCTGGATTATTTGATAGCTACGTGCTATGGGTGCGCATATATGTGGGGTTTGAGTCCATGTGCGATCACTGGGGTATTTATCCATGCTCGGGGTAGTGCTTAGGCTATAATATGCCTGGAATTGGCTGTTAAGCTTTACGCTATAATATTTCTCATATTTGTAACATTGTTGTGAACTATTTGAGCCATGTTTGAGGCTACGAAGAGGCTAATTCCCTGAATAAACTTGATAATTGTTATTTTTGTGATGAACTTGCCGATTTGAGCTATGATAGCATTTTGCACATGCCTACACTTTAGCATGTTATTATACCAGTCCAGGAGCATGAAATCTGATATTTATTCATCATATATATTTATTCTTGTATACTTGCTTATGTGTGATATGATTTGGACTGGATGCATGTGACCACGCCAGGCGGATTGTGTTGATATGCCTGTGACCACACCAGACGGATTGTGTTGTTATGCCTTGGCATACCGGGTGGATTGTATTGATATGAATGCGACCACGCCGGGCGGATTATGTTGTTATGCCCGTGACCACACCGGACGGATTATGTTGATATGCCCGTGACCACGCCAGGCGGATTATGTTGATATACCCGTGGCCATGCCGTGCGAATTGTGATATAGTCTATGACCACGACATTGGGCCTGTTACCACGCCGGGAAGGTTATAATATTTATCTTGTGACCATGCCGGGTTGGTAGCATGCCGAATTGACCGTGCTTATGTGTGGATAAGGATCCATCCCCCTATTGTCAACCTTTCATATTTCTCTCTTGATGGTGTACACGCGGATTATAAGAAACTGGCGGATTTTTGGTTGATGTGAGCTCTGAGAGAGTTGGTTATTGTTATTTAGATCGGGTTGCTCGCCACAACAGCAATTATTGGTTATTGGTATTTGGATGGGGTAGCACGCCGCAACAACCATTATTGGCTTATTGTTATTTGGATCGGGTTGCGTGCCGTAACAGGCTGATATTTGGTTATTGCATTTCATCTCTACTTGTAATGCCTTGACTTCTTACCTGATTTATTTGCATACCTTCCTTATATGTTGGACTGAGTTGAAGACTTTAAAATAAAGAATTGTGAGCACAAGGTGGTTTTACCTGTGTTTTTCTTGATTTGATCATATATTTGTTCTAATATGTTGGATTTAAGAACTTATATAGGTGACTGGTGAGTATCATTTATACTTCTTACTGCTATTACCTCGTCGAGGTTAGTTAGGATACTTATTGAGTACATGGGGTAGGTTGTACTCATACTATACTTCTGCACCTTGCGTGCAGATCTTGGAGCTGATGGTGATGTGTATGGAGGGAGATGGCATTGAATATATACCCGCGTTCCAGTTATGGCTATCACTTGTCCTTGGTAGCTTTAGATTCGAATAATGTTCATGTACATTGCAAACAGATGCTGTAATTATTTCATCTCAGTTTTGCAAATCTAAGTCTTAGTTGCTCATGACTTGTACTACCAGTCCTTGGGTTGTGGTATAAAAGTTCAGTTATTTCATCATTTATTTCTCATTAATCTCATTTGGAATATGTTGACAGTTAGTTGGCTTACCTAGCGAGTTGGGTTAGGTACCATCATGACTAGCCGGATTTTGGGTCGTGACAAGTTAGTATCAGGACTCTAGGTTCATAGGTTCTAGGAGTCTTGAGTAAGTGTCTAGTAGAGTCTTGTGGATCAGTATGATGACGTCCATACCTATCTTCGAGAGGCTACAGGGCATATAGGATAAATTTCCCATCTTTCATTCCTTATTGTGCGGCGTTGATTCAGTTTGAAACGTATGAATTCCTCCCACTCACTTGTACGTGATGTTGAGCATTCGATATCAGTTGTGCATCGACGACTCATGATTCCATGGATGAGGTGCGAGATGTGTTTTTTGTGTTTTGGTGATAGACTATTCTGGAGGACTTGAGGCCCGATTTTGATCGCAGCTTGGGCTCCGCGGTTTCAGTTATGCGATATGCGCTTGTTGGACTCATATGTCTGGTGATGTCCCTAAAAGTGGGACTTATGGCTTGGTGAGTGGTTGGATGGTTATATGATGAGTGTGATGTGACTGCGAAATAAGTTCAGATGGCTTGGATGTGATGTGAATAGTTTGCTTGGGATGTGAAGAGAACCATCGGGTGCTTGATTTCTATCTTGATATGTTGTACGGTTCTGAGTTATAAGTGTTTTGAGGGATCTTTCATGATGTTCATTTATGGAATGAAGTAGATTCTCATGTCTTGATGACAAGTTTAGACTCGGGAAGATTAAGTGATTGTGTAGTAGTTGTGGCCGTGGAAGGACATAGAGAGATGCCAGTTTGAGGCTAAGTAGGAGGGTTATCTCCCACGAGAGTTCTGTGGGTGTGTGATTCTTATGATGATTATGTGGAGAGTTTCTTTCTACCAGTGGGTTATATGTAATGCAATTAGAGTTTAGATCGCTTAGGGGTCTTGATTGTCATGAGGATGAATGTGAGTTTAGCATATGAGTTGAGGTATTATATTATTAGTGCTATATGACTTCATGGAGGATTTAGCTGAATTACGGTGCGAGATTGTGGCATTTGTGAAGTAAAGGTATTGTGGGTTATCAGATGTTTTGATCTATGGATCTGAGCTAAGTTGGGGAGTTTGCTATCGACGATCAGATTGCATGGTTGTGTGTTATATTAGTTTGGCTTGAGACATACTTATAGAGTGGTTATGACTTGTAGAGTTTGATTTTAAGGATGATTCGGGTAAGGAAATTTCTGGATGCATGATGTATTACACTTTATGGATATATGAAAATCTTGGGATGATTTGGGTGTGATATTTGAGGTAGTGTTCATGGAGTGGGGATTCACTCAGTGGCTTAGAGATGTGGGTTACTTCTTTAGGTGTTGGCATGCTAATGGAGCACATATCATTCAAGCTCGTTTGGGTTGAGCATTTGAGATTAGAATAGGGTGGATGACTCTCGAGAATGGTTCTAATGAGTTCAATATTCATATGTTGTATTTGAGGAACTTTCAAATTTGTATTTGGCTAAGATTTGAGATTTGCATTGAAAGGTGCCGAGATTTGCAGTATTTCTGTATCATTATTGGTTCTACATTTCAGCATTTGAGAGGTTAAAAAACAACTTTATATTCACATAAGTTCACTTCAGAGTGGGTATCTCAGATGCGGTGTTTTGAGTGCTTAAAGGGGAATACGGTGGCTTATAGGTTTTAGGGCGACGTGGTTTCCTGCTATAATCTCTTGTGGTGAGCTTTGGGTAAGGATCATGGTGTTCGGGCAAGGAAAAGTGTTAGCTTTAAGGAAATTCGGAAAGAACTCAACGAAAATAGGATAACTTAACATTAGGCTGGATCAGTACGGTAAGAGTATGGTCGGTTGTTTTGGTTCTTATGATGAGGTGATGTTTTACCAGAGTTTTGTTGAAATACTCTTGGGTTTGGTGGCTTGGGAGACTTGGATGAGTTAGTTGGGTTCGGTTCGGATGGCTTGCTCTTGTGCCAATGGGTTTCGAAGAGTTCTCGATGGTTTCTACCATGATTTGAGATGGATATTTTCTATCGGCATGAGGAGTATGTTGTGTATTATAATTTTCTCCTGGATGGGATCAAGTGGATGGTTTCTGGCTAATTGAGTATGTATTCTTCTTGTGACTCAGAGTTGATAATGAGATTCTCATTCTTTAATCTGATGGTATGTTAGAGACGGTGCATTGTGTGGCATTGAGATTCGCATATGCAAGTTACGGTTTAATTTCGACGGGAAATTTATAAGTTCTAGTCAGTATGGATGGTTTCTGAGGTTTAGAAGAATGCTGGCACTATCTGGTATCACCCGAGAAGAGTGCGCATTTCGGAAGGCGCATTGTGTTTTAACGTACAGATGCTTCATTGGTATTACGGTACTCGCCTGGTTGATCGACTACTGATGCTATGATTTTTCTATGTGGCACGGAAAAATTATAGGATTATTTCTCGTGAGATGATTGTGTATGAGGGATGTGTTAGTCATTTGAGTGGTGGAGTTGGGATCGGATATGGTGATTCATGCATCCTATAGGTTTGGAGGGTTCTCAGGGGCAGATTGCCCCTTGGTTGCGACTGTGAAGGTACGAACCGAGTTAATCAGCTAATGGTATGCATCATGGTTAGGTTATTGTGGACTTTTGGAGGGTTATTTATCTATTGGTGGATGATCGGAATGGATTTGGGGGCCCATTAGTAGGCCTAATGAGGACGTGGATTCTACACCGGGTCGGATTTGTTGACTCAGCACTGTTATTGCTGATGGGTGTGTCATTCGGTTAGAGTGGATCTTGTTCGCATTCTGATATGTTCTATGTGTTACTTCTCTATGCTTCGGTGGGTTGTGATCTATTGTTTATTTTCACACATGATGCGCTTTTGTTTGGGCCTTGTAGCGAAATTCGAGCGAGATGGTTCTTGAATTGTTGAATGGCTGATTGCGCCTTGATTATGGTCTTTCTTGTTTGTGGTATATTGTGCTATTCGTTTCTCCATGGTTATGGTCATGCACTTTGTGTAGTTGATGTTGATTTGTGTATGGTTATTGATTTTGAGCATTATGACTCGAGGTATTTCATATGGACTGGTGTTTGGATTGGGTCATGCATCGCAGCGGAGTTATGTTGGAGTATGATCCTTTGTGCTAATTTTGTGTGTTTTGTTACTCCTTGGGTGATGGGTTTATAGCTTTGTCCTTGTGATGGTATTTGGGAGCTTGTGAAAAAATCCTCTCATTTGGTTCTTCTTCCATCATCGATAAGGGTGGCAAGTGGGCCGGTCCCGGGCCTAAACGGGCTGGTCCAAACGATCCCTGTTCCGGTCCCGGGCCGGTCCCAAATTAAAAGGGCCAAACGGTCCCGGGCTAAACGGTCTTTTTTTAGGGACCGGAACCGTTTGGTTCCGGGCTAAACGGTCTTGGCCCGCGGGCTAAATGGGCTAAGTGGGCCCAATGAATTTTTAAAAAGAAAATTAAATAGAATTAGAGATAAAAGGATGTTAAAAATAATATCTAAGGCAATGCCTTGTAAAATTTATTATAGAATTGTGACCTAAAGTTTTAAATACTTTTTAATTCAAATTTAAAGTCTAAAGACAAAAATATTGTAAAGAGATATTCAAAGCAATGCCTTGTAATTTTATTATAGTATTAAAAAATATGGCAATATCTTTCTTAGTCTTCACCCCCCCTCCCCCTATGGAATGAGCACAACAATGTGCTAATACCACCATTGAGAAGAAAAAGAAACTAATCAAGATGTGCCAAAATACAAGTTACATAATACATACTAATTTGTGTTCATACAAGTTACATGGTAT
Source organism: Nicotiana tomentosiformis (assembly GCF_000390325.3). Lineage (NCBI taxonomy): Eukaryota > Viridiplantae > Streptophyta > Magnoliopsida > Solanales > Solanaceae > Nicotiana > Nicotiana tomentosiformis. The sequence continues at coordinate 79,564,693 of NC_090823.1, read as the reverse complement.
CTCTTACAAACTTCATAAATCTATCAAGGTCCGGAGGAATTTCCGTTGGTGGTGGCGGAAAAGTAGCTTGGTCATTGCCACTCCGGGTGAAGCAACATCCTCCGCAAGTTCAGCTAGCATTTCTTCGTAAGCTTCGTCTTCATCTGGTTGTGATTCAGCAAGTCCAAAATTTTTTCTTTCCGACCAGATCCAATCTCTGAAAAGTACTGATTTTTCCAAGCTCTCCCTCATAGACGCTCTATAATCACCGAGTTAAAGTCTTGCTTGACTGAAAGCACTCTCTGATGCCACTGTTGAAGCTTGAATAGTTAAAATGTTCCGGGCCATACTTGAAAGAACCGAAAAGTATTTTTCTTTGTCCTTCCACCATTCCAAAAGATTAAAGGACCCGTCGGGATTCACTTCCTCAATTCCCTGCGACAAATAAACTTCAAGCTCATTTAGTTGTGAAAAATCACTACTACTAGAACCTCGAGAACCCCTAAACCCCGTCCAAGTACTAAGTGCTCTTACTCCCCCAGTTCTTTTAGATGATTGAGAATCAGAAGAAGAAGGAGTTGGAATATTTGGTCTAGCATGATTTAATGCAACTTGATAAGTATTAAAAATAGTTTGAGCATTTATTCTAATTGAGGCTATTGCTTCTGGAAGTTGAGACGATTTCTCATCTTCAAGTGCTAAACCATTATAAACAGTTTCATACCAAAAATGAGGACCTCCCAATTTTATACAAGGATTTAACAAAGCAGAAACACCATAAATAGGGGGAATAGGGAAAAAATATTTTTTAAACTTTTTTCTCATAGAATCAATAGCAAGTTTATAAATTTCCCTACCCTCTGAAAAATGAGCAAACAAATTTGCAAGTTCTACAATATAAACTAAACAGTTAGAAATAGTAGGATAATATTGCCCAGAAAATTTATTTATAGCAATATGAAATTTTTCTAAAACATCTACAAGTATTTTAACATTAGCCCAATCCCTATTTGTAAGGTGCTCATCATCATCACTTACATGTGCATTAAATATTGAGTTTATGGGATTTTTATATTCATATGCAACAACCAAACTTTCATACATATAATTCCATCTAGTTGGACAAGGTTTAGGAATCTTTCTTTCTCTTAGGCCAAATTCATCGCATCTTTTAAAATAATCTCTAATTCTACTTCTACGGTTTGAATAAAAAGGCCAGTTAAGAGCCATTTTAACCTTTTCAATTTTAATATTTAAAATTCTCATACCATCACCCACAATTAAATGGTAAATATGACAAATACATCTAACATGAAATATGTCACTAAATGCAGGATTTAGCGTAGTGGTAAGCAAGGTTATAGCATTTTTGTTACTAGTAGCATTATCCATTGAAATTGACATTATTTTATCACTAATGCAAATATATCTACAAATATCTGTAACTGTGCTAGCAATAAACTGCCCTGTGTGACGTGAATTAATTATTCTATAAGAAATAATGCACTTTTGCATTATCCAATTCTCATCAATCCAATGACTGGTAACAGTAAGGTAATCAGATTCGTTACCACTTCTACCAATATCAGTTGTAATAGCAACATGATAATTTATATGAGTAAATAAATAGCGTAAATATTATTCATATTCATGTTTATATTTATAAATATTGCTCTTTACGGTTGTGCGAGAAAAGCCTTTATAAGTAGGACTAACATTTTTTCTAATATAATGCATAAAGTTAGGGTTAGAAGGAAAACTATAGGGTAAACACATAACAGTTACCATTTTTGCCAATTCTTCCCGATCATTTTTTGGATCATAATATAAAATACCACCGGTAACAGTATTAATTCTCGGTAGAAATTGATTTGAACCGGTACTAGGGTCAACCTGACTAGGAGTAGGTAGACTTTTCCCCTCGGCCAAAGCTTTCGGACGAAGATATCTCACTCTATCTTGAAGGTATTTCAATATGTGTCTAGCCAAAGTTCCCGTCCTCCCCCCTCCCCCTCCCCCCGCGATCCAAAATATTTAAAAACTAACTTTGTGCTACAAGTTTTACACTTAGCCTTATTTTCTGGAATTAGTTGAGTAAAAATGGCCAAACGAGAGATGTTTCCGTCCGTTTGCTAGGTTGTCTAGAAAGAGTAGGGGTAGTAACAGGAGTATCAGATGGGGAATCATTTGGATTAGCAGGGTTATCACTAACTGGTTTAACATCGGGAGCAGGGCTAGTTGGTGTATCATCATCCGGTTGAGTTTCATCAAAATCTATTTCTTCATCATCATTTTCATCAATAGTTGGATTAGAATAAAGAGCATTAATTAATTCATGGTCTAATTGTTCACCAGCTCTAATATTATGGCAAAATTGACTTTCAGTAAATTGTAATAAACTATTATCGCTATCAAGAATAGCAGGTGTAGGACGGATATGGAGTTTGGTTCGGGGAGCCCGGGACAGTGGAGGAGGAACAGATTGAGCACTAGATTCGTCGCTCTTGGATTTCCCCTTATTTTTACCAAAACATTTTTTAAGGAAGCCATCTTAATTAATAAAGTAATAGAAAATAAATAAAACAAATAAAACTATAATATTAAAACTTAAGAGTTGGAATGAGTTTACCAAATTGACGAACAACTTCTTGAAAATTGATTATCGTTAAAGACTTCAATTCACCAACTTCACAATTGTTTCAAAAATTATAACAATAAAGTAAGCAATAGCAATTATAGAAGAAAATTAGAGAGAGATTGTGATAGATTGATAATTTTGTAAGAAGAATAAAAGAATGAGGGGGTATTTATAGTTGAAAATAGGGGAAAAATATAATTATAAAAAGTTTGGGATTAAAACAAAGTTGGTGGGTTAAATGGCTATTTTATAAATAGCCAACGGCTATTTTTGACAGCCCAACAGCTATATTTTATAAAACTATATATATATATATATATTTTAAAACAGTCGTTGGGACCGTTTGGCCCGCTAAGGGACCGGTCCGGTCCCTGGCTGGCCAAATGGTCCCGGGCCTGGCGGGCCCAAAGCATAGGGCCGGCCCACGAGATCGGCCCAGGCCCACTAAAACCAGTCCAAACGGTCCTGGCCCGTTTAACCCATTTGGCCCGCGGTCCCGGGCCTGGACCGACCCACTTGCCAGCCTTAATCATCGGTTACATTCGAGTTGTTGCTTTCTTGGTGCACGGATTGCACGGTATGTGGCTTGAGATGGTATTGGTATGGCATGTCAGTAGAGTAGCTGTGATTGATGAGATGAGGTCATTGGGCCTTGAATGAGTACTATTGGATTTGATTACGGTATGTTTGGAAGAATAATATCACTAGTCAGCTTATAATTTGGGCTCTGGTTCTTATTAAACAATAGAGAGCTTCATGACTTATTGATGTGATGAGTGGTTATGAGTTTCTACGTGTTTCTTTCATCATTGGCAGTGTGCGAAGGTTTTGAATGATGTTTTATTTGATATGAGGTTTATTACCGGTACCAGATTTATTTTTGGGAAGCTATTATGGTCAGAAGTTATTAGTGTGGGTATCTTGTAATGTGGTATATCATGTGATTACATTTCGGGTTATGGTTATGACTTGATGCAGCTTGTTCAGATTTATATAGTGTGTAGATATGAGAATCTGGTCTTGTAATGGATTCCGGATGTTGGAAATTTGATTCCAAGGTTTATGGGTTAAGGTTAAAAATAGGATCTTCAGTTAAGTTGTGTTTTCAGGCTTTATGGATCGGGGTGACGTTGGATCATCCCCGAGTATGTGCATGATGAGTTTACACAGTGATCTGATGGCTTTGGAACGACTCTTGGCACGTTCGAGGACGAACGTATATTAAAGTGGGGGAGAATGTAACGACCCAACCGGTTATTTTGAGTATTTGCATTACGTTTAGCTGTTTGAAGTCTTGGGTAGCTTCATATGATGTATTATTACTTGTGTGAATCGTCGGTTTTAGTTTTCAAGTCATTCGGAATTGATTTGGAAGAATTATTCTCAACTAGGAAGCTTTAAGTTGGAAGAGTTGACCAAGTTTGACTTTTGTGTATTTGACCCCGGATTGGTGTTTTGATGGTTCCGTTAGGTTCGGATGGTTATTTTGGACTTTGACGTATGCCTGGATTTGCATTTGGATGTTTCTAGAAGATTTTTGTACTATTTGGCGAATGTTGGCAATTTAAAGATTTGGAATGTTCATAGGTTTGACCGAGAGTTGACTTTAATGATATCGGGTTCGGATTGTTGTTACGAGTAAATGGAATAGGTCCATTATGTTATTTGGAGCTTGTGTGCAAAATTTGAGGTCATTCAGAGTTGATTTGATATGGTTCGACATGAGTTTTGGAAGTTAAAAGTTCAAAAGTTCATCAAGTTTGATTTGAGGTGCGATGCATGGTTTTGATGTTGTTACGTGTGATTTAGGACTCGAGTAGGTCCGTATTATGTTATGGAACTTATTGGTATATTCGGACGGGGTCCCGAGGAGTTTGGGAGAGTATCGGACTTAGTTCGGATAATTTTGGAACTTGTTGGTTAATGCTGGTTTTGGCTAAGTTCTAGTGTGACCGCACCTGCAAAAATTTGGGCGCAGATGCGGAAGGTATAGCGTAGAAGTGCAAAATGGAGCTGGGAGTAGGGGATCGCAGATGCGGGACTGGGCCGCATCTGCGGAAGCGCTGAAGTGGATCATTTGGGGGCAGAAGCGAGATCTTGCACATGAGTGGAATAAGGCTCGCACCTGCGATGTCGCAGAAGCAAAAATGTTTCCGCAGGTGCAAGGGGGCGGGCTTATGCCTTGTTGCGAAATTTGTTTCTTGTATTATTCACTTATGTTAGGATGGGTTATTACTAAACTATTTATATGTTAGTGGCCATGCTTAAGCTTTGTTGTGAGATACGAGTGAGATGGCTCTTGAAATGCTGATTGCCTATTGCACCTTAGTCTTACTTATCTTTTTCGAAGTGTATTGTACGTACTCATCTCTCCATGTTATAATTATGAACTTTACCATGCTTATTGTTGATATATATATGTGTGTAGGAAGTGTGAACATATTTCTCCATGAGTATTCCCATATGGATATGTATGTTGGATCAATTTGCATGCCGCAACATTGTTATAATTGGACCGATTGCACGCTACAATAGTATGGCCATACGATCGGGTTGCGCGTTGCGACGGTATTACGATTGGATTGGGTTGCTCACCGCAATGAATATGATGTGTAGTGCTTATTTCTTGTATATCGCTTCTTCTTTGTGGAATTTGCTTTATAAGATTAAACTATGTTGTTATTTTGCGAACCTTGTATAGTTGTTCTCTTCTTTGACTCTTTTAATTTATTTGTCTTTCTACTGTTTTGCTTTCTGCTTATTATTTGTACAAGTTTATAGAGTAAGCGTCTTTTCATAGACTCGTCGCTACTTCGTCGAGGTTAGGCTCGATACTTATTGAGTATATTGGGTCGGTTGTACTCCTACTACATTTCTGCATTGTTTGTATAAATTCAGGTATTGGCACCAATAAAGTCTCGAGAGGTGCTTAGTTGTTGACATTTGGAGACTTGATGTAGAGTTACATACCCGTTCTCAGGCCCTTAAAGTCACGTTTCTATTATCCCCATTATTGTTCATTTGATCCAGAGAGTATTGTATTTATTACAGAGATTTTACTCAGTGATACCTATTTTGGGGGTTGTATGGTGTTATACACTTTCACTTCACCTTCAGATTTATTATCTATGTCATGGTTCTATTTTATAATATTGCAGTAGTTCTTTCTAATTTTATTGAGTATTTGGTAGTCGTATTGGTTTGTCTAGCTGGCGTTTTATGTGCCATCACGAGCATTAGTGAGTTTTTAGGTAGTGACAAGTCGGTATCAGAGCAATAGATTACATAGGTCTCACGAGTCACGAGCAAGCTTAGTAGAGTCTTGAGGATCAATGCAGAGACGTTTGTACTTATCTTCGAGAAGCTACCAGGCTTTTCAGAAACTTCCCTTTCTTTTTCATTATCGTGTCTTTGATTTGTCTAAAATTTGAACTTCTATTTTCTATTCTCTTACATATGGTGAGGACACGTTCAGTTGCGACATCGGATGGTGGAGAGCCAGCACCTTCGGCTAGGGCGGGGAGAGGCAGCGCCCGAAGTAGGATTAGAGCACCAGCTAGAGGCTACACGGTTGCACCTAGAGGTGGAGAACCCACCAGAGCTCATGGGCGTCAAAGAGTAGTGTTAATGGACCCACCTGCAGACTGATAGGTAGATATGATTGATTAGCAGGTAGAGGTACAGTACCTGATTAGATTCTGGATGGGCTTATTGCTACGCCAGTTCTGTAGGAGGCTATAGCCCAAGATGATGAGTTAATTGAAAGCATGATTCAGGATGGAGTGGTCCTAGTTAGGGGTGTCAATAGATATTTAAAAATCAACTAAACCGACAGTGAACCAACTTTTAGGTTTCTTTTAATAAAACTTTAGGTTTTTATATAAATCTATAACCGTACCGACAATTAAGGTAGTTTTTAATTTTATGAAAAAAAAGCAAAAAATACTGAACCGTACCGAATAAATTTATACGTGAAAAATATATTTATAAATTAAGTTTAAAAATAATAAAGTATTAAAGTTTTCTTGGGCCTTGAAATGATGAAAATGGTTAAGCCAACAAGTAATTAATCTTCAATTGACTTTAGTCTTGAGTCCCAGCTTGGTTAATATCATTCATTCATGTGATTTATATTTTTTTGTCATGCTTAGTTTCTTTTATGTTGTTGTAGAATAGTTGATGGATCTATACTTTGGTCATCTTTCATGTTTTCTTAATTCATCACCTTTTAAACAGTAAAAATATCCAGAGAGTTTTACAATATCCTATAAAAATACGTATGTTATTGTATTTTATTTTTACTAGTGACTTTTACATAACATTTAAAAGTATTACCGAAAATTAACCGAACTGTACAGATAACGAAGAGAAACCGATATGATTGGGATAGTTTTGAAAAGTCTAATTTTGGTTATACATAATAGAATAACCGAAAAATTTGTATGGTACAAATTTTATAAAATAACCAGGAGATCGAACCATGGACACCCCTAGTTCCAGTGGCCCTAACGACTTCTTATATAGGAGGGGGAGTCCGGACCCCATTGACTTCTTAGGCTGCAGCTCAACTTGTGGTTAGGCTCGCGATGTCTGCCGATGAGCTGAAGAGGATCGGCAAGTTTCACAAATTGCCCCCTCTTTATTTCAGTAGTATACATTCAGAGGATGCTCAGGAATTCATATATAGATGCCATGAGATTTTATGCAACTTGGGGGTAGAATCCATTGGGGGTTGACTTTACTGTCTTCTAAATGTAGGGATTGGCCAAGAGATGGTGGCAGACCTAAGAGCAGGGGCAGACTAGCAGGGTCACCTCTGTTTACTTGGGCTCAGCTTTCACATCTTTTCTTGGAGAATTTTATTCCACTCACTTAGAGGGATGATCTATGCTGTCAGTCTGACCATCTACAGTAGGATGGTATGATAGTCACCTAGTACAAGAAGGGGTTTGTTCATTTGTCTCGCCATGCAGTTGTCATGTTCCCTACAGAGAGAAACAAAGTAAAGAGGTTCATCGAGGGGCTTACTTATGGAATTAGACATCAAATGGCTAGGGAGTCCGAGTTTTAGACTACATTCACTCAGGTGGTGGAGATTGCTAGGAGGATTGAGAGCATTTATGGCTAGGGGAGAGATGCGACGAGTGATAAGAGGCCTACTCGTTTTGGTGGTTTTAGTGGTACCTCATCCAAAGGCAAAGGTCATTTCGGTAGAGGTCATGCTATCGGTCCAGTTTAGTCAGCACTTGAGGTTTCCTGTGGTACTTCAAGAAGCCATAGTACTTATGGTTCTCACTCAGGGCAAACATCATACAGTGTGTTTCCGGCTTATATTCCCATCAGTGCACCATTAATATAGAGTTTCTTAGTAGTCATCCAAGTCATCAGAGCCAATTTCAGATTCCGCAGCCACGTCTGCCGAAAGGTTGCTTTGAGTGCGGAGATGTAGGTTATATCAAGAGGCATTGCCCCAGATTATGGATTGGTACTCAGGATATGGTTCTAGAACCAATTTTCATACTTCCCAGCTAGCTAGCTAGGGGTAGGGTCAGCTAGCTAGAGGTGGAGGTCAACCATTTAGAGGTCATCCTAGGGGAGGAGGCTAGGTTGGTAGGGGTTAGGCTCGTTGTCATGCATGTCCTGGTAGGCCTAAGGCGGAGTTGTCCAATACAGTCATTATAGGTATTATCTTAGTCTATCATAGGTATACTTCAGTATTGTTTGATCCGAGTTCTACTTATTAGTATGTGTCCTCATATTTTGCATCACACTTGAGTATGTCTCGTGATTCTCTTGATATTCTTATTTTTGCGTCTACATCGGTGGCGGACACTATTGTAGTTGACCGGGTGTACCAATCTTGTGTGATAACTATTAATGGTTATGATATGATGGTCAATCTTTTGTTGTTGGAAATGCTGAATTTTAAGGTGATTCTAGGTATAGACTGGTTGTCCTCGTATCATGCTATCTTAGATTGTCACTCCATGACTGTGACTTTAGCTATGCCAGGGTTTCCTAGACTAGAGCGTAGAGGGACCCCTTGGTCATTCCTCGAGCAGACTAATTTCATTTTTGAAGGCTTAGAGTATGGTTGAGAAGGGATTTTTAGCGTATTTGGCATTGGTTCGATTTTCGAGTGCGGCAGTTCCTTCTACGGATTCGATAACGGTGTGAGGGAGTTTCCAGAGGGAATTTCCTATAGATTTATAGGGCATGCCACCCGATAGGGATATTATTTTTCGTATTGACTTGGTTTCGGCCACTCAACCCATATCAATTTCGCCATACCGTATGGCTCTAACTGAGTTAAAAGAGTTGAATGAGTAGTTGAGGGATTTTCTTGATAAAGGATTCATTAGACCGAGTTTTTCTTCTTAGGGTGCAGTGTTATTTGTGAAGAAGAAGGATGGTTCTATGAGTATGTGCATTGACTATTGACAGTTGAACAAGCATCAAGAACAAGTATCCACTGCCTCGTATTGGTGATTTGTTTGATCAGCTTCAGGGTGCCAAGGTGTTCTCCAAGATTGATTTAATATTGAGTTATCATCAGGTGGAGATTAGGTCATTGGATATCCCTAAGACAACTTTTTGGTCTCGTTGTATTCATTATGAGTTCTTGGTGATATTGTTTGGTTTGACTAACGCTCAAATAGCTTTAATGGATTTGATGAACCAGGTGTTCAAGCATTATTTGGAATCTTTCGTGATTGTATTCATTGATGACATCTTAGTTTACTTTCGTAGTAAGGAAGAGCATAAGCAGCACTTGAGAGTAATACTCTAAACTTTGAAGGATAGGAATCTTTGTGCCAAGTTTTCTAGTGTGAGTTCTAGTTGGATTCAGTTACATTAATGGGTCATGTTGTGTCTAGTGATGGTATTAAAGTTGATCCCAAGAAGATTGAGGTGGTTCAGAATTGGCCTAGACCTACTTCAAATATGGAGATTCAGAGTTTTTTGGGTTTGGCAGGCTACTATCATTGTTTTGTAGAAGGATTCTCATCTACCACGACTCCATTGACTAAATTAACTCTGAAAGGTGCCCATTTTAGATGGTCTGGTGAATATGAGGAGGGTTATTGGAAGCTCAAGGTTACTTTGACTATAGCCCTAGTATTGGTGTTGTCCACTGGTTCAAGGCCCTACACAGTGTATTTGATGCTTCATGCATTGGCCTAGGTGCGGTGTTGATGCAGGATGTTAAGGTGATTGCTTACGCATCTCGGCAATTGAAGACTTATGAGAAGAATTATCCAGATCATGATTTGGAGTTGGCAGCTATTACGCATGCACTTAAGATTTGGAGGTGTTACTTGTACAGCGTATGATGTGAGGTTTACACTGATCATTAGAATTGACAACACTTTTTCAAAGAGAATGATTTAAATTTGAGGAAGCGGAGGTGGTTGGAGTTGTTGAAATACTATGATATCACTATATTGTATCATCTGAGTAAGGCGGATGTGGTAGTAGATGGCTTGAGTAGAAAGGTGGTGAGCATGGGTAGTTTGGAATATATTCCAGCTGAGGGGAGGCCTTTGGCTATGGATGTCCAGGCTTTGGCCAATAGATTTATGAGATTGGATATTTCTGAGCCTAGTAGAGTTCTTGCTTGTGTTGTTGCACAGTCGTCCTTACTTGAGTACATCAAGGATCAATAGTGTGAAGATCTGCATTCATTGGTGTTGAAGGACATGGTGCAGCGAGGCCGCGCGAAAAAGGTTGTGATTTGAGATTATGGTGTTATGCGACTTTAGGGTCGTATTTTTGTTCTTAATGTTGATGGCTTGAGGGAGTTGATTCTTCAAGAGGCTCATAGTTCACGGTATTCTATTCATCTAAGTGCCACAAAGATGTATTGTGACTTAAAGCGGCATCACTAGTAGCGGAAAATGAAGGAGGACATTGATGGGCGTGTTTTACGGTGTTTGCATTGCCAGCAAGTTAAGTATGAATACTAGAAACCGGATGGTTTAATTCATAAGATGGTTATACCAGAGTGAAAGTGGGAGCATATCACTATGGACTTTGCAGCAGGCTTACCACGTACCTTGAATAAGTTTGATATTGTTTGGGTCATTGTTGATCGAATGAACAAGTATGTGCACTTCATACCGATGATGACTATTTATACTTCGGAAAGGTTGTCCCAGATTTATATCAGGGATATTGTTCTCTTGCATGGTGTGCCCATTTCTATCATTTCAGACTGTGGCACTCAGTTTACATCTCACTTTTGGAGAGTTATTCAGTGGGAGTTGGGTACATAGGTAGAGCTTAGCAGAGCTTTTCACCCACAAATAGATGGTTAGTTCAAGTGGACTATTCAGATTCTTGAGGATGTGTTAAGAGTTTGTGTGATTGACTTTGGAGGTCATTGGGATCAATTCTTACCTTTGGCGGAGTTTGCTTATAACAACAGTTATCAGTCCTGTATTGAGATGAATCCATATGAAGCTTTGTATGGTATGCAGTGTCATTCTCCTGGTTGGTTTGAGCCTGGAGAGGCTAGGTTGTTGGGTATAGATTTGGTTTGTGATGCATTAGAGAAGGTGAAGTTGATACAGGAGCGACTTCACACAGCTCAGTCCAGGCAAAAGAGTTATGCTGATAAAAGGTCTATGATATGGCATTTATGGAGGTCGAAAGCTACTCTAGAAGGTCTCACCTATGAAGGGCGCGATGGGATTTTGAAATAAAGGCAAGTTGAATCTGAAGTTCATTGGCCCGTTTGAGGTTTTAACGTGTGTTCGGTGAGGTGGCTTACAGGCTTGCTTTGCCACTCAGCTTGTCCGGAGTTCATTCGGTCTTTTATGTTTCTACTCTTCGGAAGTATCACGAAGACAAATTGTATGTTTTGGACTTTGGTACAGTGCATCTTAATGAGAATTTGACCTATAAAGAAGAGTCGGTAGCTATTTTGGGCAGGCAGGTCCAAAAGTTGAGATCTAAGGAGATTTATTCTGCGAAAATGCTTTGGAGGGGGCAACTAATTAAAGAAGAAACTTAGGAGACTGAGTCTGATATGAGGAGCATATTACATTTGATTGCCAGTTCAGGTACATTTCTATGTCCATTAGAGGGCAGACGTTTCTTTTAGAGGTGGAGAATATAACGGCCCGATCGGCCGTTTTGAGTTCTAGCATACCGTTTACATGTTTGTGACCTTGAGTAGGGTTATTTCATGTTATATGACTTATGTGCATGGTTGGTTTTGATCTCTGTGAGAATTCGGGAGTGTTTTGGAAGAGTAATTCTCATTTTAGAAGCTTTAAGTTATTATAATTGACCAAGGTCAACATTCTTAGCAAATGATTTTTGATCGGTGATCCGAGGGTTTCGTTAGGTTTGTATGATAGTTTTAGACTTGTATATATGTATGGTCCGTGTCTCGGGTGACCTAAGGTTGTTTTGGCACTTCTAGTCGAAAGCTAGAAATTTGAACTTAAAAATATTTAAGATCCTTTAATTTTGATGTTTGATTCTTGGATTTGATGTTATTTTTGGTGTTTTAAGTCCTCGAGCAAGTTTCTGTTAGGTATATAGACTTATTGGGATGAGTGGACGGGTTTATGAGGGGCTTGGGTGAGTTTTGAATTAGTTTTGGACTATTTTCCATGTGTTTGCAGTTGTTGGTACTATTGTTATCACACCTCCAGTGCTAGCTGAGTAGGTGCGAGGTTACACCTGTGGGTATCGGCTCGCATCTGTGAGAAAAGGGATATCCTAGCACACGATTGCACATGTGATTCTAGGTGCGCATGTGCGAGGTTGTTGTTGCGCATCTACGAGGAGCTCAGCTTTGGACGCTGGTCACACCTATGAAGGGTGGGTCGTAGATGCAGCGGTTGCACCTGAGAAACCCTTGTAGTATATGCGATATTTGCACCGATGATGGATTGCATCTTCAGACAATTTTGTTGCTTCTGCCGTGTTGCACGTGTGATCACATTTTCGCATCAGCAACATCTACTGTAACAACCCAACAGGTCATTTTGAGTCCTAGCATCTCGTATCGAGATTTGAACCTTCCCATAGGTCCATTTGATGTTTTCTGACTTGCGCGTATGAGTGATTTTGGTCCCAAGAGGTTTGGAAGTGATTTGGAACACTTCGTTCATAAATGGAAGTATTAAGTTGAAAGAGTTCACCAGGGCTTGACTTTTGGGTAAACGAAATACGAATTAGGTTTTAATGGTTTCAATAGGTTCATATGATGATTTTGAACTTTTACATATATTCGGATTTGGTGTTGGAGGTTCCTAGAAGAATTCGACATCATTTGTCCAAAGTTGGCAATTTGAAGAACTTAAGAGTTCATAAGTTTAGTAAGTGTTGGCTTTGATGTTATTAGACTTTGATTGGTGTTTCAAGACTCTGCATATGTCTATATAATTTAATTGAACTTGTGTTCAAAGTTTGGAAGTAATCTGAAATGTCTAAGTGTGATTCAAACACTCATTGAAAGAATGAAGATTAGAACTTAAGAGAAAGTCTATTCGATTTGAGCCTCGATTCTTTGTTGCAATATTTTCGTGGGTTTTGTTTTTTCCTTTGGACAAGTCTATGTAGGGTATTTAGACTTGTAGAAATGATTGGATGGAGTTCCAAGGGGCTGAGGTGAATTTCGGCGCATTTAGAGCAAGTTTCAGAAGAATTGAGTTGTTGAAGTAGGCTTTTTTGTAGATAACCTGACTTCAAAAGAGTATTTATCCCAATCTGTAAAGAATTTTTGGATCATATTTTGATGAGAATGTAGCCTTTTGAGTCTAGTTTCTGATGGTTCAAACCTTTTGTTATTCAAATTTTGTATAGGGAGTGATAGCCATTTACCAGAAGGGGGTCAGTGCAGATTTCTAGACTATTTGGTTCCGCGATGGATTATGCGGCCACCAAAGCGGATGTGCGATCTGCGAAACCAATGTGCAGTCATCTGGGGTTTTTTTTGATAGTTACTTCCGGGAGCTATTTAAGACCGAACTTCGTGATTTTTATTTTATTTTCCAACTTTTGGAGCTCATTTTGACAGGTTTGAGGCTAGGGTTTCACCTGTAAACTTGGGATAAGTGATTCCAACCTCAATTCATGGTTTATACATGAATTTATCACTAGATTTAACATCAAAACATGGATTTGAACAAAAGAAATTTGGGATTTTTATCTACAACTTAAGAGAGTGTATTTTGGGATTTTCAATACTGATTTGAACTCGGATTTGAAATCTAATCATATATTTGGACTCATGGGGTTATGGGTCATTCGGATTTGGTCTTGGACTCGGGTTTTGACCATGTGAGCCCCGGTTATCTTTTGTTGACTTTTTGGGACTTGATTAAAGATTGAAGCTTTATCATTGAGAATTGACTTCTATAGCTTTATTTGACCTTATTGAGTATAATTTGGCTAGATTTGAGCAGGTTGGAGGTGATTTATGAAGAAAAGATGATGGAAAGTTGATTTGGCTTACTAAAGGTAAGTATCTTGTTTAACCTCGACTTGAGAGAATGTTTTTCTAAAAATAGAATTATATGTTATGTGTTATATGTTTTGGGAGTGACGTATATGGGAGGTGACGAGCGCATATGCAGATACTAAGGTTATACCACGTTTGGGATAGATTGTAGATTTTGTTATGCCTTGATTGGATGTGTATCCTTATTGACTTATGTTTTATTTGTTTATCGATCATGTTCTAACTTATGGCATTTTATTTGAGCCCGATGAGGTATTCTTGAGATTTGTTAATATACTCGATTTGGTCGTAGTTACACGTTATATTATGAACACACATTCGAACATGTTATTCTTGTGATATGCCTTAAATTTATGGTATGACTACATGAGCTCTCTTAATCATGCTAGAAGATATGTTTAGGCTCGATGTGCCTTGTTGATCATAACTGTCTATTTTGACACGATATTCACATGCTCTAACCAATGACATCTTTTGACTGTTGTATGACTATGTGGGCATCCTTATTCATGCTAGGGATTTTATCTAGGCTTATGAATCTTTATTAGGACATGATGATTCATTCTTTTTATATTGAGCTAATTGATTTAGACTTAATCATACCTTACTCTCATGAGCATATATCCGCATATTTACTCCTTATGTCCTTGTGCACCATTCATATATTTTCTCACATGCACATGCATACATCACTGCATATGGATATAGTACTATGTGATATGTGCTAAGTTAAGGCACGATGGAACAAACCGTGCGAGGTTATATGATTTTGATACTGTGAGATGCTTGGGAACATTGAGACTTGTGAGAGGATTAAGTTGTTACGGCACGCGAGTTATTCGTGCGTATTATTATGTAGATCAGGTTGCATAACACAACAATATTATTAGAATTGGGTTGCATGCAACAACGATATTATATTTGGATCGGGTTTCATAACTCAACGGTATTATATTTGGATCGGGTTGCATGCTACAAAGATATTATTATTGAATTAGGTTGCACGCTGCAACGGTATTGTGTTTGGATCCGATTGCATGCTGCAAGGGTATTATATTTGGATTGGGTTGCACACTGCAATGACATTTCAGAGTTAGGGGATTACCCATATTACATTGGGCTCTGCGAGTGTAGTGTGTGAAAGAGTGTGTGTGTGTGTGGGTGTGTATTTTTGTTGATTCAGTGGAAATGATTAAGTCTTGGGAATGCATAGACATCCTAGAATTGTGTAGAAATATTCATATATACCGTTGACGTATGTTTATTCATACATTTTTCATATGCATGGGACTTGCTAGCGAATTGTTGGAAACTTGGAGAATGTTGAGATTGATGTACTTGTTGAGACTTTATCATGCATCGACACTTAGTCTCATGTTAGAGCATTAGTATAAATGCCATTGAAGGTTATTAAGAATATGGATCTTTATCATACATTATCCATATGATCATGTAAATAAAAACTTGAGTTAATTTGCTTAGCGCATATGTGGTTGATATGCGGATAGGTGCCTTGGACATGCTTTTGATCAGGTTATTTGAAAAGCATTCTTGTTACCTTCTTCTTAAATTGTGTACCTTATTATTGAGATCTATTGATCTACGGTTGTTTCCTTGGATATTCCACTGTTAATATATATGTTATTGAGTTGCACATGTTATGTAAAGTGAGTGTCTTTTTGACTTAACCTCTCCAATACTTCGTTGAAGTTAATCTTGATAATTAATGAGTACATGTTCAGTTGTACTCATACTACACTTATGCACCTTGCGTGCAAATTTTGGAACTGAGCTAGTGTAGATAATGAAGTATAGCATTAAGGATATACCAGCGTTCCAGTTGCAAGCTACCACCTTGTTCATGGTATTTAGGTTTTACATTTCTGTTTATGTAAATATCAAATAGATAATGTAATTTTTATTTATATCAGAGTTGTATTCTTATTCTTATCTTAGTCGCTCATGACTTGCACTACCAGTGATTGGGATAGTTCTTTTGATTTCTCCAATCCTATTTATTGTTTATTGATGATTTCTTGTTCGAGTTGTGTACCTAGCGGGTTTGGTTAGGCGCAATCACAACTAGGTGGGATTTAGGTTGTGACAAGTTGGTATCAGAGCTCTAGGTTCATAGGCTCTATGAGTTATGATAAATTGTCCAGTAGAGACTTGCAGATTGGTATAATGACGTCATACTTATATTCAAGAGGCTACAAGGCATCTAGGAAACTTCTCTTTCTTTCTCATCCTTATCGTGCTACTTTGTTTCAGCTTTGAGCCTAAATCTTCACTTTCTTTCTCTATGCTTCGTATGTGATGTTGAGTACTCGATATCAGTTGTGCACCGATAGCTTGTGATATCATGAAGGGGTGCGAGATGATTTTATGTGTTATGAGAGCAGGCCAGTCTAAAAGACTTGTGGCCAGGTTTAGACCATAGTTTTGGCTAGGCAGATTCAGTTAGGTGAGTATGTGATTTTGGACTCTTATGTCCAATAGTGTTTTTAGAGGTGTAAATGATGGCAGAATGAGAGGCAATATAGTTATGTAATGAGTATTATGTGTCTAAGGGCTACTCTTTGAGAGTATGGATGTGATGAGAAGTATTTTCTTGAGATGCGAAGCGGATATGGATGTTTGACTATCATATTGGTGCATAATATAGCCTTGAGTTCTGGATGTGTTGATGGCCCTTTCAGTCGTTCCTTGGAGGAATGAAATGAATTCTTACGGCTTGTGGACAAGTGTAGACTCGGGAAGATCAATTGATTACATAGTTGTTGTAAACATGGTAAGGTTATAGAAAATGTTGAATTGAGGCTAACAAGTGGGTTATCTCCTCTCAGAAGGCTTGAGGTTGTATGATTTCTTATGAGGGTTCTATGAAGAGTTTTCCCTCTAAATATCCTTAATTGTTTCAAATTGAAGGTTCTTGAAGACTAAAATTTGTCATATATTCTTTGATTGTGTTATATGCTAGTAGACATATCTTTTATTCTATGATCAGGTAGCGACCAGAATTAGGATGTCACAGTACTGCCAGGGTTCGTACTGCAAGTGGATGAGATGAGTTGCCATTTTGTAATATATATATATTGGTATTGGATGGCCCTGTGTGGCCCAATATTATGGTTATCTAATTCAATGTAGTGAAATGCATTGGGTCACCATGTAAGGCATGTTGTTGTATTTTCTGGCTAATTGGCAGGTGGCTAGTCATGTTCACATCTGCCAAATTTTTTGGATATTCTCAGTATTAAGACTATTGTTTTAAGCTACAACTCTCATTCAAGTACAAGTGATCCGGGGGGATGATGCAATACCTCGTACCTTTCAACATGTGTATGACTAAATTGAGGTCGACAAATGCGCTTGAACGTGAGAGAAATAAGTCGTAATGAAGCCTAAAGATCCAGTTATAGATATGTGTTAAATAAAATTTAAGGTGAATGAAACTTGAAAAAAAGGGATATTGGACAAATAAATGATCTACTTGCTTACTCGTCCTACTTGCTTGAGCTACTTGACACATGTCTTAATTTTAAATGAGGGAGAGACGCGTGTTTAAAAATAGAATAAGAAACAACATATATCACCTATTAAGCAAGTATGTGACAATTAGGGACATCACCTACTTGCTTAAAAGGAAAGGCCATAATTTTTTGCCAAGAGGGTTGTGATGACCCAAAAGGTCATCTTATGTTTTAGAACTCGAATCTGCGCTCTTAAGCCTTAAAAATCTCATTTTTATCCTCCTCGATTTGCGTGAGCAGTCCGGGCAGGTTTCCGGAAAGCTTTTATGTTGAAAACTAATGAAAATAAGAATTTTTGCCTTAAAATTTGATTTTAGTTGACTTCGATGAACATTTTTGGTAAACGGGTCCGGATCTGTATTTTGACGGTTTCGGTAGGTCCGTATCGAATTATGGGACCCGGGCGTATGCCCGAAATCGAATTCGGAAGTCCCTAGCTCAAGTTATGAATTTTTTATGAAAATTGATTATTTTTAAGAATTGATTGATGTTTGGCATTATTAGTACTGGGCCCGTATTTTGGTTTCGGAGCCCGGTACAGGTTCATTATGATATTTAAGACCTGTCTGTGAAATTTGGTGAGAAACGGAGTTGATTTGACGTGATTCGAACGTCCAGTTGAGAGAATAGAAATTTTAAAGTGTTCGTGAGAATTTCATTTGATTTGGTGCTAAATTCGTAGTTCTAGGTGTTAATTTGGCGATTTGATCGCGCGAGGTTAGGCTCGACACTTACCGGTACATGGGGTCGGTTGTGCTGATACTGCACTCTGCACTTTCTGTGCAGATTTTGATACCAGCTCTGGTTGATCTAGATTTTGCTATTGGTCCGCTGTCCGGAGACTCAAGGTAGATCTGTCGGCGTTCACAGTTCTTGAAGTCCCCGTCTATCTTTTCTGTTCTACTGTTTCTTTCATTCAGACAGTTGTATTTCTTTCTGACTATTACTTGTAGCAAATTCTAGAATGCTCGTGAATTGTGACTCTAGATCCGGGTGGTAGTAATTAATACAGTTTTATGATATTCTGCACTTATTATATTTCATCTTAGTTAATTATTGTTATTTACTGAATAAAAATAAGGAATTGGTTTAGTGATTCTCTAAAGTTGGCTTGCTTAGCAAGTGAAATGTTAGGCGCCATCACAGTCCCATCGGTGGGAAATTTCGGGTCGTGACAAGGGTAGGCCAAAGGGCCCCCTTAAAGGGGCTGATTATCCTCGTTGTTATTGGGTTGTCTCTTGTGTTACATTTTTATGGAGTTTCGAAGGATAAAGGGCATAAAGAAATGCCACATAATCGCGGGGTAGTGGGTTGGTCATTCGTCGTTATATTTTCAGGTTGTTTGACACTAGTATGGTTGTCATTTTAGGTAGAGTAAACTTGTAGGAGTTGCTCTTGTTGTGATTTATTGGAGGCCTGCTAAAGAATCAAGGGGAATATCCAAATAACGAGCAAAGTATGATGACACGTATGAATAAGTGGAACCAGAATCAAATAATACCGAAGCATCCCTGTGGCATACAGAAATAATATCTGTGATTACGTCATCAGAGGAAATTGCCTCTGGCCTAGCTGGAAATGCGTAGCAACGGGCCTGACCACCACCCGATCGACCTCCCCCTCTAGGGTGGCCTCGAGTTGACTGAGCCCCACCCCAAGCTGGTTGTGCGAGTGGTGTAGTTGTTGGTGTTAGAATCATAGGCTGAGAACTCTATTGTGAAACCCTACCCAATAGTCTAGGTCAATCCCTCTTGAGATGACTCAATTCCCCGCACTCGAAACAACCTCTCATCTGATGGAGCTGGTGCCCTTGATAGTCTGAATAACTGCTCGAGAAACCCTGTGCAAATGAAGCATGATAAGATCTCTGTTCTGGCAATGCACTAAATGATGACTGAGATGGGCGTGCACTGTAGGAACTGTGGCTAACTGAAGAACCACGAGGAACATGGCGAGCTGCCTGAACGGGTCTAGAAGAACGACCCCTGCTGTAATAGGACTGGCCTCCAGATGAGGCACTACCAAAAACACCTGAACTGTGAGGCCTCTTGGCCTCCCGCTCCTCATGCTCCTGCCTGCTAACTAGCTCTAAACGTCTAGCAATATTGGCCACCTCGTCAAACCTCGCGCCCATCGCAACCTCACGAGCCATAATGAAGCGTATACTATAGTTTAGGCCATCAATGAACCTCCTAATCTTCTTCCTCTGAGTGGGAATCAACCATATCCCGTGACGAGCCAACTTTGAAAATCTTATCTCATACTGAGTCACTGTCATACCCTTCTGGCGTAGCTTCTAAAACTGCTTATGCAACTCCTTTCTGTGAGTCTGTGGGACAAACTTCTCTAAGAAGAGAACTGAGAACTCATGCCATGTAAGTGGCGCTGCATCGGCTGGCCTACTAAACGCATAAGCCTACCACCACCGGTAGGCTGCCCCGATCAGCTGAAAAGTAGTGAATAAAACCTTACTGGTGTCAAAAATACCCGATGTGTGAAGAATCTGCTGACACCTGTCTATAAAATCCTGAGCATCCTCTGACTCTGCTCCACTAAACTCTGGAGGCTTAAGCTTCCCAAATCGCTCCAGTCTATTCTGCTCCTCATCACTCATATGGAGCAAACCTTAGCCCCAGCAGCAACAACCAGCTGAACTAGCAATACACATGGTGTCTGGAGTCCCTGAGCTAGCTACTCTGAAGTACGAGCGACAAGAGTTTTGGCACCTCCTCCGAAGTGGCTGGTGCAGCTGGAACTGAAACCGCCTGAGCCAGGCTCGTGCACATAATCAAACTCTATGGTAAGGCCTGCTGAAGGCCAGGAATCACAATGGGTATTGCTGGTGCTTGAGCTGGTCCCACCGGTTCAACCACATCTGGTTCCTGCTCCTGAGCTGGAGCAACTGGTGGCTCCACAGGTTCTGCTCTGACTGTAGTACGAGTCACACCTCACCCTCTACCGCACCCCGGCCTCTCGCGGCCCTTATTGGTGGTACTGGTGGCCGTCCGCCTGATCCGGTCACATGTTTCCTCACCATCTGTGAGAGAATAGAAGAGGCAAGTTCAAATTTTGGAAATAACAAATCCGCATGACAAGAATATAAGAAAGTGATGTTTCCTAACAGTTCTGTAGCCTCTCGATGATAAGTACAGACGTCTCCGTACTGATCCGCAAGACTCTACCGAACTTGCTCATGACTCGTAATACCTATGAACCCATGGCTCTAATACCAACTTTTCACGACCCAAAATCCCAACCCATCCTGATGGCACCTAACACACCGACTAGGCAAGCCGAAACATAATAATAATGAAATAGAACAATGGAACTTCTAGAAATAGCATAAGTCTGAAATCTCAATACAGAGTCACGAGCTCTACAACGGAATCAAGTCTGCAAATAAATAGTAATATTGTTTGAACGGAAACAACAGTACATGTGAAAAGACAAGTCAAATTGCGGCCAAGAATAAAGTTCTACCTCGCCTCTCGAAGATCAGCCCAACAAGCCAATCTACTATTGATAACTGGTCCCCACACATGGATCTGAATAATTAAGTGCAGAGTGTAGTATGAGTATAACTGACCCAATGTACTCAATAAGTATCGTAACTAACCTCGGCGAGGTAAAAGAAACAAGAATTATAAATGATACCTGCTATAACCTATGTAGTTTCATTAAATCCAACAAGTACAGAACAGTAATGTGAACATGTATAAGATACTTAAAGGAATATATGTGTGTGTGTGTACAATTACTCAAAATCTTTGTTCGATCATGGGTACATCATATAAGATGATATGCATATAATCAGATAATAAACCACGGAAATTGCAAGTAAAGATGAAATGCAATTCCAAAATAACAATAGCTAGACTTTCCTTAACCATTCCATATCCGTACCAAGCCACTGATTAGTTTTCCTCAATAACTGCGTGTACACCATCAAGAGAGAAGCATGAGAGGGTGACCCTAGGGGGATGGATCCATATCCACACGCTGCATGGACAACTTACGTGTTGCACGGATAACTCATGTGCTAATAGAATCAACCGTACGGACAACCCACGTGCTGCACAGATAACTCGCGTGCTAATAATATCAATAACTAGATTTGCATGAACAAATCACGTGCTAATAAAATCAACCGTATGAACTCACATGCTGATAACCACAATCCACCTGGCATGGTCACAAGCTACTAGTCCAACTCGTAACACATAGAAAGAAAATATGCGGGAATACATGTACATGATCAATAATGATCAAGATTCATACTCTTGGACTGGTATAAATAACATGCTATAGTGTAGGAATGTGCAATGTGTGCTATCACCGCTAAAATAGACAATTTCCATCAAGAATTAGCAGTTTATCACGTTCAAACGAAAGAATAACCTCAATGAAATCTCAAACATGGTACAAATTGCTCACAAAGGGGTGCAAATAGGAGAAACATATCAACTTGAAGCTTATCAATCATTTCAAGGCATGTCGTGGTGAAAGAACTACCCCGAGCATGGAAATAGTACCCCCGGTGCACGCATATGGGCTCAACCCCACATATATGCGCCACCCAGAGCATGCAGCTATCACAAATGATTCAGGCAACTAATGCCTCAACCAAGTTTAGATAAGATACTTACCTCAAGAAAGCCAAATCACTCTTCTAACAAGCCCTTCCCGTGCGTATCGACCTTCGTATGATCTGAATCTAACCAAATCAACTAAATATAATCGATAAAAGCCATAGGATTTGATTCCAAATGATAAAGCTAAGATCTTTAACCAAAATCAAAAAGTCAACCCAAAAGGTCAACCCCGGGCTCGCACCTCGGAATCCGACAAAATTCACAAATTCATACTCATTTGATTACGAGTCCAACCATACCAAAATCATCCAATTCCAATCTCAAATCGACCTTCAAACCTCCATTTTTCATTTTTGAAAAGTTTTCACAAAATCCCCCATTTCTTCACTTTAATTCACAAATTAAATGCTAAAACAAAGATGGAATCATGAAATAATGACAAATCCGAATCAAAATTATGAAGCCCGATCCAAGACGTGAAAATCCCCTCAAATATCGCCCAAAATCGAGCTCTGCAACTCAAAATGTGAAATAATAACTCTAACCCTCGATTTGGGATTTTAAAACCTGCTGTACGTGAACGCGATACCCAAGTTGTGAACGTGATGACCAGTCACCCATACCTATGCGATCGCGGACCGCCACTCGTGATCGCGATGAACAAACATGTGGAATTCCTAGGCCTCCCTTTCCTTCTTCGAGAATCCGTCCCCTCACTCGCGTTCACATTGAACAACCACCCAAAGCTTTGTGATCGCATCCTTAACCTCGCGCGCATAGAATAAATTCCCACCTTCCAGAATTGACCCTTCGCGATCGCGAAAGAGGAAACTAGGTGCACTGATATCAACAACTCCTTCAAGTCCAAAAAGAGTCCGAACTTGATCCGAATTACACCCAAGGCCCCCGGGACCATATCCAAACATACCAAAATCATGAATCGCACTTTAACTCAAGCCTAATGAACTAATGCACTTCTAACTTCTAAAACTAATGTCGAATCATATCTAACCAACTCTGATTGACCTTAAATTTTGTATACAAGTCAAATATGACACAATGGACCTACTCCCACTCCCGGAACTGAAATCTGAACCCGATAACGACAAAGTCAACTCTCAGTCATACCTCTCCACCTTCCAAACCTTCAGCTTTCCAAGTTTCGCCAATACAAGACAAAATGACCTACGGACCTCCAAATCAATATCGGGACATACGCCTAAGTACAAAATCACCATATGAAGCTATCAAAATCATCAAAACTCCATTCTGGAGTTGTCTACACATAATTCAATATCCGATCAACTCTTTCAACTTAAGTTTCCAACCTTGGGACTAAGTGTCCCAATTCACTCTGAAACACCCTCGGAACCAAACCAACCACCCCTTAAAGTCATATAACCACAAATGAACATACAATAAGCAATAAACAGGGGAATGGGACTATAATACACAAAACGACCGGCCGGATCGTTACATTCTCCGCCTCTTAAACAAATGTTCGTCCTCAAACGGGTATAGAATCATACATGGAGTCTCAAATAGGCGTGGATATCTGCTCTGCATCTCCCGCTCGGTATCCCAAGTAGCCTCCTCGACTGGCTGGCCTCTCCACTAAAATTTCACTGAAGCTATATGCTTTGACTTCAACTTTCGAACTTTCCGATCCAAAGTGGCCACCCGCTCCACATCATAAGTCAAATCCCCATCTAACTGAACTGTGCTAAAATCCAAAACATGAGACAGATCACCATAATAATTCTTGAGCATAGAAATGTGAAACACTAGGTGAACTCCTGATAGACTAGGTGGCAATGCAAGCTTGTAGGCCACCTCCCCAATCCTCTCAAGCACCTCAAAAAGGCCAATATACCGAGGACTGAAATTGCCCTTCTTCTCAAAACTCATCACACCCTTCATGTGTGAAACCCCGAGCAAAACCTTCTCACCCACCATATATGCAACAACACAAACCTTCCTATCAGCATAAATCTTCTGCCTAGACCCAGTTGTACGAAGTCAATCCTGAATCAACCTGATTTTCTCCAAGGCATCCTGAACCAAATCAGTACCCAACAACCTAGCCTCTCCCGGCTCAAACCAACTAACTAGAGAATGATACCACCTCCCATATACGGCCTTGTAAGGATCCATCTGAAAACTTGATTGGTAGCTATTGTGTACAAATCATAAATCACCATATGGACCTATTCCCAGGCTCAGAATCCCAAATGGACCTCGATAACACTGAAGTCTACTTCAAACCAAATTTAAAGAACTTGAAAACCCTAAATGCACCAACATTCAACATTAAGCATTGAAATGCTCTGGGATCACCCAAAAGTTGATCCAAACACACGCCCAAGTCCAAAATCAGCATACGAACCTATTGGAACCATCAATCCCTGTTCCGAGGTCGATTACTCAAAATGTTGACTCAAGTCAAACTTGGCCATCTTAGGCCATTATTAAGGAACCAAGTGTTCCAATTTCAACTGAACCCTTCCAAACCCATACCAACCATCCCCGCAAGTCAGAAAATAGTAAAAGCACATATGGGGAGTCTTAATTAGGGGAACGAGGATCTAGAAAGCAAAATGACTGGTCGGGTCATTACATTCTCCACTTCTTAAACAAATGTTCTTCCTTGAACGGGTCTAGAATCATACCTGGAGTGTTGAATAAGTGTGGATATCTGCCGCGCATGTCCTCCTTGGTCTCCCAAGTCACCTCCTAGACTGGTTGACCCCTCCACTAGACCTTTACCGCAGAAATCATCTTAGACCCTAACTGGCGAACCTGCCTGTCCACAATGGCAACTGGCTCCTCCTCATAACCCATGCTCTCATATAGCTGAACCATGATGTACTCTAACATATGCGACTTGTCGGCATGGTACTTCAGGAGCATAGACATATGGAAAATCGGATGAACTCCCGATAGATTGGGAGGCAAAGCAAGCTTATAAGCAACCTCCCTAACTCGCCTCAAAACCTCAAATGGTCCAATAAACCTTGGACTCAACTTGCCCTTCTTCCCGAACCTCATGATACCCTTCATTGGTGAGACTTTCAAGAGAACCTTCTCGCCCACCATAAATGATAAATCACACACCTTTTGATCCGCGTAACTCTTCTGTCTGGATTGTGCTGTGCGAAGTCGCTCCTGAATCAATTTTACCTTCTCCAAGACATCCTTCACTAAATCAGTGCCATATAACCTAGCCTCGTCGGGTTCAAACCATCCGATGGGTGAGCGACATCGCCAACCATATAAAGCCTCAAATGGAGCCATCTCGATGCTGGACTGGTAACTGTTGTTATAAACACACTCGGCTAGAGGCAAGAATCGATCCCACTGCCCTCCGAAGTCAATTACACACGCTCTGAGAATATCTCCAGGATTTGAACTGTCTTCTCCAACTTCCCGTCAATCTGTGGATGAAAGGTTGTGCTGAGCTATACCCGGGTACCCAACTCGCTTTGTACTGCTCTCCATAAATGCGAAGTGACCTGAGGGCCTCTATCTGAAATGATGGAAAAGGCACACCATGCAGCTGGACAATCTCCCGAATGTATATCTGGGACAACCTCTCTAAAGAGTACGTAGTCATCACTGGAATAAAGTGTGCCGACTTGGTCAGCCTGTCGATAATGATCCTAATGGCATCAAACTTCCTCAACGTCCTCGGTAACCCAACTACGAAGTCCATAGTGATGCGCTCCAATTTCCACTACAGTATAACCATCTGCTGAAGTAGGCCACCTGGCCTCTGGTGCTCATATTTAATCAGTTGGCAATTTAGGTATCTCGCAACATACCCAACTATGTCCTTCTTCATCTGTCGCCACCAATAATGCTACCTCAAGTCGCGATACATCTTCATAGCAACTGGATGAATAGAATACCGAGAACTATGTGCCTCTTGTAGAATCTTCTCTCTCAAGCAATCAACATTAGGAACACATAGGCGACCTTAGAGTTGCATAACACCATCCTCACCGATAATAACCTCCTTGGCACCACCCTATAGTAATGTCTCTCTAAGAACCAGTAAGTGCGGATCATCGTACTGACTAGCCTTGATCCTCTCAAATAATGAAGACCGAGCCACAACACATGCAAGAACTCAACTGGGCTCTGAAATATCAAGCCTCCCGAGTCTAATAGCTAAGGATTGAATGTCCAAAGCCAATGGCCTCTCCTCTGCTAAAACAAATGCCAAACTACCAAAACTCGCGGCCTTTCTGCTCATGGCATCTGCAACCACATTCGCCTTGCCCGGATTATAATATCATAGTCCCTCAGTAACTCGAGCCACCTACGCTGGCTCAAATTAATATCCCTCTACTTAAACAAATGCTGCAAGCTGCGACGATCGGTGAAAACCTCACAGGACACCCTATAAAGATAATGCCTCCAGATCTTGAGAGCATGAACTATCGCGGCCAACTACAAATCATGTACGGGGTAATTCATCTCGTGGGGCTTCAGCTGACGTGAAGCATATGCAATAACTCGCACCTCCTGCATCAATACGCAACCCAAGACAATGCGTGAAGTGTCACAATACACAGTATACATCCCTGAACTAGAAGGCAATAACACCGGTGTTATAGTCAGTTCAGTCTTGAGCTTCTAAAATCTCGCCTCGCAATCCCCGAACCATCGGAACAGAGCACCCTTCTGGGTCAATCTACTCAAAGGTACTGTAATTATGAGAAGCCCTCCACAAACCGACGATAATCACCTGATAACCCCAAGAAACTCCTGATCTCGGTCGATGTGGTAGGACGAGGCCAACTCTGGACTGGCTCGATCATCCTAGGATCTACCTTAATAACCTCACCTAATACAACATGCCCCAAGAATGCAACAGAATCCAAGCAGAACTCGCATTTGGAGAACTTACATATAGCTTTTCTTCTTGCAAGGTCTGAAGCACAACTCTCAAATGCTGCTCGTGCTCCTCCATACTACGCGAGTAGATCAATATGTCATAAATGAAGATAATGACAAATGAGTCAAGATATGGCCTGAACACCTGGTTCATCAAATACATAAATGTCGTCGGGGCATCGGTCAAGCCGAAGGACATCACTAGAAACTCATAGTGCCCATATCTAGTCTGGAAAGCCATTTTCGGAACATCCAAAGCACGAATCTTCAGCTGATGATACCCAAATCTCAAGTCCATCTTAGAGAACACACTGGCACCTTGTAACCGATCAAACAAATCATTAATATGCGGTAACGGGTACTTGTTCTTAATGGTAAATTTGTTCAACTGGCGGTAATCAATGCACATCCGCATACTCACATCCTTCTTTTTCCCAAATAATACCGGTACACCCCAAGGCGACACACTCGGCCTGACGAACCCCTTAGCTAGCAACTCCTCAAGTTGTTCTTTCAACTCCTTCAGCTCTTTCGGAGCCATGCGGTACGGTGGAATAGATATAGGATAGGTACCTGACGCCAAATCAATACTGAAATCGATATCACGGTCTAGTGGCATGCCTGGTAGATAACAAAGAAACACATCGGAGAACTCCGACACCACGGGCACTGAATCAATCGTGGGAGTCTCTACAGCAATATCCCAAACATAATCTAGATAAGCTAAACAACGCTTCTCGACCATATGTCGAGCCTTCAAGAAAGAGATTACCTGGTTAGATGTACTGATAGATGAACCCCTCCCCTCCAATCTAGGCAACTCTGGCGTCGCTAAGGTAACAGTCTTCGCATGGCAATCAAGAACGGCATGGTACGGAGATAACCATGCCCAGAATGACCTCAAAGTCGGTCATGTCAAGCAACAAAAATTCCTCAAGGTCTCATAACCACAAAAAGTCACAATATAGGACCGATAAATCCGATCCACAACAACAGAATCTCCCACTGGTGTGGACACATATGCAGGAGCACCCAAGGACTCACGAGAGACACATAGATAATGAGAAAATATAGATGAAACATATGAATACGTAGACCTCGGATCAAATAGTACCAAAGCATCCCTAACATAGATAGAAATAATACATGTGATCACGGCGTCTGAGGCTACAATATCTGGTCTGGCTGAAAAAGCAGAAAACCTAGTTGGAGCGCCACCTAACTGGCCTCTACCTCTAGGATGACCCCTACCGACTGCCCTTTGCCTATGGTCGAACGGACGGTCGGTACGGTGATCATGGGCTGATGCACCTGCTGTACTGCCTTGCCCCAAAGTCTAGGGGGAAAAATCTCCTTACATGACCAAGCCCCCCGCACTTAAAGCAACCTCTTGGTGCGGCAGATGACTGACCCTGAGTCTGACCCTGGGGACTTGAACACCCACTAAAAGAACCCTGAATAGTCGGTGGACAATAGGGGCTCTCTGGAATGGCGCTGAAATGGGGCCGCACTAGAGCACCCCGAGAAGGCGGCGGTGCTCAATACATGGGCCTGCTAGACTGGCCTCTCACAAACTGACCTCTACCCTCAGACGGAGCACCACTGAACCCTCCGGAATATCGAGGTCGCTAGTCCCTCAGTGCATGCTCTTGGCCTTATTAACAGATACCTTCAATCCTCTGAGCTATCTCCACAACCTGCTCGTAAGAAGTCCCCATCTCAATCTCCTGGGCCATAGTAACTTGGATACCATACTACAAGCCCGCAATAAACCTTTGCACCCTCTCTGTATCGGTGGGAAGTATCATAAGTGCATAGCGGGACAACTCAGAGAATCTCGCCTCATAATCGGTCACAGACATCTGACCCTGCTGGACGCTCAAACTGACCCCGCAACTCTTCCATCTGAGAGGGTGGAATATATATCTCCAGAAAGAGAAGTACAAACTGGTCCCAAGTCAAGGGAGGAGAATCTGCTGGTCTCCTGAGAAGATAGGACTGCCACCATCTATGAGCCCTGCCCTCCAATTGAAATGTGGTGAAGTCCACCCTGTGGGACTCCAATACTCTCATGTTGTGCAGTCTATACCTGTAACGATCAATAAAGTCCTAGGATCCTCATGTCACTCACTACCAAAGGCAGGAGGATGTAGCATGGTCTATCTATCCAACATCTTCTGCAGCTCGCCAGTCGCGGCTGGTCTAGGCTAAGGTATAGGCGTTGTAACTAGCTGAGCCCCGCCTGGAGATAGTGCACCTGGGGTCTGATATACGGCGGCAGCGTGCCCTGGAGCCTGAGCGGTAGGGATCTGTGCTCCCCCTCCCGCTTGAGATATGGTTGGTTCTGATGGAAATAAACCAGCATGTGTCATAGAGTCCATGAACCGTAGCATACAACCCATGACCTCCTGAAATCCCGGTGCGAAAATGAAATCCGCCAGGGCTGACTCAGATGCAGGTACCTCATCCTGCTCCTCAATAATAGGATCCTCCACTGGATCCACTGGTGGCACAACAGGAGCAACTCTACGATGCCCTCGTCCTCTAGCAGGAGCTGGAGCCCTCCCTCGGCCTCTGCCTCCCCTCTAGCAATGGGGGGAGCAGCTTCTCCATCGCCAGGTACATCTGCCGCACGCGTTCTCACCATCTGTGAGAGAATAAGAGAAAGATACTTAGCACAATATCAACTGCACGATAGGAGATGAAGAAAAAGAAGTTTCCTAACACCCTATAGCCTCTCGAAGATAAGTACGAACATCTCCACACAGATCTGCATGACTCTATGAGGCCCGCTCATGACTTGTGAGACCTACGTGAACCTAGGGCTCTTATACCAAGATGTCATGACCCAATTCCCACTATAGGCCGTGATGGCTCCCAACGTCGTCGCTAGGCAAGCCAACAGTGAACTATCCATTTAATTATTCATTTTTTATATTTTTAAAGTCATTGATTTTATTTAATAAGGGAATGATTAGTAAGTGACCGTAATAATGTAAAGTATTAAATAAACAAAAGAGTGAAGTAGTGAATTTAATAATCAAAAGTCATGAAATATCTACTTGAATTTCCCAAAACCCGATGTCACAAGTACACGAGAAAACTAGTAGAATATACAAAACCTCCTATACAACTGTCTATAGTAAGATAGACATAAAAATAAATATAACAAGGAAGAGACTTCGGGTGCTACAGAATGGAGCATAGGGAGCATCTCACCACTGAGTCTCCGGGTAGCGGGGGTACGTGCCTGACTGGACACCAGATGCACCTGCCTCAGATCCTGCACGATTAGTGCAGAAGTATAGCGTGAGTATATAAAATAATATGTACACAGTAAGTATCTAGTCTAACCTAGAAGAAAGTAGTGACGAGGGGTCGACATCGACACTTATTATGGGTCAATAAACAAAATATATAAATCGTAAGAAGGCATGAAATACAGCAATAATAGTGAGATAAGAAACAGTAATTTCTAATTGTTAAACATGGTATCAATTAAGGTCTCCAACTATCATAGGCCAAGTACTTAACACATAAGAGCCACCAAGTAATTTTCTAGTCTCTAATCAAGAAGAAATATCAAGTATAATCGGACTCCGAGCAATATCACGCACGATTTATGCAGAAGTCATACAACCCGATCCAGAATAGTGTGTACACTATCGAGGATCAACCGGCGGGAACCATAGATGCATCTATTATACTGTCGAGGTGTTCGGCTCGATCCACAGGAACAGAGAATACTCTACAAAACTCTGATTAGCGACTACTACATAAGGATAATACTCAAAGAAGGCATAAATTCCGCTAATAATCAAGTATTTCCGCCAACACTTAAAGTAATGAAGCTCAGTCTTTACAAGTCCATTATCCAATTTCAATTATAAATTTAAGTAATTATACTAACAAGTTGGGTGAAAATAATACAAGTAATACATGGTAGATTCCTATAACTACCCGGACATAAGCATGATTTTAGCTATGTACGGACTCTCGTCACATCGTGCACATGTAGCACCCACGTTTATTAGCAAATAACCATTTACAACACCTACGGGAATAATTTCTTATTACAAGGTTAGGCAAGAGACTTACCTCATTTCCAAGTCCTCTTCCCGGTCCACAATTCACGCTAAAATCCTCAAATTGGTACCACGCAATCTGAAACTAGCCAAATCTTGTACAAACTAATCAATATATGTTCAAAAGTTTATAATTTAACTATTAGAGTAATTACCCAACCCAAATTGGAAGATTCCTAAAATTCGCCCCCAGGCCCACATGCCCAGATTCGGGAAATTTTTGTAAATAATTATTACCCATAACTGCACGAACACAAATATATAATTTCTACCCAATTCCATAATAATTTTCGGTGTCTCGTCCCATTTTTATTAAACTTAGGTTTTTCAACAAACTGCTAAAATTTCTACATTTTACATGTTACAATCTACCCATAATCTACATATATAACTTACATTATATAGAAATAACTCACCTTATAATGCTTGATGAAAACCCCTCTCCAAGAAGCTCCAAATTCGGACAACACAAATGAGAAATGGAGAAAATAAGCCTATGTCCCGTCTTTAAATCAAGACACTGCCTAGTTAACCCTTCTTCGTGATCACGAAAAAAGCCTCGCGATCGTGAACGCACAGCTGGCCCAGACCCAGGAGGTCTTCATCGCGAACGCGAGGGAAGACACACGATCACGAAGGCTTGCCCAGCCTGAGCTTCGCGAACGCGGTCATCCCTTCACGAACGCGAAGAGCAAAGGTGGTTGACCCATCCTAGGCCCCTTTATTCTACGTGAACGCGGGCCTGGCCACGTGAACACGAAGGCCACAGGTGTTGAAGCTTTGCGAATGCGACCCGTTGATTGCGAACGTATAGAGTAAAATGCCTAGTCCCACAATTCCTTCTCTGAGAACGCGACTCCACCTCCGTGTTCGCAAAGAAGGAAACCAGAACCAGCAATAGCGGAATTTTAGACTTAGCTCTGTGTGGTCCAAAGTTCACCTGAGCCACCTGGGACCCCGTCCAATCGCACCAACAAGTCCATAAACATAATACGGAATTGATCGAACCCTCAAGACACATAAAACAACATCGAAACTAAAAATCGCACCCCAAAACCAAATTAAATCAACTTATGAACTTCAAACTTTTCAACTAGCTCTGAATGCGTCGAATCTTACTTAGACAACTCGGAATGACACGAAATTTTGCATACAAATCATAAATCACCATACAGACCTATACCCTGGTTCGGAATCCCAAACGAACCTCGATAATACCGAAGTATACTTCAAATCAAATTTAAAGAACATGAAAACCTTCAGTGCGCCAACTTTCAAATACGGGAAGTCTTAATTTGGGGAATGGGAATCTAGAAAACAAAACGACTGGTCGGGTCATTACAAAAACCTTCTCGCCCTCCATGAAAGCCACATCACGAACCTTATGATCCGCATAACTCTTCTTGATGGACTGGGATGTGCGAAGCTTCTCCTGAATCAACTTCACCTTCTCCAAAGTATCATGAACCAAGTTCGTGCCCAATAACCTAGCCTCTCCAGGCTCAAACAAATCCACCAGATAACGACACCACCTCCTATATAAGGCCTCATACGGAGCTATCTAGATACTCGACCGGTAGCTATTATTATAGGAAAACTCCTCTAATGGTAGAAACTAGTCCCACTGACCTCTGAAGTCAATAGTGCATGCTCTCAATATATCCTCCAAGATTTGAATGGTTCGCTCAAACTGCCCATCCATCTCAGGGTGAAATGCCATACTAAACTCAACCTGCGTGCCTAATTCTCGTTGAACCGCCCTCCAAAAGTGCAAAGTAGACTGAGTGTTGCGGTTTGAGATGACAGAAATAGGTAAACCATGCATGCGAACAATCTTTCTAATGTAGATCCTAGCCAACTGCTCTAAAGTGTAGGAAATCATGACTAGAATGAAATGCGCCGACTTGGTCAACCTATCAACACTTACCCTAATGGCATCAAACTTCCTCAAGGTCCATGGCAACCCTACCACAAAGTTCATAGTAATGCGCTCCCACTTCTACTCCGGTATATCAATCTTCTGAAGCAAACCACCTGATGTTTTATGCTCATACTTGGCTTGTTAGCAATTCAAACACCTAAAAACATGCATAACAATGTCCTTCTTCATCCTCCTCCACAAATAATTTTGTTTAAACATATGTTGAAGACTCCGATCATCCGTATACAACTCATAAGACAAGCCATATAAATAATGCCTCCAAATCTTGAGTGTGTGCACAATAGCCGCTAACTCTAAATTATGTACCGGATAGTTCTGCTCATGGGGCTTCAACTGGCGTGAAGCATAGGCAATCACCCTACCGTCCTGCATCAACACACACACAAGCCCTACACACGAAGCATCATAATAGACCATATATGACCCTGATCGTGAATGCAATACCAAAATTGGAGTTGTAGTTGTTGACACTCAATTTTAACCCTCCGTATTTTAAAATTAACGTAGGTAGGCTTCCTAGTAAAAAATGATTTAAAAAAATGATTTCTGCACATTATTTGGCTATAATTCAGTTTATTGATAATTACTCCTATTTTTACAAATATAGGAATTTTTATTAGTTTATAGCAACTAGTTAAATACTGCAACTTTTGTGTATTTTCTAAAAAAAAATAATTTATTGATAATTGTCCTATTTTTCAAATATTAGGATATTCTATCAATCTATTATCTTTTCAAAAAATAAAATAATAAATAACAACTTTAGTAGTTATATTTTAAATAAATACTACAAGATTTTTCAATTAAATAACTATTTTTAATTTATAATACAGTCTAGTAGTTACTTTAAAGCCGGTAGAATTAATTTTAAAATATGGATCGAGTCCAGTCAAATCTAAATGTCCCGTCAATATCTGATGTGACGACACATTTGATGTGACTAAGCATCATGATGTGACTCGATGCGACATGACCTTCTTTTAATTTTGAACACATCTTTATTATTTTGCATTGTCTTTTATTTTTTAATAAATGTAGACCACATATTTTAAACACATTCACAAAATATCTACATACTACACCCATATACATAAGATTATATATAACCAAAAAAAAACTAAACCTAACTTCACCCCTCATTTTTGTTATCTTCAGCCGCCTCCCATTTTGGGAGAGTCTCTCATTCTCTCTCAAGTTGAGACCACATCAGCCTTCCCCTTTTGCCTCCTGCCAGTGCTCGTCGGCATCCAAGACCAGTCGCACCCCCCTAATATACATTTCGTCTCTCTTATCCTTGAGAGAATGAAGGCAGCCCCCCTCCTTAGCCATCATCGCCGGCGACACTGGCTAGAATCCGGCCAACATCCTTCTTCTTCCAAAACTCCAATGGCTAGCAGGTGAACGGCTCCACCACAACGTATACAAGAATATCAACAACAACATTGGATGAAAAATTCTCAATAAGATAGATGTTTCAACAATAACCAATATCGCCTCAATGTATTAATGACTTTCACAACTTCAACACCAAATAACTCAACAATGAGAGAAATAATGTATAACCACGATATTAAATAAGACTAACTCACAATAATAGAGATAATATTTAATAATGAGTCTCAAATAATGGAAATCAACAAGTAAAGGAATAATATGAATAATTACTTCAAGTAACGAAAATCAATAAGGAAAGAGATAGCACGAACAATAGCTTCAAATAATGATAATTAACTATGAAGAGATAGCATGTAACAATAAAGGGGGAACAAGTTCGACTAAAGTATGGGAACAATTTAACAAGTAGGATATAAAATAAATACTAGACAAGTCAATTAAGGCATTTAAGAATAGTCTAACACAATTAGGGATAAATTGATTATAAGAATTTAGAACATAATAGGGCATTTCAATTAAAGCATGAAAATAGTCTAAGTAACCAAAACCAGACAAATACCACATACAGCTTGTGTACCCACTTGTCACCTTGCGTACACGGATTTTACTTTGCACGATTGAAACAAACAATACCAATCCTAAGGGGTAGTTCCCCCACATGAAATTAGGCAAGACACTTACCTCAACTAGGCCAATTCAACACTCGAAAATAGCTTTTCCCTTAAAATCAGCCTCCACACAGCTCGAATCTAAACAAAATCGACTCAATATCATCAAACAATGCTAGGGAATTCAGTTGCAATAGATAAAGTTAAGATCTTTACTCTTTTTCCAAAAAGTCAACAAAAGTTAACCCGAGGCTCACCTGGTCAAAACTCGGGTACAATGGTAGATTTCGTCTACCCATGACCCCACAAGTTCATATATGTGATTAGTTTCAAAATACGAGTCCAAATCGACTCTCAAAACTCAATTTCTTATTTTTCAAAAACTTGACAAAGTCTCACAAATTCCTACTTTGATTCACATGATTTTGATGTTAAAATCTAAGATATGTTGATGGAATATGATTAGAAATATATTAGAATCACTTACCCAAGGTTTGTAGGTTAAAGTCCTCTCTCCAAATCGCCTCCTACCGAGTCTAGGGTTTAAAAATGTGATAATGAGTTCAAAAATCCCGTCTCCCAACCCTTTAACCAGCTGAAGATGTCGCATTTGCGACACAGAGTTCGCATTTGCGAACCCTCGCAATTGCAGACCAGGGCTCGCATTTGCGACAATTGCCCATCACCTGTCGCCTTCGCAAATACGAGCCTGGTGTTTGCATTTGTGACACCAAAGCACCAGATATCAGTTTTTTGCAATTTTAATCCAAACCTCTTTGGATCATGTCTGAAACTCATTTGAGCCCTCGGGGCTCCAAACCAAACATCCACACAAGTCTAAAAATATTATACGAACTCACTCACGGGATCGAAACATAAAAATAACATCTAAAACTACGAATTGAACTCTAAAATGCATGAAATTCAAAGAAATTTTCAAGAACTTCTAGAATTACAACTAAGCGTCTGAATCATATCAAATCAACTCCAAACGATACCAAATTTTGCAGACAAATTCTAAATGCCATAACAGTCCTATTCCAAGTCCCAAAATCCAATTTCTAGTTTGATAGCTAAAAGTCAACCTACGGTCAAACTTTTCAACTTTAAATTGCCAAATTTTGGCAAATCAACACAAATCAACTTACAGACTTCCAAAATCAATTACGGGCATAGCCCAAGTCTGAAATCACAATATGAAGCTATCAGAGCCATAAAATCACAGTTTTGGGGTCGTTTTCACAAAAGTCAAAGTTTGGTCAACATTTTCAAATTTAAACTTCTAAGTCAAGAATCAAGGGTCCAAATCAACCCGAAAGTTCCCCGGAACAAAACTAATCAACCCCCCAAGTTGTAAAAGCATAAACACACATGTGTGAAGCAATAAAAGGGTAACGGGGCGCAATTACAGAAAACGACCAATCGGGTCGTTACATTCTCCCTCTCTTAAAACAAACGTTCATCCTCGAACGTGCATAAGGACATACCTAAAGTGGTGAATAGATGAGGATAATGACTCAGCATGTCGTACTCGGTCTCCTTGGTCGCCTCCTTGACCGAATGAACCCTCCATTGAACCTTCACTGAAGCAATATCCTTTGATCTCAACTTTCGGACTTGTCGGTCCAAGATAGCCATAGGCTTCTCAATATAAGTCAAATCCTCATCCAACTGGACTCTGCTGAAGTCTAGAACATGAGACAAATCACCATACTACTTCTGGAGCATAGAGACATGGAACACCGGATGAACCGTAGATAAGTTAGGTGGCAAGGCAAGCTTGTAGGCCACCTCGCCAATCCTCTCAAGGATCTCAAAAGGTCTGATATACCTAGGGCTTAACTTGTCCTTTCTCTCGAACCTCATCACACCCTTCATGGGTGAAACCCGGAGCAAGACCCGCTCTCCAACCATGAATGAAACATCGTGAACCTTCCAATCCGCATAACTCTTCTGCCTCGATTGTGCTGTACGAAGCCGATCCTAGATCATCTTGACCTTCTCCAAAGCATCTCGAACCAAATCCGTACCTAACAACTTAGCCTCTTCCGTCTCAAACCACCCAACTGGAAAACGACACCATCTCCCATATAGAGCCTCATACGGAGCCATCTGGTTACTCGAATGGTAGCTGTTGCTGCAGGAAAACTCCGCAAGTGGCAAGAACTGATCCCAAACACCCCCGAAATCCATAACACGGGCTTGGAGCTGTCCTCCAATATCTAAATAGTGCGCTCAGACTGTCCGTCCGTCTGAGGGTGAAATGATGTACTCAACTCAACATGTTCTCCTAGCTCAAGCTGTACAGCCTTCCAAAAATACGAGGTGAACTGCGTACCCCGGTCAAAGATGATAGATACTAGTACGCCATGAAGTCGGACAATCTCGCGGATATAAACCTAAGCCAGTTGCTCTGAAGAATAGGTAGTCACTACCGGAATAAAATGAGCCAACTTGATCAACTTGTTCACAATCACCCATACTGCTTCAAACTTCCTCTGAGTTCGTGGGAGCCCAACAACGAAGTCCATGGTGACACGCTCCCATTTTCACTCAGGAATCTCAAGTCGATGAAGCAAACCACCCAGTCGCTGATGCTCATACTTCACATGCTGACAATTTAGGCACCGACCTACATACTCCACTATGTCTTTCTTCATCCTCTTCCACCAATAGTGCTGCCTCAAGTCCTGATACATCTTAGCGGAACCCAGATGAATAGAGTACCGCGAACTGTGGGCCTCCTGGATAATCAACTCACGCAAACCATCCACATTAGGCACACATAATTGGCCCTACATTCGTAACACACTGTCATCCCCAATAGTAACCTCCTTGGCATCGTTGTGCTGAACTGTGCCCTTGAGGACAAGCAAATGAGGGTCGTTATACTGACGTTCTCTCATACGGTCATATAGAGAAGTCGAAGAAACAACGCAGGCAATAACTCGATTGGGCTCTGAAACACCCAATCTAACAAACTGGTTGGCTAAGGTATGAACATCCAATTCTAATGGCATCTCTACTGCCGGTAGATATGCTAAACTACCCAAATTCTCCGCCTTTCGACTCAAGGCATCGGCCACCACATTGCCCTTCCCGGGATGATATAGAATGGT
Organism: Nicotiana tomentosiformis; assembly: GCF_000390325.3. Lineage (NCBI taxonomy): Eukaryota > Viridiplantae > Streptophyta > Magnoliopsida > Solanales > Solanaceae > Nicotiana > Nicotiana tomentosiformis. The sequence continues at coordinate 79,526,424 of NC_090823.1, read as the reverse complement.
GATATCATAGTCCATAAGTCTAACCACCTCCACTTCCAAGTGTTAAGATCTTTCTGTTTGAACAGATGTTGTAGACTCTGGTGGTTGGTAAAGACCTCACAAGGAACACCGTATAAATAATGCCGCCAGATCTTCAATGCATGAACAATGGCTGCCAACTACAAATCATGAACTGGATAATTCTTCTCATGAGTCTTCAGCTATCGAGATGCGTAGGCAATCACCCTATCGTCCTGCATCAACACCGCGCCCAAGCTAACACGTGACACACCATAATATGCAGTATAAGACCCCCGAGCTTGTAGACAACACCAACACTGGGGTTGTAGTCAAAGCGGTCATGAGCTTTTGAAAGCTCGCCTCACACTCCCCGATCCATCTGAAAGGAGCACCCTTCTAGGTCAATCTGGTCATAGGTGCAGCAATAGATGAGAAGCCCTCCACGAAACGACGATAATACGCGGCCAAACTAAGGAAACTTTGGATCTCATTAGTTGAGGACGGTCTGGGCCAACTCTGCACCGCCTCAATCTTCTTCGGATCTACCTTGATCCCCTCACTCGACACCACATGACCCAAAAATGCCATTGAATCAAGCCAGAATTTACACTTTCAGAACTTTTCATATAACTTCTTCTCTCTCAAGGTCTGGAGCACGATCCTCAAATGCTGCTCATGATCTTCCTGACTGTGGGAGTATACCAAGATGTCGTCAATAAACATAATGACGAATAAATCAAGATAAGGCTGGAATAAACTATTCATCATGTGCATAAATATTGTTAGGGCGTTGGCCACCCCCAATGACATCACAAGGAACTCGTAGTGACCATACCGAGTCCTAAAGGTAGTCTTTGGAATATCCGGATACCAAATCTTCAGCTGATGATAACCTGACTGCAAATCAATCTTGGAGAACACTCTGTCACCCTGTAGCTGATCAAATAAGTCATCAATGCATGGCGATGGATACTTGTTCTTCACTGTAACCTTGTTCAACTGACGATAATCAATACACGTGCACATAGAACCATCCTTCTTCTTCACAAACAAGACCGGAGCACCCCACAGCGACACAATAGGCCAAATGAATCCCTTACCAAGCAAATCTTGCAACTGCTCTTTTAACTCCTTCAGCTTCGCTGGGGCCATACGATATGGTGGAATAGAAACGGGCTGAATACTTGGCAATAAGTTAATACCAAAATCGATATCCCTTTCTGGCGGTATGCCCGGAAGATCTGCTGGAAATACATCTGGAAAGTATCTTACTACCAGAACTGACTCAATGGTAGGAGTATCAGCACTGACATCCCACACAAAGGCTAGATAAGCATTACACCCCTTCTCAACCATCCGCAGAGCCTTTAGAAATGAGATAACCCTACTAAGGACATAATCTAATGCACCCCTCCACTCTAACCGTGGTAAACCTTAGATATCCAGCGTCACAGTCTTGGAGTGATAATCAAGAATAGCATGATAGGGAGACAACCAGTCCAAGGCCAAGATAAAATCAAAGTCTACCATACTAAGTAACAACAAATCAACTCTAGTCTCAAAACCACCAATAAAAACTAAACATGACTGATACACACGGTCGACAATAATAGAATTTCCCACAGGAGTGGACACATAAACAGGAGAACTCAGGGAATCACGAGACATATCCAAATACGGGGCAAAGTAATATGACACATATGAATAAGTGGATCCCGGATCAAATAAAACTGATGCATCTCTATGGCAAACCGGAATCATACCTATAATGACTAAGTCTAAAGCAATTGCCTTTGTCCTACTCGGAAGAGCATAGAATCTGGCCTGGCCTCTCCTTCGAGGTCGACCTCTACCCACCCATCCCCCACCCCTAACTAGCTATGCAGGTGGAACAACAACTGGGGAAGCAATCATGGCACAAGAAGTTTGCAAACCTGACTGAATCTGTGGAGCCTGAATAGTCTGGGAAGGTGCACCCCTCCTGAGTCTGGGGTAGTCTCTGACCATGTGGCAGGTATCACCACACTCAAAACAAGCTCTCAGTAAGCGTGGTAGTTGGGACTGGCTCGGGACTGGTCGGTTGGACTGACCATTGAAGGCACCCTGTGCAGGAGGGGCACTAGAAAGTGATTGAGCAAAGTGTTCCACCTGAGACCTCGGAACACCCAGAGCACCACTAGAAGCAGGAAGTGCTGAATGAACTGGATGTCTCACATAGCCTCTACCATGACGGGTTGTAGCTGCAGCGTGACCACCACTACATCCTCTCGTATCACGAGACCTCTTGGCCTCCCTATTATCTCTATCACGGTCTCGCATACCCTCCAACCTCCGTGCAATCTCTATCACGGTCACGCATACCCTCCAACCTCTGTGTAATCTCGACCACCTGCTGATACGGAGTGTCTGACTCCAACTCCCTATCCATGCTAAATCTAATACTCTGGTTGAGCCCCTCGATGAATCGACAGCCTCACTCTCTGACTGTAGCAACTAAGGCTGGTGCATGCTTGGACAAATCATTGAATCAAATAGCATACTCTGATACTAATATAGTACTCTAGCGCAACCGCTCAAACTCCGTGCGCCAAGCATCCCGAATGATCTGAGGATCAAACTCTCTCAAGAAAAACTCTAAAAACTAATCCCATGTAAGTGAAGCTGCCTAGGTTGGGCTACCCACCTTGTATGCCTGCCACTAATGATATATTGCTCCCTTTAGCTGGAACATAGTAAAAGAAACCCCAGCCATCTCCACAATGCCCATAGTGCAGAAAATACGGTGACACTCATCAAGAAAACCATTTGCATCTTCTGAAGCCAAACCAATGAAAGTAGGAGGGTGGTACTTCTTGAACCTCACGAACCTAAGTTGCTCCTCCTCAGATGTTATTGCTCGAACCACGGGTTGAACCGGAGCAACGGCTATACCAGTTTAACCTCTGGGACCTGATCAACCTGTACCCTCGACTATGGGGTACGGGCCGCGAGTGTCTATGCTCCTCCCCCAGCCTAAGAGGTGGTTGGTGCAAGTGGGATCAACCCCGCCTATGCTAAGGTACCAAACATGCTTAGGAACTGTGCGAGGGTCTCATGAAGTGTCGGGGTGGCAATAGGCGCCTCGGGTGTTTGTCCCCCGACTGGAGCTACTGGTGGCTCTTTTATCGCAACTCGAGAAGGTGCACTGGCTACACCACGTGTTCATCCTCGGCCTCTGCCCTGGCCCCGGCCTCTCGCGGCTCTATCAGGGGGCGTGGGTGTCTGATCATCTGATCAAGTGGTGCGTCTCCTCACCATTTGTGAGAGAATAGAAAGTCAAAGATTTAGTTTTTGAAATCAACCAATTCGCATGATACATAATCAAAGAAGTAAAGTTTTCCTAACAGTTTCGTAGCCTCTCGAAGATAAGTACAGACGTCTCCGTACTGATCCGCAAGACTCTACTAAACCTGCTTATGACTTGTAACACCTATGAACCTAGAGCTCTAATACCAACTTGTCACGACCCGAATTTCCCTCTGAAGGATATCGTGATGTCACCTAGACTCTACGACTAGGTAAGCCTAACAAATGATAAAACCTGAACAGATATAAACTAACAAGTTACTGAAAATAACTGAATAATAGATAAAGCCTTTCGAAAAACAAAAATCTCACAATACATACCCCAAAACTGGTGGAACTGAGTCATAAGCTCTACATAATACAACTAGAGTACTACTACATCACTGCCCGAAAGAAAATGTAACAAGAAGTAAAATGGGGAAGGTGACTCTGAGGCTTGTGGACGTAGAACAGGTATACCTTGAAGTCTCCCAAGCAGCGGCTACAACAATCCTCTAACGACCGGCACAAGCAGACGTACCTGGATCTACACAAAAAGATGTGTAGAAGCGTAGTATAAGTACACCACAACGGTACGCAATAAGTATCGATCCTAACCTTAGTAGAGTAGTGACGAGGCTAGGTCAAGACACCTGCTAGGATATAAAATAGACAGTATGAAATTTGCAATACGGATATATAATAGAAAGTGAAGAAAACACTAAAACGAAACCAAGATAATAACATGAACTAGTACCAGAAACTAACAACGGAAATAGCATAAAGAAGCAACTAAAGAGCTAGAATGATCATGTACGGACCATAACTGCTAGGACAATTAAGAATGAAACAACAAGATATATTCCCACCAAAACACTTTGCAACATAAAATAACAACAAGAATCACAACGAGGTACCGCCTCGTGTATAATGAATCAAAATCAAGGTACCACCTCGTATAATCAAGAATCACAACCGAGATACCGCCTCGGATTCACTTTTCTCAAATTCAATCACAATCTTTCCTTATACCGCCACGTGAGCCTTAAATTTGAAAATAGGTTTTGAAAATACACGCACTTTAGCCCACCTTATGATGCCGCGTGGCTTCATGTAGTTCCCCTACAAGCAACACACACATAGGTCCCACCTTATACCGTCACATGCAAATTAACCCCAAGCCTTATACCGCTGCATGCGCGTCAATATTATATCACAATAACAATTCGCATCACCAGTGCCCATATATCACAACTTGCCAACAACAACAATATCGATGTTTCTACAATAATAGCCCACGGCTCCACCACAACATATACAAGAATATCAACAACAACATTGGATGAAAAATGCTCATTAAGATAGATGTTTCAACAATAACCAACATCGCCTCAACGTATTAATGACTTTCACAACTTCAACACCAAATAACTCAACAATGAGAGAAATAATGTATAACAATGATGTAGACTAACTCATAATAAAAGAGATAATATTTAACAATAAATCTCAAAAAATGGAAATCAACAAGTAAAGGGATAATATGAACAATTACTTCAAGTAACAAAAATCAACAAGGAAAGAGATAGCACGAACAATAGCTTCAAATAATGATAATAAACAATGAAGAGATAGCGTGTAACAATAAAGGGGGCAACAAGTGCAACTAAAGCATGAAAACAATTTAACAAGTAGGACGTAGAACAAATACTAGACAAGTCAACTAAGGCATTTAAGAATAGTCTAACACAATTAGGGATAAATTGATTATAGGAATTTAGAACATAATAGGGCATTTGGATTAAAGCATGAAAATAGTATAAGTAACCTAAACCGGTCAAATATCACGTTCAATCCATGTACCCACTCGTCACCTTGCGTATAAGGATTTTACTTAGCACAATTGAATCAAACAATACCAATCTTAAGGGTTAGTTTCCCCACATGAAGTTAGGAAAGACACTTACCTCAACTAGGCCAATTCAACACTCGGAAATAGCTTTTCCCTTAAAATCAGCCTCCACACAGCTCGAATCTAACCAAAATCGACTCAATATCATCAAACAATGCTAGAAAATTCAATTGCAATAGATAAAGTTAAGATCTTTACTCTTTTTCCAAAAAGTCAACAAAAGTCATCTATCGCCTTCGCAAATGCGAGACTGGTGTTCGCATTTGCGACACTAGAGCACCAGACATCCGTTTTCTACAATTTTAATCCAAACCTCTCCGGATCATGTCCGAAACTCATCCGAGCCCTCGGGGCTCCGAACCAAACATCCACGCAAGTCTAAAAATATCATACGAACTTGCTCGCACAATCAAAACACAAAACTAACATCTAAAACTACGAATTGAACTCTAAAATGCATGAAATTCAAAGAAATTCTCAAGAACTTCCAGAATTACAACTAAGCGTCTGAATCCTATCAAATCAACTCCAAATGACACCAAATTTTGTAGACAAGTTCTAAATGCCATAACAGACCTATTCCAAGTCCCAAAATTCGATTTCGAGTTCGATAGCTAAAAGTCAACCTAGGGTCAAACATTTCAACTTTAAATTGCCTAATTTCGGCAAATCGACACAAATCAACCTACAGATTTCCAAAATAAATTCTGGGCATACGTCCAAGTCCGAAATCACGATACGAAGCTACCGGAGTCATAAAAATATAATTTTGGGTCATTTTCACAAAAGTCAAAGTTTGGTCAATATTTTCAAATTTAAACATCTAAGTCAAGTTTAATCAAGGGTATAAATCAACCCGAAAGCTCCCCGGAACAAAATTAATCAACCCATCAAGTTATAAAAGCATAAACACATATATGTGAAGAAATAAAAGGGTAACGGGGTGCAATTATATAAAACGGCCGATCGGGTCGTTACATCTATCACCGGCGAGTTTAGCCAGAATCTGGCCGGAAAAGTGTTGGACTGAGATTTCTATCTTTTGCTATATTTTTACTGTTATTTCTTATTTTCAATTTTTCTCTAACTGATCTCGTTTTCTGGTGACCTGGGGTTTTCCGGCGATTACCTAATTTCAGAATCATTGTTCCGGTTACTCTTGTTGGTTGATAATTTCCTTTGACACCTTGGTTGTTGACAATCAGTTGAGTATTCTGTCTAGGATGTATGTTTTCCACAGCAATTTGATTTCTTGTTTGTTTCTGTTGTGTGTCGTTAACCCTGTTGCGCCTCCATCATTTGTTGAAACTGCTCAGTCAAAATTCTGGTGATTCTGTTGTTTGTCGACAAATTTTGATACTGGTTTTTGCTAACCTCACTCACCGTCGGATGTGTTAATTTTTAGGATTATGTTTGTTGGATATCACTGATTTTGAACAGATACATACATGTTAGGCCGATGAAATAATAACATCGTGTTGTTGAGGTCGGGACCAGCCGAATGACCCTCTAGACTGAGGCTTATAATAACGAGATGGTGATCATAAACATCGAGAAATAAAAGATGAGGACGCAGCGAACCAATAACCTTTGGAGGGTGACACGGTCGGCCACCGTAGTCGCAACCAAGGTGGTTCCCGTTCTCATGTCTAGACGGATATCAAAAATACATATCTGAGCCTCCTATAATATTTTAAAACTATGTTCCAAAAAATATTTTCCAAAAATATTGTTAAAACAATCTTTCAGAAACAAAAATATCTTCAAATTATTTTCAAAAACATTTTTAAACAAAAACCATTTCAAAAACATGTCACTTTATCAATTTATTTTTTTTTACATATTACTTCACTAACAATTTTACATCTCTTTTGCGAGGTACATTCACATGAAACCGCTCCCGAAGGATGATACTTGTGTTGACTCAATATCCCCGTCAAACTCCCTACTTCGTGCTTTCCGTTCTTAATTGTATTCAAGATACAAGTATAGTAAAGCACTAGTCGATATCGTGTTTACTTTTACTTATGTGCTTAGTTTAGACTCACTTATATATGCTAGATTAACTACACTTAGAATATCATGCTAGATCAATCATTAACTTAGTTGTTTAAATATTTTTAATGAAGTAAATAACCCAAAATAGCTTATCACTTGCAAAAATACATAAAATCGACTTTAACATAATTCATGAAAACATTAGGATCTTTTCGTCATCATACTTGATCACATTCTTACATTATTCCATCTGTACTAATTAATTTGTGAATAGTCGCTTACTAATTAATATTATAATTCCATCATAGGCTAATTGTTTTGGATTAATTCTTCCAAACATTAGAATATCTTGTTATACATACGTCTTTGTAATCTAATTCATTATATTCATTCATATTAATATTTCCACACTTTGTTTCTTTTAGTAAAATTACTCATATACAAATAGTCATTCTTCTCCATTCACCCTACTCCTTAATACATGTTCTCTCATACTTTAGTCACTCGTTCAAAGTTTTATCTACAAACCATAAGTCGATTCTTTTAAGCTTATTCTTGTGAAATTCAAATCTTTGTTTAAATACATTGATCTAATATGCATTCTTTAAGCATAATTTTTTTATATTATTTAATCATTCTTTGTCTAAATTAATTTTTACACTTAGTCTATTCTTTCAAAATATGACTCTTTGTAAATTTTATATATCTATACGATTCAATATACCTTAATCACTTCGTTTTCAAAACACAAAGTCAATGGCATACATCATTTGTTCATAATTCATTATGTATTTAATTATTTATTTGGGTACATGTTAATAATTCTCCTATTTGAATTCTTTGTGATAATAATGAATATTTATTTAATTCCTCTTTTATTTGATTGAGTCCACCAGAATCACATTTTGTGAATCTTGAGGGATGCCTAATACCTTTTCTTCGAGATAACTTGAACCCTTACCTAGAATCTCAACGGTTTTGCAGACCATAGTCAAATGTACATTACATAATGTAGTATAGGTGTCCTAGTATTCATTAAATACTAGGTGGTGACTCTATACTTCAACTAACCTTGTAGAGTACTATAAGTTGTAGTTTGTTTTGACTTGTGCAAAATAGGGTGCAACAACATGGCGACTCTGCTGGGGATATTTTAGGTTCTAACCACAGCGGATTGATCAATTACTTGAGGGATTATAGGTTCTCCATTACTCCAACTTCTATTCATTCTGTCACATGCTTCAAGTCGTATATTCTCTGCTTGAAGTTGTATATTCTTTGCTTCAAGTTGTATATTCTTTACTTTGGATCGTATATTCTGTACTGCAAGTCGTATATTCTTCGCCGCATGCTTCAATGTGTCTATTCTTTGTCAAGCGCTTCAAGCAGTATATTCTTTTCATTTGCCTCGAATTGTATATTCTTTGTCGTGTGCTTCAAGCCGCATATTCTCTATTGTGTGCTTCAAGTCATGTATTCTCTATTGCATGCTTCAGGCTGCATATTCTTTGTTATGCCTATGTTGTACGTTCTTTGTATATTCTTATGTTGTGTATTCTTTTTTACATATGCTCATGATGTATAAGCTTTCACTGATGCCCATGTTGTATATTCTTTGACACATGCTTATGGTTCTGCCTTATTGAATTATTATCATTTTTCTATCGACTCTTAGTCATGCACAATCACACACAATTCATGCCAAGGTTGTCTTTTCATCCCTCTGAACCTTCTTTCAAAACTCTCTAATTTCAGAGATTGGCATACGAGGTTAACTATGTACTATCTCGTAGTTGTCCTTAACTCATGTTTGAATCTAGGTAAATATACTCTTAGAATTCCTAGGTCACTGTATACACAATCTTGCAGCTTGCTTTAGTTGGATTGATTCTTGCATATCCTTTACTTATCACATATGTTTTGTATGTTACCTATTCTTTACGTGTTATATTCCTTGTCTACTATTCTTATGTATTTTTTATCTGTTATATGTACCTTCTACTTGTTATCTACCATTAAGTTCTCTTTGTCTGACTAAACTCTAGTTGACTTGTGTTGAACCTTGGACATTTCAATACACATATCCGTTCTAGCCTGTATGACCATCCACTATAATCCTACCAGCATTTGGACTCTACCATCATTTTCAAAGATACATCAATCTAGCTTGGTACATCTTCCACTGATTTGACGTATTCTTCTTAACCATGCCTCACACTTTCACTAACTTTCATCATTTGAGAGAAATCCATGCGCTATGCTACCGTCTATCTCTTATCTAGGAGTTACCAATCTCCACCCACCTATCCAGGAACTTTTATTCATAATCACACTTTTCTCAAGGAACGACCGCTCATTCTTGATAACCATACAGATCTCATAGTTTTAGTAGTTGGCTCGAACTAAGTTTTGACCTGATTCTTGCCTAGGCAAGATATGTAGGCAACCCTACGTAAGGGTTCGGTCTCCCCACTGTTTTGAAATAATTTACTCAGTAGTGAAAATTGGGGCAGTTCTTTTGGAACAGTGCGATGATGCTCTCAACCCAGAAATCTCCTCGAGCGTCAACCAAACTTCACCCAAAAATTCAAATCTCAAAATACCATGCCAACCTTACTCAGACCCTCATTCGACTTACATCCCAACATACGGGATGCAAGTCCTTTCTTCAAACATCTTGCTATGGAGTCATGATGTTCACTCCCATTTTCCAAACTCAGAGACTCGATACAAGACAACCCACTTTTGTTGCAGGGGAAGGTTGTTAGTCAGCTTTTGAGGAGTGTCATGCTCACAGGACTCAAACAAATAAAGAAGAACAAGCAAAGCCTTGAGTCAACACAAATCAATCTCCTTTATTTGAACTAAGGATTTTTCTTTGGACGCGGGAAGGACATCATCTCCGGAACCATCATGGAATGCCAATATCTCGTTAATGATCACAATCGGATACATCACTGGCTACATGGACTAACTATGCACCCTCTAAATTTTATAACTTCACTTGAGCGGGTCTCTAATATTTTCTCCTGTGAGTTTACAGGTACATCATCCCGAGCACTTCACGGGAGATAACATCTAGTCTCGGACTTATTGGATCATCAGTCAGATAGTCAGGGGAGTAGTCGTTTTACATTAAACTCCATCATTTTTTATGACTTCGCTGCTCTCACCATTTTTCTATATTTAGATCGGAACATTGTTCCCGATTGTCAACCGGGGACGATCATGAAAGGGTTCATGTGGACAGCCGAAAGGTACATCATCCTGGCACTTCATGGGAGATATCGTCTGATGTTGGACTTTGCAAAGCATTAGTCAGATAATCAGGGGAGTAGTGGTTTTACAATGAAACTCCGTTATTTTTCAGGACGTCGCTGCTCTCACCACTTTTCTATATTTAGCTCAGTATATTATTCCCGGTTGTCAACCGGGGACGGTCATCAAATGGTTCCTGTGGACAGACGAAAGGTGCATCATCCTGGTACTACAAGGGAAATAGCATCTGACAGTGGACATTATGGAGCATCAATCAAATAATCATGGGATTGTTGGTTGTACAATCACTTTTTAATTTCATTATTTTATAATGACACTACTTTCACAATATTTCTATATCTTGATCAGATTACTACCACGGCTAATAGTCGAGGATGATCACCAAAGGGTTCCTGTGGACAACTAGAAGATCGCAGCAAAACATCCCTGCAGTTGATTTGAAGATAATCACAACAATTGTCTTGCAAATAGTCAAGGGAATCGAAGCAATTATTCGAAGGAGCAACTGGGGCACCTCTTCTGGAGGGAGTCACTCTTCAACTTCAGAGGATACCACGTCCAACCACGGATACAACGAGGCGTCACTCTGAGTTTGTCTAAACCCTTTGCATTTTACACATATCTTTGATACAATTAATGTAGTTAGTTTCAATCCTTTGAAAATAGGAGAGTAAAAGAAGTGTTAAAATCTATACATCTCATACTCTCTAATATTCCTGAACTACGCGTACATGATTCTTGACCAGGTATCAAGATACGTAGGCAACCTGTAAAGGGTTCGATTTTTCTCGTCCTTAATTGGACGAGTCGGTCAAGTCTGGCCACTTGGGTCACAGTTGGCCGAAGATCTTTGCGGAAAGATCAATTTCAAAGAGTTTTAAAAAAATGATAAACACATATATATCTTCCTCTTTAGCTTCTCCAGGAGTCTCTCCATGAGACATCAAAATTAAAATTCAAAATATTATCCTCCTTGAGGAAATTTAAAAATCCAAAATATCTTTCTTTGTCTCTAATCTTCCCGAACTACGCCTGGCGTGATTATTATTTCAGCGAGATACGTAGGCAGCCTGCTGGTTTGGTCACATTTTTCAAAAAATAAATTAATCAAGGCCTCTTCCCTGGTTCGATCTCATTTTTAGAAAATAAAAAAATACTCCCATCGTGTGGAGATTTACATTTTTGCTACTCCCATTGTGCGGAGATTTACATTTCAGCCACTCCCATCGAGCGGAGATTTTCAATTCTTGTCTCTCCCATCGTGCGGAGATTTTACATTCATGTCCATGCTCCGATATGGCATCGGAACGGTACTACAGAACGTCGAATCCTCCCATTGCGTGGAAATTCGAATTTTTTTACTCCTATATATGTTTCGATATCGCATCTGAACGGTACTACAACCCGTTGAATCCTCCCATCGCATGGAGATTCGAATTTTACTTTCCTGTCCATGCTACGATATCGCATTGGAACGGTATTACAGACTGTCGAATCCTCCCATCGCGTAGAGATTTGAATTTTACATTCCTGCCAATGCTATGATATTGCATCGGAACAGTAACTACAAAGCCCGTCGAACATTCAATGCTCCCATATCGCTTTGGAGTGGTAACTACAAAGTCTGTCTAACCTTTAATGCTCTGATATCCCTTCAGAACGGTAATCACAAATTCAGTTTTACATTCAATTCTCTTTATCAAAAACCACAACAGCAACAACAAAAAAATTGACTAAGTCAAATTCAAAATTCCCAAAAAAAATAAAATGAAATGAAAATCTAAATATATTTTCTTTTTATCTTCCTCAACTACGCTTGACCTGATTCTCATTTCAACGAGATATGTAGGCAACCTTCGGGTTCGGTCTTATTTTTTAAAAAGCCAAAAAATGATTAAGTCACAAATATATATATATATATATATATATATATATATATATATAATTCAAAATAAATATTATTTATCAAAATAAAAAATATATATATTTATCAAAAATCAAAACAATCGTCATCGAAATTTGACTTGGTTGGTACCTACAAAGTTACGAGTGTGCATGAGAAATAACAAGAGTTAATTGGTATGACGGAGAGGATCAGTTTAAGGTAAATCATAGACTCTTGTGGTACCTCTCAATTATGCCTTAATAATACTTGAAAAATCTCGTGCTTATAGTTAGAGTAAGAACAAAGCCGACTTCATCGTTTCTTGTGCATTGTATGGTGAGCCTAGATTAAAATTTATTGCATTGCATTGTATATCTAGAACTTGGCCCATATATCTCTTGAGGCAAAATCCTAGGTAATGCTTGGTTTAGGAAAGGATCGTTGGCCTTCTTTGGCCCGTTTGAGCCTTTCAAGCCCACCAAATGACATTAATCCCTAGAATTACCCTTTTGAACCTTAAGCCTTTTCTTGGACAACCACGTCTTAGCCTATACCCTTCTTTGTGCTTAAGAGCAATACCCCTATCTTGACCCAACCTCCTTGCGTGCATTGAAAATGTGTAACTTCGAATGAAGACCAAAGTGGAGGCGACAAGCATAAAAGGTGAAAGATACGAAGTCCAAGACAATCAAAGACATGACTTCAGAAAAAGAAAAGGAAACTCCGTAAATTCAAAAGGAGGATCTCAACAAAAGGAGAAACTTCTGCAGAATCAAGAAAAATCCAACAAAAGGAAGAAAACTCCAAATATTCAAAAGGAAGAAACTCCAACAAAAAGAAAGAAAAACTTCTGCAAAGCAGGAGAAACTTCAAAAAGGAAAAAAACAATCTATGGAAAGGAAGAAGAACCTCCTAAAAAGTTCAAAAGAAGTCAAACAAAATAAAGGGACATCGAGTCGAACAAGATCGAGCGTTAAAGCCTAGTTTGAATGCCGAAGACGCGGATACAGTGCGATGCTGAAGGAGGAATTAGTCATTCTTATCCTAGATAAATATCCTACCCGTCCCCAAGCCTACATTACAAGCCAATAACAAAACCCTACATGATCCTATTCCGAGTGTTCTCACATTAGTGGATACTCACATAAAGTCCAAGCATATGGTATCTCAATCGCATGCATTGAATATCTTTCTAAGTGTGAGTGTACTTCGCAAAATGTCTTATAATCAAAATAATATTTCAAATATATGTGAAAATTAGGACTTTATTTGTGGTGAGAGTACTTGAAACATGAGATAGGTAGAATTCAAAACCTTTGATTAAAGCAAGATGAATAAATCTTGTCGATACTTAGGTATACATGAGGTACCACTCGAAGCTATAGGAATTACCCATAAGCTTATCTCGGTTTGCTGAAAAGTATTAAGCGAAATTTCTTATGCACAAAACTAATTTTTGGTACCAACTGAAGTCAAAAAATGATCGATCGATTCGCAGTCTTTCCTTACAATATTCTCTACAAAAAGCTACAGAACAACACAAAATACAAAAACAAAATAGTCAAGTTTTGTTGACGGTAGAGTTAGGTTTTGTTGTAACATAACTACACCGGACCTAACTTCCCGCGGGGGGGTATGTAGGCAACCCACGTAGGATCCAGTCTCACTATTGCAATAGAAAACGAAAAATTATTTCTATATATTCGGAACCGTGTTGTGACTTGATTTCCTTTGGCAGGAATACGTAGGCAATCCACATCGGATTCAGTCATCTTTTGCAATCGAACTACGTACTGGCCTGATTCCATTGGAATACATATGCAGTCTAAGTCAGACCTTGCCACATCATTTAAAAGTTCTATCATTTTGCATCCATCGCCTGCTTGAGTCATTAATAGCAGAATCCTCTTCATCAAATTTCTTAACAGAAAAATAAAAATAAAAATAAAAAATAATATATATATATATATATATATATATATATATATATATATATATATATATATATATATATAAAATAGCTTTTTGCTTTTCCAGGCGCCCTCCTGAACAATGGCTATTTCATTTCAAAGCCAGATTTTCCAGGCGATGGGCATTTTATTTCAAGTTTAATTTTACAGGCACCCATATTTCAATACGGGTATCTAAGACTTAAATGCTCTGATATCACTTCGGACCGGTACACATTCCGGATTTTCTTTTACGTTCAAGTGCTCCGATATCATTTCGGACCGGTACACAGTCCGGACTTCCTTCAAATAAAAATGCTCTGATCACTTCGGATTGGTACCTAGCCCAGATTTTCTTTTGCATTCGTGTGCTACGATCATTTCGGATCGGTATGCAGCCCAGATTTCCTTCAACAATCTAAAGTGCTCCGATATCTCTTCGGATTGGTACGCAACTCGAATTCCCTTCAAATAAAGTACTCCAATCACTTCGGACCGGTACATACCCGAATTTCCTCCAAAACTCAAAGTGCTCGGATCCCTTCGGACCGGTATCTAGCCCGGATCTCGTTCGAACTAGAGTTCCAACCTGAGACAGTATTTAGTTCAAAAAATCATATAATCTCTAGCATAGTCCACACCTTGTCAACTCTCCTGATCAAAGACGCGACACAACGTGGAATTATCTTTCGTCAATAAACTGGGGCAGATTTGGGGACGGACATCGAGCTCTCCAACAACAATCGGCGGCATGTCCCACGTATCGTTCTTGCATCCCATTGACATAGGGTGTGAAGGTAATCTGAACCCCAATAGTCATAACAACATCTGGCGTCATCACAGCCTGATGCTGGGGAAATTTTCAAATCAAAAATCAAAATCAAATCATTCATCGCTTCTCGAACTACAACCGATCTGATTCCCGTTACATTCGAGATATGTAGGAAAACTCAACACAGAGTCCAGCCGCATCCACATCAAAATCCTTTCAATCAATCCCTCCACTATCCAACATTCATGTCCTAGTGTTACGACAGTCCGACACTGGGGAAATCTTGGAAGCAATGTCGAGATCACGCGAATATATTCGTCCTCGACCATTCGTCTTCCGCCCCATGAGACTATGATTCATAAGTAGTACTCAGTTTCATTCTAGAACTACGCGCGACCTGATTCTCATGCAACCCGAGATATGTAGGCAACTCAAATACTAGAGTTCAATTACTATCTTCTAAACTTCTTCATCCATCGCCCTATCATGTCGGGACAAAATTGAGTATGACGTCAATATCTTTGTCCAAAGACTCTTACATCATCTCCGATTAAAGAGGGGCAGCTGTTGACACTCAATTTTGATCCTCCGTATTTCAAAATTCTGCAGGCTTCCTAGAAAAACAAATATTAAAAAATATGATTTTGGCACATTATTTGGCTTTAATGCAATTTATTGATAATTACTCCAATTTTTACAAATATAGAAATTTTTATCATTTTATTGCAATCAATTAAATACTATACTTTTGTGTATTTTCTAAAAAAAAAAAAATTATTGATAATTGTCCTACATTTTATATATTAGGATATTCTATCAATCTATTGTCTTTTCAAAAAATAAAATAATAATTACTACAACACATTGTAGTAGTTATATTTTAAATAAATACTACAAGATTTTTCAATTAAATAATTATTTTCAATTTATAATGCATTCTAGTAATTACTTGGAAGCCGGTAGAATAAATTTTAAAATATGAATCGAGTCCAGTCAAATCTAATATCCTGTCAATATCTGATGTGATGACACACTTGATGTGACAAGGCATCATGATGTGACCTGATGTGATTTGATGTGACTCGATGCAACATGGCCTTCTTTTATTTTTTGACCACACCTTTATTCTTTTACATTGTTTTTTATTTTTAATTAAATGTAGACCATATATTTTAAACACATTCACAAAATATCTACACACTACACCCATACACATAAGATTATATATAACCAAAAAAACCTAAACCTAACTTCACCCCTCATTTTGGTTATCTTCAGTCGCCTCCCATATTTGGAGAGCCTCTCATTCTCTCTCAAGTTTAGACCACAACAGCCTTCCCCTTTTGACTCCTGTCAGTGCTCGTCGGCATACAAGACCAACCGTACCCCCCTAATATACATCTCGTCTCTCTTATCCTTGAGAGAATGAAGGCCATCCCCCTCCTTAGCCATCATCGTGAGCGACATTGCTAGAATTCGGCAAGCATCCTTCTTCTTCCAAAACTCCGGCTGGCTAGCGGGTGAACAGCAAAAGCCATTGTCCTCTTATCCTTTTACTAATCTGCTACCGCCGGATTTCAACACTGGCTGGCCGGCGACTGTCGTTCGACCTTGTTGTTCTTCTCACTAATTTTGTATAGATCTACAAGAAAGAAGGAAAAACTATAACGAAATATGTCTCCGGCGAGTTTAGCCGGAAGCTGACCGAAAATGTATTGGACTGAGATTTCTATCTTTTGCTATATTTTTACTGCTATTTCTTATTTTTAATTTTGCTCTAACTGATCTCGATTTCCGGCGGCATGGGTTTTCTGGTGATTACCTAATTTCGGATCACTTTTTCGGCTACTCTTGTTGGTTAATAATTTCTTTTGATGCCTTGGTTGTTGACAATCAGTTGAGTATTCTGTCCAGCATGTATGTTTTTCGCATCGATTTGATTTCTTATTTGTTTCTGTTGCCTGCCGTTAACCCTGTTGCACCTCCATCGTTTGTTGAAACTGCTCAGTCGAAATTATGGTGATTCAGTTTGTTGTTGACAAATTGTGATACTGATTTTTGCTAACCTCACTCATTGCCGGACATGTTAATTTTTAAGATTATGTTTGTTGGATGTCACTAATTTTGAACAAATACATATACGTTAGGCCGATGAAATAATAACACTGTGTTAATGAGGCCAGTACCCGCCGAATGACCCTCCGGACTTGGTCCTATAATAACGAGGCGATGATGATAAACATCGAAAAATAAAAGATGAGGATGCGGCGAACCAATAACCTTTGGAGGGCGACATGGCCGGCCACTGTAGTGGCAACCAAAGCGGTTCCCATTCTCATGTCTTGATGGATATCAAAAATATATATCTAAGCTTCCTATAATATTTTTAAACGATTTTCCAATAAACCTTTTCCAAAAATATTTTTAAAACAATCTTTCAAAAACAAAAACATCTTCAAATCATTTTCAAAAATATTTTTAAACAAAAACCATTTCAAAAGCATGTCACTTTATCAGTTTATTTTTTTATATATATTATTTCACTAACAATTTTACATCTCTTTTGCGAGGTACATTCACATGAAGCCGCTCCCGAAGGACGATGTTTGGGTTGACTCGATATCCCCGTCAAACTCTCCGATGCGTGCTTTCCGTTCTTGATTGTATTCAAGACACAAGTATAGTAAAGTACTAGTAGATGTATTTATTTTTACTTATGTGCTTAGTTTAGACCCACTTGTATATGCTATATTAAATACACTTAAAATATCATGCTAGGTCAATCATTAACTTAGTTGTTTAAATATTTTTAATGAAGTAAATAACTCAAAATAGCTTGTCACTTGCAAAAATACATAAAATCGGCTTTAACATAATTCATGAAAACATTAGGATCTTTTCGTCACATACTTGATCACATTCTTACGTTATTGCATCTATACTAATTAATTTGTGAATAGTCTCTTACTAATTAATATTATAGTTCCATCATAGGCTAGTTGTTTTGGATTAATTCTTCCAAACATTAGAATATCTTGTTATACATGCGTCTTTGTAATCTAATCCATTATATTCATTCATGTTAATATTTTCACACTTTGTTTCTTTGGCCAAATTACTCATATGCAAATAATTATTCTTCTTCTTTCACCCTACTCCTTAAAACATGTTCTCTCATACTTTAATCACTCGTTCAAAGTTTTATCTTCAAATAATAAGTTGATTCTTTTAAGCTTATTCTTATAAAATTTAAATCTTTGTTTAAATACTTTGATCTAATATGCATTCCTTAAGCACAATTCTTTTATATTATTCAACTCACACTACAATATGATTCTTCAATATTTTATTTTAATGCTTTTATACTCTATTCTTGTTGCATATTGTCAAGACTCAAATCCCAACCTGTCGTGATGGCGCATATCACATTACTAGGTAAGTTGACAATCACATAATAACCATGTATTTGAATTAAATACAAGATTTTTAACAAGTTCAATAGTGGAAAATCTCATAAATGACTGATAAAAATAACTGAAGCTCAACGACAACAAATCCCAAAATCCTGGTGTCACCGAGTACATGAGCTACTAAGTGTCAACAAAGTCTAAATCTCTAATACAACTGTCTAGAAAATAGAACAGCACCGAATAAACTGAAAGCAAGGAGAGTCGAGGTCTGCGGGCGTCATATCAGCTACCTCAATAGTTTTCGAGCAGATACTGCACCAAATCTAGCAACCGTCGTGTCCAGATGTACCTGGATCTGCACACGATGTGTAGTGTGTAGTATGAACATAACCGACCTAATGTACTCAATAAGTAACAGGACTAACTTTGGGCTGAAAGCAGTGACGAGCTCAAAAAGATATAGTCCGAATCAGAATAATGGCAACACAAATATAACATGATAATGACAGTAATAACACAGAGAACTTCCATATTCAGCTTTTACAAAGTACATAAATTTAGGCATGCTTTCAAGTTCAACAACTTAAGCTCAACACTAATAAAATATGCCAAGTACAGCTAGCATGAGGAATGTTACATCTCTATGCCTACATGTCAAATATGCATGTCAATGCAATGCATCACAGTGATTATCTCAGGTACACACACGCTCAGAATACTCAATCTGACTGCCTCAACTCCCACTCATCACACACAATCACTCAGCACTGTACGGTACCTATGCTCATTGCTGGTATGTCAGACTCCGAAGGGGCGAATCCTGCCCAAGTGCTAATATAAAGCCAATATGGCATGTTGCGGCGTGCAATCCGATCCCATAGTAATAAATAAGCCAATAAGCAACCAAGTCATAATTACCACGGTGCATGCCCATACGCCCGTTACCTAGCATGTGTGTCATCTCAAAACCAACCATATAACACGTAATCTAGGGGTTCATACTCTCAGTACCAAGTTTAGAAGTGTTACTTACCTTAAAGTGCACAACTCAATGCTCTAACAAACCCTTGCTTTGCGAATCGGCTTCCGAACGACTCGAATCTAGTCACAAATAATTCAATATAATCAATACAAACTACAGTAATTGATCCCATATGATAAAGCTAGGTTCTTTAACCAAATTCAAAAAGTCAACCCCAAGCCCACGCCTTAGAACCATCCTCCCGCATCTACGAGCTCGCAGGTGCAGAATCTTCCTCGTACCTCTGCAACTCCCCAACTTCACTCAGAGCCGCTTCTGTGACCCTTTGGTCGCATCTGCGGCTCCGCACCTGCGGCCCCTTTCTCGCAGGTGCGGTTGCACCAAATCTGATCATAGCAGAAAATCCATAGGTCCAAAATTCAATCTGATTTCAATCTGAACCACACCCGAGGCCTCCATAACCCCATCCAAACATACTAGCACATCCTAAAACACGACACAAATTTAGTCAACGCCTCAAATCACATCCAACAATATCAAAAACATGAATCGCACCACAATTCAAACCTATTGAAACTAATGGACTTCTAACTCGTACAATCGATGCTGAAATCTATCAAATCACTCCGACTGACCACAAATTTTGCACACAAGTCATAAATGACACAACAGATCTATTCCAACTCCCGAAATAAAAATCTGAGCCTGGTATCAACAAAGTCAACTCTCGGTCAGACTTCTCAACTCTCCAAACCTTCAACTTTCCAACTTTCGCCAATTCAAGCCAAAACCACCTTAGGGCCTCCAAATGGATATTCGAACACACTCTTAAGTCGCAAATCACCATACAGAGCTATCGGAATAATTAAAACTCTATTCTGATGTCATTTACACATAAGTCAATATCCGGTCAACTCTTTCAACTTAGGCTTCCAACCTTGGGACTAAGAGTCCCAATTCATTCCACAACATCCCTGAAACCAAACCAATTACCTCGACAAGTCACATGACCACAAATGAACATAGAATAAGCAATAAATGGGGGGAATGGGGGCTACAATACTCGAAACAACTAGTTGGATCGTTACATTCTCCTCCTCTTAAACAAATATTCGTCCTTGAACGGGATAGCTGCTCCGCATCTCCCGCTCGGTCTCCCAAGTAGCCTCCTCGACTGGCTGACCTCTCCATTGTACTTTCATTGAAGCTATATTTTTTTATCTCAAATTTCGAACCTGCCGATCAAAAATGGCCATCGACTCCACATCATAAGTCAAATCTCCGTCTAACTGAACCGTGTTAAAATCTAAAACATGAGACGGATCACCATAATACTTTTGGAGTATGGAAACATGAAATACTGGATGAACACTCGATAGACTAGGTGGCAATGCAAGCTTGTAAGCCACCCCTCCAATCCTCTCAAGCACCTCAAAAGGGCCAATACACCGAGGTCTCAACTTGCGCTTCTTCCCGAACCTCATAACACCCTACATGGGTGAAACTCTGAGCAATACCATCTCTCCTACCATATAGGCAATGTCACAAACCTTCTGATCGGCGTAACTCTTCTATCTAGACTATGTCATGCGAAGCAGGTCCTGAATCAACTTGACCTTTTCCAAGGCATCCTGAACCAAGTCGGTACCCAACAGCCTAGCCTCACCCGGCTCAAACCAACCAACCGGAGACCGATACCGCCTCTCATATAAGGCATCATAAGGAATCATCTAAATACTCGATTAGTAGTTGTTGTTGTAGGAAAACTCTACAAGTGGTAGAAATATATCCCAAGAACCCCCGAAATCCATAGCAGAAGCGCGTAGCATATCCTCCAATATCTGAATAGTGTGTTCGAATTGTCAATCCTTCTGAGGGTGGAATGTTGTACTCAACTCAACTCACGTGCCTAACTCTCGCTGCACTACTCTCCAAAAATGCAATGTGAATTGCGTGCCTTGATCAGAAATAATGGACACCAGCACACCGTGAAGGTGAACAATCTCGTGGATATAGATTTCGGCCCTAGTCCCAACTGGAATGAAGTGCATGGACATAGTCAACTGGTCCACAATCACCCAAATAGCATCAAATTTCTTCTGATGCTCGTACTTCACCTACTGATAGTTCAAGCATCGAGCTGCAAGCTCCACTATATCTTTCTTCATTCTCCTCCACCAATTGTGCTGCCCCAAGTCTTGATACATCTTTGCGACACCCGGATGAATGGAATATTGCAAACTATGGGTCTCCTCAAGAATCAACTCACATAATCCATCCACATTGGGCACACAAACTCGACCCTACATTTGCAACACCCCATCATCTCCAATAGAAACTTACTTGGCATCACCATGTTAAACCGTGTCCTTAAGGACAAGAAGATGGGGGTCGTCATACTAACGTTCTCTGATGCACTCATATAAAGAAGACCGAGAAACCATGCAAACTAAAACCCAACTAGGCTCCGAAATATCTAACCTAACGAACTGATTGGCCAATGCCTGAACATTTGATGCAAGCGGTCTCTCACCAATAGGAATATATGCAAGGCTACCCATACTCACCACCTTTCTACTCAAGGCATCGACCACCACGTTGGCCTTCCTCGAATAATACAAAATGGTAATATCATAGTCTTTTAACAGCTCCAGCCATCTCTGATGCCTCAAATTTAGATCATTTTGTTTGAACAAATGATGTAGACTCCGATGACCTGTAAATACCTCACAAGACACGCAATTGAGATAATGCCTCCAAATCTTCAATGCATGGACAATGGCTGCCAACTCTAAATTATGAGCGGGGTAGTTCTTCTCATGGAGCATCAACTGGTGTAAGGCATAAGAAATCACTCTACCCTCCTACATCAAGACACACACAATACCAATCCAAGAAGTATCACAATACATTATATATGAACTCGATGCTGAAGGAAAAACTAGAACTGGAGTTGTGGTCAAGGTAGTCTTGAGCTTCTGAAAGCTCTCCTCGCATCATCAGACCACCTGAATGGGGCACCCTTCTGGGTCAATCTAGTCAAAAGTGAAGTAATGGACGAGAAACCCTCCATGAAGCGGCGATAATATCCGGCCAAGCCAAGAAAACTCTGAATCTCAGTAGCTGAAGACGGTATGGGCCAACTCTGAATTTCCTCAATCTTCTTTAGATCTACTTTGATACCCTCACTGGACACCACGTGCCCCAAGAATGCCACCGAATCGAGCCAGAACTCACACTTGCAGTATTTAGTATAAAGTTTCTCTTCCCTCAATGTCTGTAGTACAATCCTCAGATGATGTGCATGCTCCTCCTGCTACGTGAGTACACCAGGATATCATCAATGAATAATATGAAAAACGTATCACGATAAGGCTAGAATACACTATTCATCAGATGCATGAATGTTGTTGGGACATTGGTCAGCAAAAAGACATCACAAGGAACTCGTAGTAACCATAGCGGGTCCTGAATGTCGTCTTCAGAGTATCAGTCCTGAATCTTCAACTGGTGATACCCAGACCTCAAATCAATCTTAGAGAACACTCTAGCTCCATGAAGCTGGCCAAATAAGTCATCAATGCGCGGCAAAAGATACTTGTTCTTAATTGTAACTTTGTTCAACTATCTATAATCAATGCACATCTGCATAGTACCATCCTTCTTCTTCACAAACAGAACCGGTGCACCCCAAGGTGACATACTAGGTCTAATGAACCCCTTATCAAGAAGCTCCTGAAGCTGCTCTTTCAATTTCTTCAACTCTATTGGTGCCATACGATACGGATGAATAAAAATAGGTTGAGTGCCCGGCACCAAGTCAATACCAAAATCAATGTCCTCGTCAGGTGCCATGCCTGATAGGTCTACAAAAAACACGTTCGAAAAGTCTCGCACTACCGGAACAGAATCAATGGTAGGAGTATCAGAACAAACATCCCTCACAAAAGTCAAATATGCCAAACACCCCTTCCCAACCCTCCGTTGGGCCTTCAAATATAAAATCACCCTACTAGAAACATAATCTAGAGAACCTCTCCACTCAATCCTAGGCAATCCCGGCATCGCCAGCGTCATGGTCTTAGCGTGACTATCCAGAATAGCATGACATGGGGACAACTAATCCATAAATAGAATCACGTTAAAATCAAGCATACTAAGCAATAAAAGATCAACTCTCATCTCTAATCCCCCAATAGTCACCACACTACCGATATACACGGTCCCTAACAATATAATCACCCATCGGTATAGACACATGAACAGGTGTAATTAAGGAATCATGAGGCATATCCAAATAACGAGCAAAACATGATGATACATATGAAAAAGGGGAACCAGTGTCAAATAATATGGATTCATCCCTATGGCACACTGAAACAATACTTGTGATCACTGCGTCTGAAGCAATGGCCTCTGGCCTAGCGGGAAAAAGCATAGCATCGAGCTTGATCGCTACCTAATCGGCCTCCACCTCTTGGGCAACCTCTAGCTTCCTCCGCCCCATCCCGAGCTGGCTGAGTGGGTGGTGAAGTAACTGATGCTAAATTCATAACCTACCCCTATTCTAAACTGGACCTCCCAAAAGACGGGGACAATACCTCCTCACATGTCCAAACTCTCCACACTCAAAGCAACTCTGATTCGTTAATGGCGACTGGGACTGAATCATACCCTGAGAACCAGAATAACTACTAGAAGGACCTGGTACGGATGAACCCTGAACTGATGGAGCACGGGATGAACTCTAAGCTGGGAGGCCACTGAGAGATGACTAACCAGGATGATCACTATATGAACCATGGCTAGCTGATGCACTACGATGAATAGGATGAGCCATCTGAGGGGGTCTATAAGGATGACCCTTATTGTGATGGGGTTGTCCTCCAGATGAGGCACTACTGAAACTACCCGAACCACGAGACCTCTTGGCCTCCCTCTCCTCACGCTCCTAACTACGAACCCGCTCTAGGCGTCTAGCAATGTCAACCACCTCGTTGAACCTAGCACCTGATGCAATCTCCCCAGTCATGACGAAGCATAGTCCATAGTTGAGGCCACCAATGAACCTCCTAATCCTCTCCCTCTTAGTGGGGACTAACTATATCGCATGACAAGCCAACTCTGAAAATCTCATCTCATACTGTGTCACTGACATACCTTCTTGGCGTAGCTGCTCAAACTGCCTACACAACTCCTCACTGCGGGTCTATAGAACAAACTTCTCTAAGAAGAGAACTGAGAACTCATGCCACATAAGTGGTGCAGCGCCGGCTAGCCTGCTCAACTCATAGGCCTCCCACTATTTGAATACTTCCCCCGATAGTAAAAAAGTAGAAAATAAAACTCCACTAGTCTTCAGAATACCCGTCGTGCGAAGGATCTGCTGGCACCTGTCTAAGAAATCATGAGCATCCTCTAACTACGCCCTACTAAACTCTGGAGGACTGAGTCTCCCAAACCGCTCTATCCTCTTCTGCTCCTCGTCACTCACATGTGGACCAACCTGGGCCTGAGAAGCTACAACCAGCTGGGATAGTAGTACCCCCGGTGTCTGAAGTCCCTGAACTATCTACTCTGGAGTACGGGCAGCGGGAGTCTGAGCACCTCCCCCGGCCTGAGAAATGGTTGGTGTGGCCAGAACTGAAACCGCTTGAGCAAGGCTAGTGCATACAGTCAATATATGGGCCAAAGACTCCTGAAGGCCTGGAATCACAATGGGCAAAGCTGGTGCCTGAGTTAGTCCCATCGGCTTGATGGTAGGCTGTAATCTCGTGTTTTAGTCACTTATTGCACTCTAATTCACTGCACTTTATTTGTGTTGAGCTTTAATTGGTAGTGTTTTGCATTTATTGTATGTTTTATGCCTTGTAGGAGTGATTTTGAGTTATATAGATGTTGTGGAGCTAATTTGAGGTATTTGGAGCTTTGAAATCTGAGTAAAAGCCCAAGGGATTAAGCCGGGATCGTGTTCAAGGGTCGAGGACCAAGTTTGGACGTCAAAAATCAAGTTGAAGTCGTACTCTGAGAAAAGTACCTTGGAGCGGCGCATTGAGCGGCGCGTGGGGTGTCGCGACTGTGCAATGTCCTGCTACCTGCAAATTGTTAGATCTCTGGATTTCCCCACTAATTCTCCGCATGGTGCGTCGCCCCATGCAGCACTCCTGTGCAATATTTATAGAGTGAAAATCCTATTTCGGCGAGGAAATGGTGATTTCATCTAGGCCCAACCCTACTTGGTATAAACACATGAAAAAATATTATTTTCTGGACTTTTGACATACTTTGGACCTAAGGAGGCTAAGGAGGAGTTGGAAGAACACAAGCACAAGGATTTCATCATTCCTTCCTCACTTAAGACCCGAGTTTGGATTGAATTTATGTTTGCCTATACTTTAATTTTATTTGTGATAAATTTCTCCAAATCTATGGAGTAGCTCCATTTAGGGTTTGATGGATTTGGTGTATTGATGATTGTTTGCCGATTATAACTCTAGTTTTATGTATTGAATTATTTTGGATGATTTAATTATTGCATCTATATTCACAAGTTCATGTAATCGAGAGAGACATAACTTGTGATATCTTTGCATTATATTGTTGGTTGAGTTCATAGATTCTTATAAGTAATCGAAAGAGGCTAGTTGAATCATTGATTAAACCTAGTTAGGAGAATAATCGAAAGCGTATTTCTTAAAGACCAATCCACTATGCATTCTGGCGTATCTTCACGTGCTTAATTTGGTTCATCTTGTGAGGTTAAGACTTAATCGAGAAAGGAGTTTTTGCTGAATATTTGAACTAATAATTGAGTGAATTCGAGAGACTCACTTCAACATTAGAAGTGAATTATCTAGAGTTAGATTCCGAACAATTATCTTGTACCTATCCTATCAAAACCATATCTTCTCCCATTGATAACCTTCTTTGCTTATTCCTTGTTTCGATTGTCATTAGTCAATAACTTTAGATTCTTAGTTAATTTTAGTTAGACATCTTATAAATCTCAAATGTTGATCATCTTGGATAGCAACCAAGCTAGAAACTACGAGAATATTGTTTAAATCCAATCCTTGCGGATACGATATTATACTATACTATACTATTTTTGATTAGCGAGCAGAATTTAAGTGTGTATTTTGCGTTCATCAAATTCTAGCGTCATTGCTGGGGATTGGCAATCAATAGTGTTTGGAATAGTTTGTAGTGCTAATTCAGGAATTCTTTTTCTTTCTATTTCTATTTTCCCTTTTTACGATTGGTGTTTGTTGACTGTGCGGAGGTTACAGGTTTAGATGGGTACATGACTCGAGCTTCTGCGAAAGAAGTGTTACCATACGAGCCTGAGATAGAAAAACAACTGCGACAGCTGAGGAAGGAAAGAGATCTCACCGAGACATCAGGAAAGGTTGGGCAATCCTCAACCAAAGAACTTATGGCTGGAAACGGTGATGATAATGTAGATTTGGCTGCAAGGGAGGCAGCCCAACAATGAGAAAAAGCTGCACGGGATGTTGAGGAAGTAGCTATTAGAGATGCACAGATTATCTATGAAGAAGAGAGTGGTCGTAGAATTGCTCAAAATCAACCTGTGGCTACAAACCAATTTGGAAATATAGTTCCCATGCATGGGAGATCACTGGGCGATTATGCTAGATCGGTCTACAATCAAGGCTTATCAAGTGTTAGGCCACCTCCAATTGCAGCTAACAATTTTGAGTTGAAGCAAGGGTTACTTCAAACCATTCAGAACGGTTGTGTCTTTAGAGGAAAGATGAACAAATATCCAAACACACATCTAATAGACTTCGAGGAGATTATGAACACGTTTCAATACAATGGGGTGTCACAAGATGCAGTGTACTTAAGGGCATTCCCTTTTTCACCTAAATATGATGCAAAGCAGTGGCTTCGAAGCTTGACCACGGGATCGATTAGAACATGGGAGGAGATGACCAGAAAATTCCTTGATAAAAATTTCTCCTTAGCTAAGAAGGGCAAGTTTAGAAGAGAAATCAATAACTTTTTCCAGAAAGAGACTGAAACTATTTTTGAAGCATGGAAGAGGTTTAAGGAGATTGTTGGAAAGTGTCAACATAGTGGAACTGAACTCTGGATGCAGCTCAAGGACTTTTGGGATGGATTGACACCGGCCTCGCATAGAACATTGAGCAATGCAGTTGGAGGCCCTTAGATGAAGAAGACTCCATAGGAGATAGTTACAATTCTTGATGAGTTATTTGAAGATGCCAATCAGTGTCCCTCTGAAAGTGCTGAAAGAAGAAGATCAACTAGTGTTCACCAAGTTGATGCTAATACGTCTGTGCATGTACAGCTTAATGTTATGGCTAAAGAAATACGAAAGCTGACCTTAGCCTTGATACAAAATAAGCCTCACGCTGCTTGTGATATATGTGGAAGAGGACACCCTACTCATGAGTGTCAATCCTTAACTAAGAAAGTGAATGATGTGGGAAATTATAATTTTAATGCAATGGGTCAGAAACATCCTAGTCTTTCATGAAGTTCACCTAGGGGTACCGCTAATGCATGGCAACAAAATAACCCCAAATTCCAGGGACAATGAGCTCTTGATTTTATGAATCAGCCAAGGTAATCAGCCAAGGTAGCAGTTTCAGCCTCAACAACCTAATCAGCCTAGTCTAGAAGATCTCATGAAGGCCTTCATTGTGAAAACTAATGAAAGATTTGAAGTACAAGGGGCAGTAATTCGAAATTTAGAGAAGCAAGTGGAACAAATTGCAACAATGTTATCTAAGAGCATTCCAGGCACTCTCTCTGCTAATACTAAAAGAAATCCCAAAGAAACAGTGAATTCTGTAACCTTGAGAAGTGGGCAAGTGTTGAAAGATCCCACCCCGATCCAAAAAAATGGTGATAGTTGAAAAAGAATGTGGGGAGCAGCTAAAAAGTGATGATGACAAGAAGAAGAAAGGCCCAATGAAATCTGAGAAAAAAAAGAAATAAGAAAAATCGAGAAGGGAGGAACATGAGGAGAGCAAGCATATGCATGTGCTACCTTTTCCCTTAAAAGCTATGTAGAGAAAAGCTGGAAAAGCAGTTTGAGATTTCTGGATGTGCTGAAACAGGTTCATGTAAACTTACCATTCACAGAAGTGCTCTCACAAATGCCTTATTATGCTAAATTCTTGAAAGAGATACTTACGAAGAAGAGGAAAGTAGAGGAGACCTTAGTTGTCAAGCTCACTGAGCATTGCAGTGCGATATTGCAAAATAAACTCCCACAAAAGTGTGGAGATCCAGGGAGTTTTACTATACCTTGCTCTTTAGGTACTATTAATTTTGATAAGTCTTTATGTGATTCCGGTGCCTCAATTAATTTAATACCACCATCTATTTACAGGAAACTAGAGAAGGAGATTGGAGAGATAAGGTCGGTGCTAATATCTTTGTAGCTGGAGGACCAAACGACTATAACACCTGATGGGATAGTGGAAAATGTGTTAGTTCAGGTGGATAAGTTCATATTTCCTATGGATTTTATAGTGGTGAATATGGAGGAGAACAAGGAGGTCCCCCTCATCCTAGGAAGGCCATTCTTAGCAACGGGTAGAGCAATATTGGATATACACGAGAGAAAATTCATGCTTAGAGTGGGTGAGGAGACTGTGACTTTTGAGATGAATGTAGCAAAGGGGCACAAAAATAAAAACCAGTTGCAAGTGTTTAGTAGAAAGTGAAGGGCACGAAAGAGAAAGTTGCGGTGACTGAGAAAAATAAGTGTGGAGTGTACCCCAAGAAGGCTGAGAAGAAGTTGTCTGCATGGATGTGTGCATTAGTTCGGGTGCGAGAAATGGAGCCCGACTTCGACTCAGACCACGACTAGATATCCAGAGAAATTTCCTTTACCTTATGCTTTTTAATTGTGTGCCATAGGGATATGCCACAACTTAAAGTGTGGGATGGGGGATATATGTATGTATGTATATTAGTTTTTTTTGTTAGTTGTAGCAGTTGGAGATAAAAAAAAAATGAGAAAATTTTAAAATTTTTGATTTTTCTTGATGATTGATATCATCAACAAGTTTCTTGAGGGATTAAAGTTGAAAGAAAAAAAAAACAAAAAGTTTTTTGTTTGTAAGTAGTGTAATAATTCCCCCTTAGTTTTTCTTTGTGTTGTGGCTCTTTTTCAAGGGTTTTGTTTGAACCAGGTGTAGTTAGTAGTAGTTTTTATTTTTTTAGTAGTAGAAAACCTTGTGTTGTGATTTGAATTGAAGGCAATATCTCTTAACTTTATTATGCCTTGAGAATAATAAATGCTTTAGTTGTGACGCTTAGGCTCAGTGTTTGGCTCTTGAATAAGTACCTTAAATTGTATGATCTTAACTTTGCTTAACTACTTTGACTTGGGTGTCTTGATAGTCTAATCCTGAGTGAGTTATGTTCTATATGTGTGTGAGGTTTTGTGTATTTCGTGCATTGCATTTGATGTCTAGAACTTGCCCAGTGTGTGTGCAAAGCGAAATAGTAGTTTTATTCAGACGTGGAAGTGATATAGGCATTTTCTTGTTGAGCCAGATATATGCTATTATCCACCTAATTGTTATGTATAGTAGTTAACCCTTTTGAGCCCGTAATCATGTTTCTTTGGCAACCACATTACAAACCTTACCCATTTGTTTGAATTGACCATCTATTTGAACCTTTTACCTCCATGGAGCACTTGAATTTGTTATGAACTTTGTAAAAGTTGAAGTGTGGGGTGGTTGGTTTGGCTTTTTAGTGGAACTATTGAAATAAAAAGAAAGGTACATTATTTTGAAAAAGTAAGAGCCACTTGAATTGAAAAAGAAAAAGTGCAAAATACTCCTTGATAGTGGTAACTCTTAAAGTAATTGTACTTAAAGAAGTAGGGAGTTAATGTATATTGATGTGAAGGTGGGGTTATGGTTTGACATAAGTGTGGGGTTTCGAACGGTTAAGTGTATGTATTAAAGTGCTTAGGGAGGTGTAGTCACTCTTATATCCAAATGTATCATACCCATCCCACAGCCTACATTACAACCAATTAAAGCCCTACTTGATCCTTGACACTACGGGAAAGCCTATGGTACATCTTTTGTGGCACATAAATGTTGTTTCTGAGAGTGAGGGAATTCTTTTTATCTTGAGTTCCTAATTGTTCTTAAATTTTATTGTGTGCGGAACTACTCGGTATTGTTGTGTGAGGGAACTTGATCCGCAAAGAAAAGGTAATGTCATTAACCACTGTGTTAGAGTAAGTGCACGGGTTGTGAAAAATGTGTGGTGCTTTCGAGTCAAATCTTGAGACGATGATATTACGGTATTATGCTTAATCAGTTTTAAATATTCTTGTTGTGATGAGTTATCAGAGTTGTTGAAAAAGCTCGTGTCTATATGAAGTGTAGTTTGATTGTTCGAGGACGAGCAATGGTTTAAGTGTGGGGTGTCGATGGTAGGCTATAATATCATGTTTTAGTCACTTATTGCACTTTAATTCACTGTACTTTATTTGTGTGGAGCTTTAATTAGTAGTGTTTTGCACTTATTGTGTGTTTTATACCTTGCAGGAGTGATTTTGAGTTATGTAGATATTTTGGAGCTAATTAGAGGTATTTGGAGCTTTAAAGTGGGAGTAAAAGCCCAAGGGATTAAGCTGGGATCGTGTTCGGGGGTCGAGGACCAAGTTTGGATGTCAAAAATCAAGTTAAAGTCGTACTCTGAGAAAAGTAAGCACCGCGGCTGTGGAAAGTCCTACTGCCTGCAAATTGTTAGCTCTCTGGATTTCTCCACTAATGTCCCGCATGGCGCATCGCCCCATGCGGCGCGCCTGTGCAATTTTTACAGAGTGAAAATCCTATTTCAGCTAGGAAAGGGTGATTTCATTTGGGCCCGACCCTACTTGGTATAAATACATGGAAAAATATTATTTTTTGGACTTTTGACATACTTTGGACCTAAGGAGGCTAAGGAGGAGTTGGAAGAATATAAGCACAAGGATTTCATCATTCTTTCCTTACTCAAGAACCGAGTTTGGATTGAATTTATGTTTTCCTATACTTTAATTTTATTTGTGATGAATTTCTCCATATCTATGGAGTAGTTCCATTTAGGGTTTGATGGATTTGGTGTATTGATGATTGTTTGTGGATTATAACTCTAGTTTTATGTATTGAATCGTTTTGGATGATTTAATTGTTGCATCTATATTCACTAGTTCACGTAATCGAGAGAGTCATAACTTGTGATATCTTTGCATTATATTGTTGGTTGAGTTCATAGATTTTTCTACGTAATCAAAAGAGGTTATTTGAATCGTTGATTAAACCTAGTTAGGAGAATAATCGAAAGAGGCTTTCCTAAAGACCAATCCACTACGCATTCTGGCATATCTTCACGTGCTTAATTTTGTTCATTTTGTAAGGTTAAGACTTAATCGATAGAGGAGTTTTTGCTGAATATTTGAACTAATAATTGAGTGAAGTCGAGAGACTCACTTGAACATTAGAAGTGAATTATCTAGAGTTAGATCCCGAACAATTATCTTGCACCTATCCTATCAAAACACTATCTTCTCTTATTGATAATCTTCTTTGTTTATTCCTTGTTTCGATGGTCATTAGTCAATAGCTTTAGATTTTTAGTTAATTTTAGTTATACATCTTATAAATCTCAATATTGATCATCTTGGATAGCAACCAAGCTAGAAACTATGAGAATACTGTTTAAATTCAATCCATGTGGATACAATATTATACTATACTATATTTGATTAGCGAGCAGAATTTAAATGTGTGTTTTGCGCTTGTCATGGCTCAACAACATCTGGTATCTGCTCCTGAGCTAGAGCAACTGGTATCTCCACAGGTGCTGCCCTAGCTGCAGTATGAGTTGCACCTCGGCCTCTACCATGGCCCTAGCTGGTGGTATTGGTGGTCGTCTGCCCGATCCAGTCGCACGTGTCCTCACCATCTGTGAGAGAATAGAATAATAGAAGTTTAGTTTCAAAAATCAACAAATCTGCACGACAAGAGTACAAGAAAGTGAAGTTTCCTAATGGTTCGGTAGCCTCCCGAAGATAAGTACAGACGTCTCCGTACCGATCCAGAAGACTCTACTGAACCTGCTCATGACTCGTGAGACCTAAGTAACCAAGCTCTCTAATACCAACTTGTCACGACTCAAATCCTAACATGTCGTGATGGTGCCTATCACATTACTAGGCAAGACGACAATCACATAATAACTATGCATTTGAATTAAAAAGATGATTTTTAACATGTTCAACAATGGAAAAATCTCATAAATAACTGATAAAAACAACTGAAACTCAAAGACAACAAATCCCAAAATCCTGGTGTCACCGAGTACATGAGCTACTAAATGTCAACACAATCTAAATCTCTAATACAACTATCTGGAAAATAGAACAATACTGAATAAACTGAAAGGAAGGAAAGATGAGGTATGCGGGCATCATAGCAGCTACCTCAATAGTCTCCAAGCATATACTGCACCAAATCTAGCAACTGTCGTGTCCAGATGCACCTGGATCTGCACACAAAGTGCAGTGTGTAGTATGAGTACAACCGACCCAATGTACTCAACAAGTAACAGGACTAACCTTGTGCTAAAAGCAGTGACGAGCTCAAAAATATACAGTCTGAATCAGAATAATGGCAACACAGATATAACAAGATAATAACAGTAATAACACAGAACTTCCATATTCAGCTTGTACACAGTACATAAATTTAGGTATGCTTTCAAGTTCAACAACTTAAGCTCAACACTGATAAAATATGCCAAGTACAGCTAGCATGAGAAATGTTATGTCTCTATGCCTACATGTCAAGTATGCATGTCAATGCAATGCATCACAGTGATAATCTCAGGTACTCACATTCTCAGAATACTCAATCTAACTGCCTCAACTCCCACTCGTCACACACAATCACTCAGCATTGTATGGTACCTGCGCTCACTACTGGTATGTCAAACTCTGAATGGGCAAATCCTGCCCAAGTGCTAATATAAAGCTAATATGGCATGCTGCGGCGTGAAACTCAATCCCATAGTAATAAATAAGCCAATAAGGCCTGCTGCGGCGTGCAACCCGATCCATAATAATAATAATAATAATAATAATAATAATAATAATAATAATAATAATAATAATAATAATAATAATAATAATAATAATAATAATAATAATAATAATAATAATATAATTCCATGTAGATAAGGTTTCAATTATAATAATAGATATAATAATAATAATAATAATAATAATAATAATAATAATAATAATAATAATAATAATAATAATAATAATAATAATAATAATAATAGATATAAAGCCAATATGGTCTTCTACGGTGTGTAGCCCGATCCACTAAATCATTCACAACACGGCTCTCAGGCCCCAACTCAGTCATCAATCTCTCCAGTCTCACAGGCTCACATATCTCATGCCACTCAGCCCAAACAATGATAACATGATGCAACAGTGAATGATAACAGAGACTGAGATATGATATGTAAATGAATGAATATGACTGAGTACAAAATGATAACTTAAGCAAATAACTCAACAACAGTAATGACCCCGGTGGGTCCCAACATAGCCTAAACATGATTTCTAACATGAGTCACAACTCAATTGCTATAACACGTAGAAGTTACATGGATAGAAACAAGATTAGGTAACTACACAGTACCACAGAATCAACCGAGTCATAATTACCACATTGCACGCCCATACGCCCGTCACCTAGCATGTGCGCCACCCCAACACCAACCATATAACACGTAATCCAGGGGTTCATACCCTCAGTACCAAGTTTAGAAGTGTTACTTACCTCAAAGTGCACAACTCAAAGCTCCAACAAACCCTTGCCTCGTGAATCAACCTCCGAACGACTCGAATCTAGTCACAAACAACTCAATATAATCAATACAAACTATAGGAATCGATCCCATACGATAAAGCTAGGTTCTTTAACCAAATTCAAAAAGTCAACCCAAAAGGTCAACTCCGAGCCCACACCTCAGAATTTGACAAAATTCACAAAATTCGAACACCCATTCAATAATGAGTCCAACCATACCAAAATCATCTAATTCCGACCTCAAATCTCACTCTCCAATCCCTAGTCCAATATCCCCCAAATTTCACCTTAAAAATACATAATCTAGGTGTAGAAATCAATGGATATTCAATATTTTAATGAATAAAAATGATCAAGTAGCTTACCTCTTGAAATCTAGTGAAACCCCTCTCAAAAATTGCCACTAGTCGAGCTTGAAAAGTCCAAAAATGAAGAAAAGACTCCAACCCTCGATTATATCTTCTGTCCAGGCATCTCGCACTTGCGGTTCACTTAACCTCTTCTGCGATCCTGCAGGTGCGGCCCAAATTCTGCTTCTGTGGTTTCCCTTAAGGCCCCCTACTTTCGTATCTGCGGACAAGACTCTGCTCTTGCGGAGGCGCACCTGCGCCTAAGACTCTGCTTCTGCGGAAAGCTCTTACCCCTCGCATAACCCGCTTATGTGACCATCCTCCTGCATCTACGAGCTCGCAAGTGCGGAATCTTCCTCGCACCTGCATAACGCCCCAACTTCACTCAGAGCCGCTTCTGCGACCCCTTGGCCGCTTCTACGGCTCCGCACCTGCGGCCCCTTTCTTGGAGGTGCGAGTGTACCAGATCTGATCATAGAAGAAAATTCATAAGTCCAAAATTCAATCCGATTTCAATCTGAATCACATCTGAGGCCCCCGAGACCCCGTCTAAACATACCAACACATCCTAAAACACGATACGAATTTAGTCGAAGCCTCAAATCACATCCAACAACTTAGTCGATGCCGAAACCTATCAAATCACTCTGATTGACCTCAAATTTTTCACACAAGTCATAAATGACACAACAGACCTATTCCAACTCCGAGAATCAAAATTCGAGCCCAATATCAACAAAGTCAACTCTCGGTCAAACTTCTCAACTCTCCAAACCTTCAACTTTTCAACTTTCGCCAATTCAAGACAAAACCACCTACGGACCTCCAAATCGATATGCGGATACACTCCTAAGTCGAAAATCACCATACGGATCTATCAGAACCATCAAAAATCTATTCCGGAGTCGTTTACACATAAGTACACATCTGGCCAACTCTTTCAACTTAGGCTTCCAACCTTGGGACTAAGTGTCCCAATTCATTCTACAACATCCCCGGAACCAAACCAACTACCCCATCAAGTCACATGACTACAAATGAACATAAAATAAGCAATAAATGGGGGAACGAGGCTACAATACTCAAAACGATCGGCCGGGTCGTTACACATATTTTGTTACATATTTAATCATTCTTTGTCTAAACTAATTTTCACACTCACTCTATTCTTTCAAAACATGACTCTTTGTACATTTCATATATTTTATACGATTCAATATACCTTAATCATTTCTTTTTCAAAACACAAAGTCAATGGCATATTTCATTTGCACATAATTCATTATGTATTTAATTATTTATTTGGGTACATGTTATCATTCTCCTATTTGAATTTTTTGTGATAATAATGAATATTTATTTAATCCCTCTTTTATTTGATTGAGTCCACCGGAACCATATTTTGTGGATCTTGAGGGATGCCTAACACCTTCCCTTCGAAATCACTTGAACCCTTACCTAGAATCTCAACAGTTTCACAGACCATAGTCAAAAGTACATTACATAGTGTAGTATAGGTGTCCTTGTATACCTTAAATACTAGGTGCCGACTCTAAAATTCAATTAACCTTGTAGAGTACTATAAGTTGTAGCTTGTTTTGACTTGTGCAAAATAGGGTGCAACAATAGTCCAAACATTCTTGAGCTTCTAAAATCTCTCCTCACACTCGTCAGACCATTTGAACGGAGAACCATTCTGAGACAACCTGGTCAATAGAGCTGCAATAGACGAGAAACCATTCACGAAGAAACGATAGCAACCAGCCAAACCTAGAAAACTCTAGATCTTCATGGATGTAGGAGGTCTGGGCCAACTCTAAGCCTCCACAATCTTCTTCTGGTGAACCTTGATCCCCTTACTGGACACCACGTGGCCCAATAATGCCACTGAATCCAACCAAAGCTCATACTCAGAGAACTTGGCATATAACTTCCTCCCTCAAAATCTGAAGCACAATCATCAAATGTTGTTGGTGCTCCTCCGTACTATAGGAATAAACCAAGATGTCATCAATGAACACAATGACAAGATAATCCAAGTAAGGCTGAAATATATTGTTTATCAAATGCATGAAAGTTGTTGGGGGCATTAGTCAAACCAAAAGACATAACCAAGAACTCATAATGCCCATAACGGGGTCCTAAAGGCCATTTTAGGAATGTCTGAAGCCATGATGTTCAACTATTGATACCCCAATCTCATGTCAATCTGCGAGAACACCTAACATCATGAAGCTTATCAAACAAGTCATAAATTCGAGGTAGTGGATGCTTATTCTTGATGGTAACATTATTTAATTGCTTGTAGTCAATGCACATCCTCATGGAACCATATTTCTTCTTCACAAATAGAACTGGGGCACCCTAAGGTGACACACTCGGCCTGGTGAAACCATTATCCAATAAGTCCTACAATTGTTCCTTTAATTCCATCAACTCTGTTGGAGCCATGCGATATTGTGGAGTAGATATGGGTTGGGTTCCCGGTGCCAAGTTTATACCAAAATTAATATTCCTATCAGGTGGCATGCCTGATAAGTCTGCAGGGAACACATCTGGGAACTTTCTCACTACGAGAACTGAATCAATCATAGGTGTATCAGATCTGCATCTCTAACAATGGCTAAGTATACCAAACATCCCATATCAACCATCCGTTGAACCTTCAGAAAAGAAACCACTCTACAAGGAATATGACCAAGCGAACCTCTCCATTCCAAACTTGTCAACCACGACATAGTCAACATTACGGTCTTAGCGTGATAATCAAGAATAGTATGGTACAGAGATAACCAATCCATCCCTAAAATCACGTCAAAATCCACCATATTAAGATACAAAAAGATCAACCATAGTTTCATAGCCCCCAATAGCAACCACACAATAACAGTAAATACGATCCACCATAATAGAGTCCCCAACACGCGTAGCATAAATAGGAGAATCCAAAGAATCACGAGACATATTTAAATACGATGCAATGTATGATGACACATATGAATAAGTAGAACCCGGATAGAATAATATTAAAGCCTCTCTATAACAGACTGGAACAATACCTATAATGACTGTACCTAATGTGATTGCCTCAGTCCTACTAGGAAAATCATAATAACGGGCCTGGCCTCCCCCTTTAGGATGACCTCTACACACATGTCCCCCCACCTCTAGCTGGATGTGCAGGTGGTGTAGCATCTGGAGCGGGAATCATAGCTCGGGTGCCCTCCTAAGGTCCACTCATCTGAAGCCTGGGACAATCTCTCACATATGTTTCGTATCACCATACTCATAACAACCATTCTGCTGACACGGCTACTACAACTGAGTCTGCCCCGAACTACTAGAATAACCGTTGTAAGAACCTCGTGCGGGAGGTGCACTGAAAGATGATTGTCCGGAACGAGTGCTCTGAAATCCCTAGCTAGCTGGAGCACTATGTGAAACAAGAAGTGCCGACTGAGTTGGATGATTGATATAGCCTTTACCACGACGACCCTTGCCCCCAGAGTAAGCACCACTAAATCCTCCAAAACCACGCCATCAAGAGAGAATATTGGTTTATGCATGACAAAGCATAAAGAATGCATGTGCATGATCAAGATTGCCACCTTTATACCCTCACATGATCATCAACGGTGAAATAATGGTGAAATGCCACCCTTATGCTCCGCACATCAAAATCAGTGAAATGCTATCCTTATACTCCACAAATCATCAATAGTACTGAAATGTCATCCTTATACTTCACACATCAAAATCAATCACAACTATTATGGTACCACAATCCACATGTACGCCATCAAGAGAGAATATGAGAGGGAGACACTAGGGGATGGATCCTTATCCACACGCTGCACAGCAAAAACCTCGAGCATCACGATAATCATAATCGCACGGCAAATGCCTCGTGCAACAATATCATCACAACCGCACGTCAAAGACCTCGTGCTACAATATCATCACAATTGCACGATAAAGACCTCATGCCATAATATCATCACAATGACACGGCAAAAACCTCGTGTCAACACCCAATCAATTCGCCAACATGTCCACATGTGCCATGAGCATAACAATGCAAATATGTAAAATTATCATCAAAAGACATATGATCAATATCAATCAACAAAGTGCATAAGGACATGACAATAAAAAAATACAGATAAGTGTTCAATATATAAAGCATGATCACACCCAAATCGATTGTAGCAACCAAGTTCGTATAGTCATAGAATGATTAAGCATATTTCATATCAGGCATATAATCACAATAAGGCATAATAGAAGCCTAAAGTCTAATCCGATCATAACCACACATAGCACCCGTATACACCTTTGTCACCTTGCGTACACGACGCTTTACACATAATACAATTAGGCAAATAAGACCAAATTTCAAGGGTTATTTTCTCACACAAGATTAGACAAGATACTTACCTCAACAAGCCCAAATAAAACTTCTAAAATAGCATTTCCCTTATAACACACCTTCAACCGACTCGAATCTAGCAAAAAATAACTCAATAACATCAAACAACGCTATAAGAATCAATTCCAAACATCAATCTTTACTCAATTTCTAAAATGTCAACAAAAGTAAACCCCGAGCCTACACGATCAATTTCCGAGTCAAGGGGTAGATCCCAATTATCCATAAAATCACGAGTCTAAATATATGATTAGATTTCAAAATTGAGTTCAAATCGACTCCCAAATCCCAATTTTTATTTTCCAAAACATAGTCAAAATTCCCCAAATTTCTCTTTCAAATCATATAATCTAGGTGTAATATTCATGGAGAAACAAGATATAATATCAAAATCAAGTGTAAATCACTTACCCTCTTGCCTTGTGTGAAAATCCTCTTCAAATATCGCCCATCTCCAAGTCTAGGGTTCAAAATATGGAAGAATGAACCTAAATCCCGAAATTGGCTCATTAAAACCAACTGCAAATGTTGCATTTGCAACCACAAGTTTGCAAATATGAAGCATAGTTCGTAAATGCGAACTGGTTCCCTCATCACCATACCTCGCAAATGCGACCAAGTGTCGCAAGTGCGATGCCCCTTTCGCAAATGCGGATGTCGCAATTGTGACACCAGCTTCGCAAATGTGAAGCTGGCCTTCTCAGCCAACCAATCACAAATGTGATCAGCTTTCTGCAAATACGAGCAGGCTATGGCAATTGCAATGCCTGCAACACCAGAAATTTTGAAGTCTTTCAAAACCAATTCGAAACCCATTCAAAACTTACCCAAGCCCATCGGGCTCCACACCAATTATCCACACAAGTATACAAACCTCATATGAACTCATTCATTAGCTCGAAACATCAAAATAACATTCGTAACCAAGAATTGAACACCAAAACATATTATGCAAGCCTTCAAGTTCAAGAACTTCAAATATTCACAACCAAGCGTCTGATTCCTACCAAACCAACTTGGAATGAAACCAAACTTTGCACACATGTTTCGAATGACAAAAATGACCTATTCCAAGTCCTGGAATAATAATCTAAACCTAATAGCCTCAAACTCAACTCACGGTCAAACTTATAAACTTTTCAAACCTTCAAATTGCCAACTTTCGGCAAATAGCGCCAAAACATTCTAGGAACCTACAAATACAAATTTGGACATACCTCTAAGTCCAAAATCACCATACGAATCTATAGGAACCATCAAAATATGAATCCGAGGTCTACTTCATACAAGTTAAACCTTGGGCAACTCTTACAACTTAAGCTTCCAACTATAGAACTACGTGTTCCAATTCACTCTAAAATCTTCTCGAAACCAAACCAACTGTCTCCGAAATTCATAAAATAGCAACCAAGAATATAAGAATGATCAATGGAAAAACGTGACTCAAATACATAAAATAATCGGTCGGGTCATTACAGTATCTCGAATCATAGGGCTGACTTTGAATTACTATTCTTCATTACTGAAAAACTACTTTGACATAGTAAAACAAATAGAGAGATTTGAAAAATAAATCTTTTGGTTCTTACTTTTTCTATCTTCGCGGAACTATTCAAGTTTCATCACATCACTAGACTAAATCTGATTTGGTGGTAAGTAAACACCACATATACACAAGAAAACGAAAAAAAGTAGGGTAGGACCTTTCGAACTAATTTGTTTCATCCTTTATATATTCCTATTATGTATGTCTAAAAATCCCAAGAAAAAGGTAAAATCGTGAAGGTACATGAATTGTACTTGGAGAAGGCATTATGTTGTTAGAGATGGTGAAAATCAATTTCATTTAGCGTGACTTCTTTCATTTATAATATTTTCTCATTTGCTGAAGTATAAGCACCAGAATATTTTTATTTCTCATAGTCTTTGTTTGAATTGAATAAAATGTGCCATTAGATTCTTTATGAACTTTTTCTTCTTACATTCAGAAGAAGTAAACAAGAATTAAAAAAAATCATAAATTTCAAATGTTACAAGATATTAAAATTCAAGGGATTTAAACCTAGGCAAACATTGAAGATAATAGAATTCAATGGGGTTTAGATTTAAAAGTATACCTATTTTGAATTTTGTAAATTTTTTTCTCACAAGAATTTTTTTTAGAAACTATAAAGAATTTGAGATTTCTTTTTGAGTCTAACACAGATTACCTTTAAAAAGTTCAAACTTAAATGAGAACTGATTATAGACACAAGAAAATTAAAACACTGCATCCGTGGAAATTGGTTTAAAGAATGAATTCTAATCACGATTTTATCATGAATTTCATAAATTCACCCATTTTATGCTAGTATTAACATAATTCTTCTAGAATTCATCTATTGCAAGTAACTAATGCATAGTAATATTTATGTGATTTTTAAGAAAATTTATTTATTAGTTATACAAATTAGTTTTAGTGTTGCGTTGCGTATATTCCGTCTTTCTAAAAATATATTTTTTTTGGTTCTTCCTATGTTTTAAGTACAACACACATATATCCACTACATATATAAACAGATTCTCAGGTAATGCAAACAGTCTTGCATACAGGGACACTGAGCTTTACTAATAATGCTAGGACATCTAGAACTCCATGATATTTACCGTGAAGCCAATACTGTAGCGGATCTACTTGCTACGCATGGCATGACCTTAGCTCCTTGCGCAAGCCATCAACGCTGTCATCCTCTACACTATGAAGAACCCCCTCTTTATACTTTACTTGCTTTCAATAATGACTATTCCAAAACTTGTATAGCCAGAACAGTCCCCCAGTGTAAAAACTCTACTACTTGTCTTTCTTTACTTTTAATAAATATCCTTATTAGCAACAAAAAAAATAGTACAACACACACAAGAAAATATTTAGACAAACCGTTAAAATAAAGTGTCTTTAATATCACTTAAATTTTTAAGATAAAATAAAAATTATTATTCTTTTATTTATATTAATTATTCAATATTCCTTTTAGTTTTACCAAATATAATAAGTACTTTTACTTTGAGCTACAACTTAAATGCTCCTATTTTAATTTGAAATAGAACAAATCTAACTAAAAAAAAGTAGTCCAAATTTGAGTTCTTGAACAATAAAAGAGTCGCATAGTTCAATTCAACTTTAATATTGATTGGCTTTAAATAAGAAAATTTATACAAAGTAAAGTTTTAGTTTATTTTAAAGTATACTAAGTTCAAAGAAGAAAAAATTTAATAACCAGAATTTAGTTGATTTAAAAGTACTAAAGACTAGAAAAATACTTAAATGACAATTAAGTAAATCTAAAACCCTAAAACATATTTATCATTTTTACGAACTTATAATTTTTATTTATTTTTATCTTATAGGTTAAACACATTTTTTGAATTTATTTATGTTATTTTTTTAAATCTAACGGAGGCATAGAAATTACATACTTTAGAAATGTTTCTTTTTGAAATTATCGTAATTCTTGTACGGATCCAAATATTTTCGTGTCGCCCCGCACAAAGGCGGTGCATCATATATTTTTTTTGATAAAGAAAGGTATTATTAAACAGAAAAGAGTATCAAGCTGATAATATGTTTCCATATATATTTCTTCTGGACAAAAAAAGAAGAAGATCATTTTAAG
This sequence comes from Nicotiana tomentosiformis, assembly GCF_000390325.3. Taxonomy (NCBI): domain Eukaryota; kingdom Viridiplantae; phylum Streptophyta; class Magnoliopsida; order Solanales; family Solanaceae; genus Nicotiana; species Nicotiana tomentosiformis. The sequence goes on along the minus strand of NC_090823.1, from coordinate 79,483,587 downwards.
TTTGGTTCCAAATTGATTTTCTTATTTTGATTTTTCAAAATTTTATTACTCCCCGAGAAAGAAAGTAAATAATATACTTAAAACTGAAGGGCGATATCGGTAATTTGATTAACTTAGAGGGTTTAGGGAGGGTTTTAACTATGAAAGTCACAGAAAACGGCTTCCTCCCGTAAGCTCATCAATGGCGGTTCTGAGCCCCCCTACTTTAACTAGCCGAAACTAGTACACCAAATAGTCAGCCAACCCTCGTTTTCCCATCAATTTTTGCAATAATGTTGAAGGCTCTTACATCCTCATGTCTGCAGAATCGTTTCCACGCCGTCACAACGGCATTTACCCCTCAAGTTCGCCGTGGCACTGACTCGAATACGCCCTTGCTTCGGGTTTTAGGTTCGCTAAGAAGTTCGAATCGCAGGGTCCCTTATTTGTCTCGACGATTCTTTTGTTCGGATTCTACTGATGGGTCCGAATCGAATTCCGAGGCTGCTGCATCCGAAGCCAAGCCGGCCGAGGAAGGTGGAGATGCTGATTCTAAGGCTTCGGCTGCTATGGTTCCCACTGTTTTTAAGCCTGAAGATTGCCTTACGGTTAGTTCAAAATAATTCTTTGCACCCGCACCGATAGATTTAGACGTGTCTTTAAAATAAATTGTATGACTTTTGTTAACTAATGTACATTCTCAGTTCAATTTATCACTTCATCATTATTAACTAACATAATTTGGTGCATAATTATGTATTTTCCTGCTCCATCATTATATAAGTACATTTTATGCTAATATTTGATAACTGCTAAATGACTCCTTAAGAAAAGATGTTAACTTTTTGTTATAACGGTGTGGCCATGTCTGCTTGTGCACCAAAAAAGAAGATATTAAGTGAGTTCCTTCTGTTGTTAGTGCTGGTTTTATGTCTTCTTTGGGTAGTTTTGATATGATTTTATTCATTATTATTCAAATTTGTACATATGGATGCAAACATGATGCAGAATTGGGATCAATTTGATATAGAAATTATTTTTAACTTTGGTTGCAACACTCTGTTAAGATTTCGGCAATCGAAAGGGATGGTTGTTTAAGAAGTTAACTTTCTAGGATATAAAAAAGGTGGATCACCAAGATTATATTTCTCGTAGATTCGTACACTCAATCATTCTTTACTAAAAGACCTTCCCGACCTTGACTTGATATAATGCTGTGAAGGTCAACATTTTATTTTTCCAAAGAGAGGCTTTTGATACCCTCTTTGTCTCTAAAAGAATGGTTTTATTATTAGATGCTTCGATCCTCATATTTTGAACCCAGCCATTCCGTTTGAGATGAAAGAATAGTATTGTAGACTTTTTTAAAATCAGGCCGTAGTATTAAAGAATCTCGATATCAATCTTCTTAGGATCCTCAGACACCTCACATCGATGACCAACACTTGTAATGTTATTGTAGCTTCAATTAGCATTAGTATTTTAATGAAATGAGAATTGACAAATTTTTATAATCTAGTCGTCTTTTTAAAGATTTCTTGTCCTGAATCTTCTTAGGATCATCAGAGAGCCTCACATCAGTGAGCAACTCTTTTAATGCTATTGTAGCAATGTAGCTTCAATTAGCATTACCCTTTCAATGAAAAAATGTGGTATTTCAGTACCCCTCCTTCAACCACAATGTTATTGATTTTTGCTTCCTTGATATCTCCTCAACTATTTATTCTACTTTTATATGGCTTTTTGGTACTATCCCTTCTTGTCTATATTTTCATTAATGTGGTGCTTATGCTTTCCTGAGCCGAGGGTCTATTGGAAACAACCTCTCTTTCCTCACAAGGTAGGGGTAAGGTCTGCGTACACACTACCCTCCCCAGACTCCACGGGGTGGGATAAGACTGGGTATGTTGTTGTTGTTGATACCTCCTCCACTAAGGCACAATCCGCCAACTCCTTAATCAAGTCTTCCATTAGGGGTAATTCATTTGCAATCATCTCTTTTGCTTCACCTAATGATTTCTAAAGGTTTCGATTTTTCCAACGATTCTTTCATCTCCATCTCCACTCAAGCATATACCTCTCCATTTTCATCATCTATGATCAGCTCTAAGTAATTTCAAGTTTTTTCCCAATCACACAGCTTGGATTTTCGGCAATGCACTTGTTCTTGTTCAAATGTTAATGTGTGTTATCTTAGTAGTGTTAAATTAGTCTCATTGGAAAGATATCATAAAATTTATGTATTTCTCACCTACACATAGATGTGTCTTTTCTATTTGATTGTTAGATTTTCTCAGATTGTATCACATACCCTTGGTGATCTTAATAAGGGGCAGCCTATGCTACCCGATTGGTCAACTTTTTCACTATTCTTTCCGCTTTTGGTGATCGTTAACCTCATCCCTATTTCCGTAGACCGTTTGACAGTATCATGCCTCTTTCTCAGTCATCTTTTTAGCTATAAAATTCCTCCTTTTTGACCATTCTTCCAGTGAGTTTCTGCCACCATTCCAACCATGTCCCATTTACAGTGTAAAATTACTATTTTGGCCATTCTTCCAATGAGTTTTCTACCATCTTTCAGGCCAGTATTATGATTATTGTTCCAGATACTATTTTGGACGTTATTCCATTGCTACTCCAGTCACTGTTTAGCCGCCAATTTGAGCCACATTAGCTGCCACCTTACGCCACACCAATGATGGTCTTGATATTCGTGGTATCGCGTTCTCTCTGGTCATTGAGAATCGGTTCCCTTTTTTTTTGATAAGGTAAATTGTATTAATCAAAAGGGAGAAAAAAAAAAATCCCGCATACAAGAAGTATACAAAAAGTAGAGAATTTACATCAGAACATGATTCTCTACAAATGACGCCCAATCTTCTACGCAAGTAGGGGCTACATGTGTGCACCAAAAAGCGATCAAAGATAAAAGACTATTCTTAAGATGTGAAAACGGAGACTCAATCCCCTCAAAAACTCTCTTATTTCTCTCTCCCCAGACTAACCACATGAAAGCTAACGGGACGAACTTCCACGCCTTTTGCTTGCTTCTTCTACGGAAATTGGCCCAGCTATATAGCATTTCCTTTACAGTGTTTGGCATCACCCATTGAACACCAAAAAGATTCAGGATTGCCCTCCATAAACCCCAGGACACAAGGCAACGCATCATAAGATGATCAACTTCTTCCCCTGAGCTTTTACACATGTAGCACCAACTAACATGTGTAATTCCTCTCTTTCACAGATTTTCAGATGTCAAGATCACTTCCCTCGCTGCTAGCCATGCAAAGAAGCACACCTTCGTAGGCGCCTTAGGAATCCAGATCGATGAGTATGGGAAAGTAGCTTCCTGTCTCACCAACATACTCTGGTAGAAGGACTTTACGGTGAACAAGCCATCATCACGCAACCCCTATCTCCAAGAATCATAAGATGGATGGGGCATATCTTGCCCGTATAGCAGTGCCAACAAATTTTGGAGCTCCGCAATCTCCCAATCTTGCATGTTCCTTCTAAAAGAGAGGTCCCATACTATCCCCTTCATGCTCCTTGCGAATTTGTTGGACCATCAATTCCTTCTGGTTTGAAACTCTGAAGACGTGGGGAAAGAGACCCTCAGAGTAGCCTCTCCACACCACCTGTGATTCCAAAAGCTGATTCTCCTTCCATCTCCCACCTTGTAAGTGATGTTGCCATAGAAAGCTTCCCAGTTCTTCATGATGTTCCTCCACATGCCACACCCGAACAGTGCTGTGATTGCCTTGGTCCTCCAACCCCCTCCCGTGGAATCGTACTTTTCTGCTATGACCTCCCTCCATAGAGCATGCTCTTCTACCCCGAATCTCCACAGCCACTTCCCCAGCAAAGCTCTGTTGAATACCCTGAGATCTTTTACTCCAAGTCCACCCCACTTCTTTGGGGAAGTGACTGTCTGCCAATTCACTAGATGAAACTTTCTAGTTCCATCTGCCGCATCCCAGAGAAAATCCCTTTGAAGCCGCTCCAGTTTTTCTGTGATGCTCACAGGTGCTTGCAACAGGGATAAGTAATAGGTAGGGATACTTGACAAAGTGCTTTTAATAAGCACTTCCTTACCGTCTTTTGACAAATACCGTTTCTGCCAGCCTGCTAATCGTTTTTCAACCCTTTCAATGACTGGATTCCAAACAGTAGTATCCTTTTGCAAAGCACCCAATGGTAGACCCAGGTAGGTAGTGGGGAGAGAGCCCATCTTGCATCCGAGAACATGAGACAAAGCATCAATGTTAGCAACCTCATCCACCGGGAAAATCTCACACTTACCGAGGTTGATTTTGAGTCCTGATACTATCTGAAACCACTGCAGTACCTGCTTCAGGCAGGTCAACTGATCCATATCGGCATCACAGAAAACTAGGGTGTCATCCGCAAAAAGCAAATGAGAGACCCTTCGGGCACTGAGCACCTCGATCGGAGCTGAGAAACCTCTCAAGAAGCCTCCACTCGCTGCACGATCCATCATTTTACTCAGAGCATCCATCACTAAAATGAATAGCATGGGGATAAGGGGTCACCTTTCCTAAGCCCCCTGGAGCTGCCAAAGAAACCACACGAGCTACCATTAACCAGGACAGAGAATCTGACTGATGAAATGCAAAACTTGATCCATCCCCTCCATCTTTCCCCAAACCCCATCCGTTTCATAATGAAGTCCAGGAACTCCCAATTGACATGATCGAAAGCCTTCTCAAGGTCCAACTTGCACAGTAATCCGGATTCTCTATTTTTCCTTCTGGAGTCTACAAGTTCATTTGCCACCAGAGCAGCATCCAGGATCTGCCTACCTTCCACAAACGCATTCTGGGAGGACGAAACAGACACGTCAAGAACCTTCTTTAGTCTGTTGGAGAGCACTTTAGAAATAATCTTGTAAATGCTCCCCACTAGACTGATAGGCCTATAGTCTCTGATACAAGATGCACCTTCTTTCTTAGGCACAATGGTAATAAAAGAAGTATTGATGCTTCTCTCGAAAGCACCATTCACGTGGAAGTATTCGATGGCTTCTATCAACTCCCCCTTAACAGTGTCCCAACAGAGCTGGAAGAAGGCCAAGGAGAAACCATCAGGCCCAGGGGCCTTATCACCAGCACAGCTCGACACAGCATCGTGCACCTCCTCCTCCTCGAAAGCTCTTTCTAGCCACTCATTGTCTCCCTCCCCTATGTGGTTGAACTCTATTCCCCCCAAAGTAGGCCTCCAACTAACTTCCTCTTTATATAAGTTCTCATAAAACCCCACTATCGTCCCTTTTACCTCCTCCTCTCCCTCGATCCTCACCCCATCTACAACTAAGGACTCTATGAAGTTTCTCCTTCGATTTGCAATCGCAACCCTGTGGAAAAACTTAGTATTCGAATCCCCCTCCTTTAACCAGAGCGCCCTTGATTTTTGTCGCCAACTAGTCTCCTGAGCTATTGCTAGCTCGACTATTTCACTCTTAACCTCCCTCAATCTCACTTTCTCAGATTCATCTAGCTCCCTCGCCCCTTCCCCGCTCTCTAATTCCCCCAATTCATGCATAAGCTCCCTCATTTTGACCTCCACCCTCCCGAAGACCTCCTTGTTCCACCTAATAATATCTCCCTTGAGCAATTTGAGTTTCTTCAACATACGGAATGAGGGTGACCCTGATACCCCGTAGTTGGTCCACCATTCTTTCACTTTGTCACAAAATCCTGGCACTTTCAACCACATGTTCTCGAACCGGAAGGGAGCACGGACCCCCCTCCCTCTGCATCCATCTAGCAAGATAGGCAAGTGATCCGAAGTCAGCCTAGGTAAAGGGATTTGCAACACATTCGGTACCAGCTCATCCCAGGAGGACGATATCAGAAATCTATCGAGTCTGGACCTTGAGTTTGAATCCTCCGCCCTGGCCCAAGTAAACCTTTCCCCTGACAGAGGAAGATCAATGAGAAAGTGATCATTGATGAAGTCAGAAAACTCCTCCATGGCCGTCGAAATCAAATTGCACCCTAATCTCTCCTCCGGGAATCTAATTGTGTTAAAGTCTCCCCCTAGAACCCATGGAATGTCCCATTCCCCCATAATATTAGCAAGTTCCTCCCAGAAAGACACTTTGGACTCTTCCCCTACCGGCCCATACACTCCCCCAAATCCCCACTCCACCCCACTCACTCTATCTTTGACGAGAGCTGCCAAAGAGAAAGCTCCCTTCCTAATCTCCTTTACCTCCAAACTTCTATCATCCCACATAAGTAGAATACCCCTGGCACTTCCTGCTGCAGGGACCCAGTCATATTTCACCCAACAACCCCCCAGACACTTCTCACGATCGCATCCGACAAAACTTTCATTTTGGTCTCTTGAAAACAAACTAGGTTGGCACCCCACTCCCTAACTCCCACTTTGATGATGGCCCTTTTGTTTGGGTCATTCATCCCCCTGACATTCCATGAAAGGATCTTAACTTCCATAAGCAACAATAGCCCCCTTTTCCCCACCCCCTAGACGAGATCCCTTTCTCCATGTCACACACTCGACCCCTTCTCTGATACACCACTACATCCCCTATTTTATTTTGATTAACACCTTTACCCAACTCCCTCCCCGCGCCTTCGTAACAAGGTTGTTGCTCAATCTCCCTCAACAGTTCCAGCACCCTTTCTTCCTTCCCTTCAAAAGAAACACCTAAGAACTTCCCAAAGTTTAATAGTTTATCCTCCATCCATAAGGACATGTCCACTTCTCCAATCCGTGACGAAATTGGACATGCGTCTTCTGTAATTACCTTTTCCTTGCCCCTACCGGAGGAATGCAAGACCATAGCATTGCTAGTAGTAGGAACTCTGGGTGTCGGGTGGATCACGTCGTTTCGTTGAGAGGCACCAACCTCAGGAATTAATGCCTCTCTTGGAGGAGATTGTATTGTAACCTCAGCACATCTAAGCACAGTGGGAGATGAGGGGGCGATGGAGCTGGGTCCATCAGAGGCGGGGGGCCATGGAATAACACCGCTAGCTTTTGCCGGTGCTGCCCCTGGAACAGTGGCTGAAGAGGAGCACAAGTCTCTAGTGTTTGGTATAGCACTGTTTGAGGCATCATTGGCAGAAGGAGGAGGAGTGACTTGCTTCCATATGTTTAGGCGCCTTATCGGACGTCGCTTGATATAATTTGGACCCCTTTGGATCGATTCTAATAGAATTGGGAAAAGTTGCTGGGCCCATGTGTAGAGGCCCAGACCTATGCTTGCTGAAATCTTGCCCGACCCTATGATAGTTAAAAGAGGACGCATCACTATCCCATTCACGTCTTTTCCTCCTGTTAAAATTTTGTCTTCTTCTCCCAAGTTCAAACCTCCCGTCACTTCTCGATCTACCGTCTGAATCCAGCTTAGTCCACTGATCCGGTGAGCCCTCCCCTCCCTTCAAAAACTGATTTCCCCTTCCCTCCCTTCTATTTGACCTTTCCTTTTCTTCCGCCAAAATCACAGGCATAAAGACGGGGCGAAATTCAGGGCTCAACCAAACCCTGTAGCTCAAGTAGCCATCTTCCGCCACAGTGGAGACAGGGATTCTGCCCCCTTTCCTCACCACAACCCTTACTCGCGAGAGATCGTGCAAGCTGCAAGTGACATCAATGAAACCCCCACAGATTTCCCCAACCTTCTTGAATAGGTCAAGACGCCAGAGATGCACCGGGAGACCCACCATGTTGACCACCAATGTTTCGCCAGTGAAACGAGGGTCGAGACACCCATCGTGCTCCACCCATCTGTCTAACTTTAAGAAATTCCCATCAAACCACCTGTTTCCTATGACAAGAATTTCTGAAGCTTGAGACTCGTCGACAAATCGAAAGAGATATTGCGTGTCACCCAGTTTCGATATTTTCAGCCCGTCCTTGACGTTCCATGCCTCTGCTGTCCAGTTCCTAACAGCTTCTGGAGAACCAACCCATTTGGAGAAAGACCCAATCAAACAAGAGTTCAAGAAACCTTTACGCCTGAGAGTGTGCTCCTCGGACAGCGAGAAGTGTGGCTCCTGCCCTACGTCAAGCTTTCGCTGGCATCTTCCCCCAAGTTCGAGGGCTGGCCAAGATGCAGCTTTGCTAAAAGACATGCTTTCTAATTTTCTAGATTCTAGGGAGAAGTAGGAGCTTCTCTCTGTAGAGTCCGTCATAGCTAAACCAAGAGCCTCGCAAGGAGACTGACTGAAGAAGGGAAAGTGAGAGGGAGTGAAATCTGGCCGGAAAAAGACACCTCCGTCGCCGGAAAATAGCAAAAGTGGTCGGAAGTTGGAGGTTGATGGATGGGTGAGGTCGGAATAGCCTCGCGAAGAGGCTGTCTGAAGGAAAAAAGTTGGGATCTGGCCTGAAAAGGCGTCACGTGCCGGCGCGTGGGGTGTCAGATCCCGGCGATTCTTTCTGGGGTAGTGTCGCGACAGGGTTGGCTCTCGGATGGTGGTGGTGGAATCCTAGGATTCATGGTTCATGGTGGTGGTGAAGGGGTGGGATGGGGTGTCTGTGTGCTACAGTGGTTTTTTTCCGCTTCATGCACATTGAGTTCTGGTGACTGATCTCGTTTTGAACTGTTCACTTTCTAGGTGACGCTTTACTATTACGACTATTGTTCACTATTCCGTGTTTTCCAGAAAAAGCAAACTCAAGGTGTTCTTCACTTCTTCTTACCTTGAGTTCAAGGACACATAATACAATGGTAATGTTAGTTAGTAGAATGTTAGTGTTAAGTTAGTCCAACATCAAAGATTATTGTGCTTTTCACACCTGAAAATTAAGTGTCATGTATTATGTAATAAGTATTCATCAACTTATCTTTTCATCTGCTTCTTCTATTGTCTCACAATTTTCAGATTAAAATGGAGTATTTTTTTTACAAAGAATCCCATTAGCAAGAAGATTGTGATTGTGTCTTGGGCACATTGTCAGTTGAACCATCCGTATTGGTTGAGATTGTTTCTTTGAAATCTCCTGATATTAGAAACCCGTCGATCCTTGAGTACTTCCTGCCTTGTTTCTCTCTGGACCATATGTAACTCCTACCTTGCAGAGGCAAATTGATCAACTCTATGTCAAGACTGAAGCTTCAGAAAGTTCCTAATGATTTTGAATGATTTCTCACCTGCAAGAAGCTGGTGATTCACATTGTTCAGCAAAAGATTTTTTTTTTGTTTGCTTGTCAAATTAACATTGTAATTAGAATACTCTCCTTCCCATATGCTCTTCTCAAAGTCAGCATTCAACCAGTTATGCCTCTTACTTCTGGCCGTACAGAAGGCACCTTGATGGATGTTAACTTTTAACACTTCATCCTATATTTGGAGGCCTAGAGAGGGTTACTTCATGCTTTAGTTTCAATTTAATCAACAGCTTCTAGGTTATTTAAGAAGTAAAGCATTGGAAAATACATGCGCGGTTTAAGTAATAGGATTGCCCTAGTATCTCATTTTTCTTTGAAAAGAAGTTTGATTCATATGTGTATTTCAGTTTTTGCTAGTTGTTGCAGGATCAGTGTAAAAATGGTATTTATCAGCCTTCCCTAAAAAAAGAGAGATACTGAACGAATGCAAAGAAAACACTGTTTCTTGGAGGCTTCTTATTTGCTCATAATTCATCTGTTTGTAAGATTTATGGGTGCGACCCATTTCTTGCCTTCTTGGTTGGTTATAGTTTTATCTTTGGATAAGATTTACCTGTAAGACTTGCAATTAAGGGCTTTATGTCATTTATCATGCTAAAAATAACATAAAGTCTGTGTGGGCTGTACTTTTTTAATTCTATATAATTTATAATGATGCATGTTGTTTTCTTGGTGCAGGTTCTAGCACTGCCACTTCCACACAGACCGTTATTTCCAGGGTTTTATATGCATATCTATGTGAAGGTATGGTACCTTGTCTAGAATGGGTTAAACTATGTCTTAGTTAGTCTTCGTGATTTTTGAAATAGAATAGATATAAGCTTTAAACATTAAGAGTAAAATTACTGTCAACTTTCTGAGAGTTGATACTGTTTCAGCTAGTGTTTTGGAGCCTATTTCCTCTTAAGTCTATAAAACCAGCATTCAGCTTTAACAATGCTACTTTAATTGATGGAAAGTTCTTGGCTGAAGTTGTAAGCTTGAAAAGCTAAAACCTTCAATTAGGAGAGCGTCTGTTGCTCAATTGTAATATTCTTTAGCCTCATTTGGTAGTTTCCAGAAAAATATAAATTCTGCTGTAATGGCATGCAACAAATTGATCTGAGGCTCCACATAATCCATAAATTTCACTGCAGGATCCCAAGGTATTAGCAGCCTTGCTGGAAAGTCGAAAAAGGCAAGCACCTTATGCTGGCGCTTTCCTTATGAAAGATGAGCAAGGGACTGATCCTAATGTTGTGTCTGCCTCAGATACAGAAAAAAACATCTATGAGCTTAAAGGAAAAGACATGTTGAACCGTCTTCATGAAGTTGGTACACTTGCTCAGGTACATCTTGTTGTTCCTTGTGTTATTCTGTTGCTTTAACTTTATTGAAGAAGTTTCTGATCAAGGTTGATGCAACTTATGATGAGCCAGATAACAAGTATTAAAGACGACCAGGTTATTCTTATTGGTCACAGGCGGATACGTATGGCAGAGGTGGTAAGTAGTTGTCTGCTTTATTTTTTGGTTATAAGCAGCTCCATATGTTTTCTTTTTGTCCTATTTAGTTCTATTTTTCATCTACATATCCATCATCTCCTGATTTTGAGACTGCCCAATTGACATCTTGGGTTCATTGCACTTGTATATTTTTCTCTCTTTCCTACCTTTTGTGTCCCAACACCGAGTCCTTCCCCTTTGGCTTCATATAACTGAGCAGCTGCATTGTCAAGCGATAGAGGTCTATTGCAATTTGAGGCTAAATGAGCTGTTTTCCCCAGTTGGTTATGACGTGTTATCAATAGAATGAAACCCTCTTTTAGTTATTCTTGATTGCTTGTTTGCAAGAGAAAGTAGCACTGATTTTGTAATAATTTTTGGACAACTGGTTTCCTGCAAAGTCATAGGAATGTCTTTCTTATTGCACTTCGGGGTTGTAGAAGAGAAAAGCAATTGAGTTTCTTCTATGATGTGCTAGTTTTGCATCTGTTTGATTGCTGATGCATTTGGTTTGACTGAAATCCTAGACTTTTGATAACCTAGAAATCTGAGGGTAAGTGGCTCACGGTTTGAAACTCAGTGGATAATGGGCTCACCATTCTACCATTGTCCACCTAAATACTAGGCTTTTGTTTGCGCCACGGCACGAACTGTGATGTGCACCCAACCTACATATCACGGGCTGTACTCTTACCACTAGACCAAAGCCCCGGAGGCTTAAACATATATTAAAACACATAAAAGTTTGAATAGAATCCTATATATTTGGGCTGTAATTTGGTATAGAGTCGTATTCTTGGCTTTAGCTGTAAAGCTGGAGTACTCATGCATGGTCAGCCATTAATGGGCTTACTTAGCCACTGGAGGGTCTTATGTCTTCTTATTTTTTCGTTTTATTTTGTGATTGAGGACCTCTTATCCTCTTCTATTGGACTTAAATCTCTCATCCCCTGAGCTCCTCAGTAATAATTCTCCTATTATACTATACTTACTGTTGGATGTTTACCTCTCTACCTTCACATGGTAGGGTAAGGTCTGCGTACACACTACCTTTCTTGGACCCCACCTGCACGATTACACTGGGTTTGTTTGTTGTTGGATGTTTGCAGTCAGATTTCCTTATGTAGTTATTTCTTTTGTTTCAATAAACAATTTCTTCAATATACTAGTGTAACAATTTGATGACTATGCAGTAGATTTGTCACACTTGAATGTTCACTATCAGATTTCCTTACTTTATTCACCATGTTGTTCTTTTTCCGTCTCAATAACCCATTTTGTGAAATGTACAAGAGTAACACCTTGAGGACTGAAACAGTGACATTCATTTGCAGGTCAGTGAGGAACCCCTTACAGTGAAAGTTGATCATCTCAAGGCATGCCTCAGTTTCTTGTGCATTCTTTCTACCCAGCAATGATAAACTCATAAAGCTTGATGTTCAGTTTTGAAATTGTTTCTAAAATTTGCTTTCTTAATTATGTTGCAGGAACAGCCGTACAACAAGGATGACGATGTTATAAAGGCGACATCTTTTGAAGTTCTATCAACCCTAAGGGATGTTTTGAAGACAAGTTCTCTCTGGAAGGATCACGTTCAAACTTATATCCAGGTGTTAGTCATTTCTTTCTAAATGTTAAGTCCTAATTGTTTGATTTGGTGATAACTCCAAAAAAAAAAAATTTACTCTCTCAAAATGCATTGCCTTTTGATATTCTAGCCCACACTATTGTGTGAAGCTCCACAATGACGGTGGATTGTGTTAAACTAAGATCATGCCCTAAGTTAGGCATTTCATGCCATTCTTTTTAATGGAAAATTATGTTCGTGTTGGTGGTAATCAAATCCATGACTAGATTCTCTGCCTTATAGTTGATGCCCTGCTGAAAGAGGAGACTAATTAAAGATGTCAAGACTGCTAGGAAATGGAAGGTCATAAATGTTCTCTGAACCAACTGTATACATATTGTTATACATATTTCTAAAGAGACGCTAGGAAGTTTATACAACTGAACAACTGTATAAGATGTATTTGGAGCTAGGAAGTTTATACAATACCTAATCCTCTCTCTGCTGAATTTCTAAAAAGATGCTACTGATTGTTATGAATAGTGTCAAAATCAAAAGATAATATTGTGGCATGTTTTGCTGAAGAAGTGGGAGTGGAGGGATAAAGGGATAGGGACTTACTGAATACTTCTAAGGGAAGCATTTGTGTCCCTCCAAGTTATTGGTACACTAGTAATTGGAGTAAGAGACATTACTCCTTTCGACCAATTTCAGAGGGGTTATCAAGTCTTCAAAGCGTGGCGATATTTGTGGGGGTTGGCTGGAAATTGAAAAAAAGACAACTCTAAGAAATCATCCTAGATGGGCTTCGATCAAGGAGAGGAGGCAGATGGAGAAGATTTCGAAAACCCTAGAAGTGGAGAAGAAGGGTTTTCTTTATAAATTACATGTTTGGAGTGTAGCGTTGGTAACAATTATCTCCAATCGACGAAATGGAGAAGAAGATGGACCTGCTAGGTACTATGATGAAGTTTGAGATAGGCCTGCTACCGTAGAAAAGATCGGTCATGTGGGGGTTGGGAACAATATTTCAAATTCTAAAAAAGTGTGGACAGATGTGGGAGTGGCACGTGGAAAGGTCTTAAGGTAGAATGGGTCAGTAGTAAAGGAAAGGGCTCCAGAATTGGGCCACTTATGTCATGATGTTTGGAAGCTTAACATAACTTTTGGGTCATAAAAAATAATAGATATAGGCTCAGATGAGTCAACCTTTATTTTCAATAAGGGGCTTGGTCTTTTAGCCATGAACCTTTAGGGTCTCAGCTGATTACACAAAAATTGTCATTCAAGATTAAGAAAACTCTTTCTTCGTACAATCGAAAGAGGCTGACCAAAATCAGATAGTTTTTTGAATTTGAAAGAACTAAACCATGGCTTATCGAAGAGGCTACTCAAGCTTTCTTATGGCTGCATAATAATGTTACAAAGATGAGCAAACAATATGGATTGAATTTTTGTGAATGTGAGATTGAGGGTCTAGCTCTGTTCACGAAGCTTGACAGGAGAAGGCATAAGAGAAATGAAGCTACCATGTCCAGATTCACAATTCCAAAAGTGATAGGTATAAAGGAGCTCCAAAAACTGTTTTTTAATGTGAATTATGGGGAGCTCGGATCAATGATGGGAAGGGGGATCACAAACACTAGGTACCCATGAAGCTGAATATTCTCACTTGGAATATTAGGGGGTTGAATGACAGGGAAAAGATAAAGGTGATAAAAAGTTAATCCATAAATTGAAGGCAAACATTTATTGCTTTCAAAGACGAACTTAGAAGGGGGTGTGGAAATACTAGTTAAACAAATGTGGTCAGACCCATCTCAAGTGTTGTTTGGAGTCCAACGACAGGAAAGGGAAAATATTGGTGATGTGGGAAAAGAATGTTTGGACAAGAGAAACTATCAACAAGGGATGTATACTATCACTCGCAAAATTTCCTCATTATCACAGAATTTCTCCTGGCACCTCACAGGGGTGTATGAATCACACTGCAAGTTGGAGAAACAAGAACGCTGGTGGGAGATAGTAGCATCTAAGGCATTTGTGCAGGGCCTTGGGTGGTGTATAGAGATTTTAACACTAATAGATTCATAGCAAAAAGAAAGAACAACAATAAAATCACTAGGGCTATGATGGACTTCTCTAATTTTATAGATCATTAGAAGCTTGTAGATTCTAATCGTAATGGGGCTCCTTTTACTTGGACAAAGGGTAATAATCAGGAAAACTCTTCAAGATTGGATAGATTTTTTTCCCGGCTAAATGGGCTGAGGAATTAAAGAACAAAAGGCAAGCAGTACTCCCCAGTGTATTTTCTGATTGTACTCCCGTTTCTTTTCAATGCGGAGATGGGGAAGTTTAAAATCTTACTTCAAGTTTGAAAGCTGGTGGTTGGGTGTTGAGAGATTCAATGAAATGGTGAAAAGCTGTGGAACTCTTTTGAAGTACAGGGTAGACTAGACTCCATTCTTTCAAGCTAACTGAAGTTGTTGAATACAAAGCAGTGGGATTGGGAATCTTCAGACTATGACAGTGTTGTGAAGAGCCTGAAGCGAGGAAAAGCGATAAGCCCCTTTTCGCTTAAAGCGAGAAGCGAGAAGCGAAGCGCTCGCTTTTTTGAAGTGAAGCGGAATTTTAAAAAGATATTAAAATAAATAATGCATAGACAACACATGTAACTGTAAGCAAATGTTCAATACTTCAATGTAAAAACTAAAGAGTAGCATCAATTAAAGCACAAAATGAGCATCATATTCTTCTTCAAGATTGTCAAATTCTTGTATTCCACTATCATTATTATATTGCTCGTCATCTTCTTCAACTTCTTCTTCTACATCAACTAGAAATGAAGTAACTGCTTCTTTTCCCTTCCTCTGTGAGCTTGAAATTGAGGTACTCCCCCTCAAACCATAAATTCTCTCCCCAATTCCACGCGCCTCCGCAACATCACCCCAAGTGAAATCAGAAGTTTCCTCAAATACTTCTTCATTTGCATGATCTTCCGGGACTCCAATTAGCCATTCATTAGCATCATCGATGTTGTCCAAACTAATTGGATCAATTACATTGCGAGCATTGTAACGACGCCTCATTGTTCTATTGTACGTAATGAAGACTAGATCATTGAGACGCTTCAAGGTTAGTTTGTTCCTCTTTTTGGTATGAATTTGCAAATAATAAGTAATTAGTAAGATTGCATGCGCATAACTGTCTGTCATCATTCAACATTCTAACTTCTTGAAGTTGCAGCATATTGGTGATTTCAATTATGCAAGGTTAGCAGATTTTGGAGCAGCAATATCTGGAGCCAACAAGCTACAATGCCAGCAAGTGCTTGAAGAGCTAGATGTAAGTTCGTGGTTCAAGAAGTTAGATATTCCCTATGTTTCAATTTAGATGACACACTTTCCTTATTAATCCGTTCCAAAAAGAATGACACATTTCTACAATTGAAAATAATTCAACTTTAAACTTTTCATTTTACCCATTTACCCTTAGTGAGAAGTTTTTATAACCACACAAATGTTATGCCCCCACAAAGCTTTTACCCCTTAAGCTTTTAAGTCCACAAGTTTCAGAAGTCTTTTTTCCTCTTAAACTTCCTGCCAAGTCAAACTACCTCATCTAAATTTAAACGGAGGGAGTACATAATATTTTCTGTATGTGTGCCTTTTTCAATCCAAACCTCAAAGAGAGAGGTTTACCAGTATTGTGAGTTCTAACCACTCTGGAAGAGAGCGAGGTTTTATTACTAGGAGGTAGATCTAAGAATTTTTCCTTGCCATTTGCTTCCTATTGTAACAAAAAAAAATATATATGTTTGGTCAGTGCTTCCCTGCTCTGAAAAGGAAAATGGTTGAAAGTTAAAAAAAAGGAGGATCAAAGCGTATTAGCGGTAAAGCTTCATTTCTTGCTGATGGGTAAAATCGCTTCTCATTGGTACTCTTTGCTCGAAAAATTAGGAATCTAAAAAAGTTATCAGTTTGTTCACCACTTCATAAAAAGAAATTGTCAGTTTGTTCAAGTGGAGCTACTTATTTTGGGAAAATTAGAAAGGGAAATATTCAGTTTAGAACAGCTAGCAATATTTTGTATTTCCTCGTAAGAATCATAAACTTGCATTACAATGGTTATTTCATGATTTTCATCGAACTGAGCCTTTTGTCTGCTCAGGGATCAGAATATAGTGTGTGCATGAGATAAAATGAATGTTTCCCGCTTGTTTCATAGCTAACACCATAATACCTGCATCAGGTGCATAAGCGGCTACAGCTTACCCTGGAGCTAGTGAAGAAAGAAATGGAGATTAGTAAGATTCAGGTAAATGCACATCAAGACGCATACCTGAACTTTAAATAGGTGCTATGCATGCATTTAGCATTTTACGTCTTTTCTGTTGTCTGCAGGAATCAATAGCAAGAGCAATTGAAGAAAAAATAAGTGGAGAGCAACGCCGTTATTTGTTGAATGAACAATTAAAGGCCATAAAGAAGGCATGTGGATTATGTGCAGCTTTTTTTGTGTTATCATCCTTAAACTTAGTACTTACATATGTTTATTCCTAGATAATATATATGTTAAGCTTCTGATTCTTATGTTTGATTCACAGTTTAAACAAAGAGTTGATTTGAAAAAAAAGTGCTTCCTTATGACGTGATTTTGATTGGCTTAATGCAGGAACTAGGTTTGGAGACTGATGACAAGACAGCTCTTTCTGGTTCGTTGTCTCTTAATTACTACTGAAATGAATAATGTTCTTTTTGGATTTATTACGGCCAGACGTGTTTTCCCATCTGGCCAATGAAACATCTTATGTTGGCCCTGGAAAAATTCCATGTAGCAGTAGCATAGAAAAGGCCAATTTGCAATACGTTTTGCCCTTTCTGTTGTAACAGTTTTATGGTGGCTGATTGATCTCCTGTTTACCATTGAAAATCTTCACTAGAAGCATGAATAGCATTCAGGCGATAATTGGCTTTACAGATAGGAAATTGAAGGTTGAATTTTCTTTGTACACGGTCCAACCAACTTTATTGACATGCTTTCTAAAGCTATTTGAGACATACCAAACTTTTGACAGATAAGAATACATTGTACCTATAGGGGGCTCTTTGTGTTTTCACTAAAGCACTTAATAAGACAATACTGGAATCCTTCAACTTCAATTTCCGAAAGGTTACTGTCTACCATATTTGGTAATGTGGCACTAAATCAACATGGATTTACTGGAAGGCCACATTGTTAGCACTGCATTGTTGTTTATTCAAGTTATGGACTGCTCATGATTCAGATTTATCTTCCTCCTCCAATGTTTCTTTTTCTCTTGAACTCTGTCCTGTTTCCCTTTTCAATGCACTTCCTTATTAGAAGCCTACTTGCTTTTTCTGTCATGTACTCTTTCTTCTCCCCTTTGCTCCTGTTGAGGAGTGTAATGCTTATGAAGGTGCTTCTTCCAGGTTTTGGTGATAATAGACATTACTGCAAACCCTAAAACGCGGTTCTCATTGTTTTTTCTCTATAATTTTCACAAAAATAGAGTTAAGCTGCGTGTTGTAACATTGTTTTGGTAGACCTGGTTTTGGTGTTGAAATTGAGAAGAAACTGCCTAATTATTAGGTTTGCTTTAAGGGCTTCGATTTTTCTGGTCAATACTAACGAAAACCTGCAGTTTTTTGTTCCCTTTTTTATTACATCTAATGGTGTGACACTATATTTGTTTATTACTGCAGCAAAGTTCAGGGAAAGATTGGAGCCTAATAAAGAAAAAATACCAGTACATGTTATGCAAGTTATTGAAGAAGAACTGACAAAACTGCAACTGTTGGAAGCTAGTTCCAGTGAATTTAACGTAACACGTAATTATCTTGATTGGTTGACTGCCTTGCCATGGGGTAATTACAGGTTTGTTGTCTATCTATTCTGCCTTACATTGTCTTGGGTTCAACCCAACTGATGTTATCCTTATCCTTGGCTAGCTGTACTAGAGGAATCTGTTTGAGAAGCTGGCTAAACAGTCCAGCGAGAAATAAAAATGTTATTCTCTGAAATTTGCTGCTTCCAAGTTAACCTTACTGCCTAGTGATGTGACTTGCCTAAATATCTATCGAGTAATATCCATTTGTCTTTAACTTTTCTTTCTCCTCCAGTTCCTTATTTTGGGTTCTTACATGTCATGCTTCTGGCTTTGAGGATGCTTACTTGACATCCCAATGTATGAGTTTAGACCAGGATCTCATGAGAGCAGCAAAACTAGGATTGTACTTATGATGAGCTCCTTAAGATGGGGGCTTGATTTGCCGTAGTTCGTGTTGTTTGCTGCTGATGGTGGTGGTGTTGGCTTTATAGTTTTGTTCTCTGCCATGGGTGTATTGCATTGGTTCCTGAAGTTTTCTTTT
Organism: Nicotiana tomentosiformis; assembly: GCF_000390325.3. NCBI lineage: Eukaryota > Viridiplantae > Streptophyta > Magnoliopsida > Solanales > Solanaceae > Nicotiana > Nicotiana tomentosiformis. The sequence continues at coordinate 79,464,996 of NC_090823.1, read as the reverse complement.
TATGATCCAAATGCAGTGATGAAAACTTTGATGTACTACGGGCAGAACAAATTCTTGATGAAGACCACTATGGGTTAACCGATGTTAAGGAAAGGATCTTGGAATTTATAGCTGTGGGAAAACTCAGAGGAACTTCGCAAGGTTGGTAAATGCCTTTTTTTAAAAATAATAACCCTCATTTTTATTAAAAAAAATCCTATTTTATAAGGTTCAGCCATAATCATATTAAAAGAACGGAAAATGATCCAGCCATCTCCTTACTGTCCATTGTCATAACATTGTAATGGACCAATGGAAAATATATCCATAGAACATGAGATTTATGGTTCCCAAATACTTTATTGACATCAAATTGAAACGAGTAAACGGAAAGAAGTGAACATTTTAGGGAATTTGAGAAATATTTATTGGTCAAACTTAGGTAATACTTTTTGTGTCAGTCTAGAGTTCCTCCAATGTTTTCTTGTGATTATCTGTGGAGTAAAGAAATATATCTTGAGCTTAATTTCTTCCCTTGAAAAGCAACTAATGTGAATTAAACTGCTGCACCTTGGGCCATAGTTTGTTGGTGTTCTTCTTACATTCTGATTTTGTGCTGTCCATGATTGGGCACTCGCTGTGTGGTATTCGATTGATAACTTACTTTCACCACCAGTTGTACTTGTATATCTTTGGGACATTGAACTTGAGATGTAGTTGTTTGTTGAGGATAATCTTTGGAAACTATGAAGTGTTGAGAAAAAAACAGGTTGAATGAAAGTTAACAATATAATCCAAAGACAAAGGTTAACTCTAGAAAAATGTGAATTGCATCATAGCTAGGACAATATTAGGTTCAAATGATAATATTAATCCCAATTATACACTGGCACTGTCTTTCATATGTGCGGCTTCACCTGATTTATCTCAGTTTAATTTTGAATCTGAGTCAGGAACTAGAAACAGACTCATTGCTTATTTTTGTTTGAACAGGGAAAATCATATGCCTCTCTGGCCCTCCTGGGGTGGGCAAAACCAGTATAGGTCGTTCAATTGCACGTGCATTGAACCGCAAATTTTACCGATTTTCTGTTGGAGGGCTGTCTGATGTTGCTGAAATAAAGGTAATGGGAATATCTGGCCAGCTAAAACAGAGTTGTTTTGTGGCGCACAGAATCTTGAACTTTCATGACTAACTTTGGGATACACTTCAAGGGACATCGACGAACTTATATCGGTGCCATGCCGGGGAAGATGGTGCAATGTTTAAAAAGTGTGGGAACCGCTAATCCTCTTGTTTTGATAGACGAAATTGACAAGGTATTTTATGGTTTGTGAGTTCATGCTTCAATTGTATGGCTTTGACTATGAGAGGAAGTCTAACTTCTTTTTCACCATTTAATCTCGTTTTTCTGTATATGACCACTGGAAGAATCTTGAGCCTGAACATATTATGTTTTTGCTTGGATTTCCTCTGCAATCTAAATGTTTGAAGAAAGTGTTTATCGATCAGTTTAATAATAGCCTTGTATTTTTTCTTCTATGGCAGTTGGGAAGAGGACATGCTGGTGATCCAGCAAGTGCTATGTTGGAGCTTCTTGATCCAGAACAGAATGCAAATTTCTTGGATCATTATCTTGATGTTCCTATTGACTTATCAAAGGTAGTTGTTTTCTGGAGCACTTATCAAATTATTGTGGCTGTTGATTGGCCCTTATGAAATGCCCTCTAACATCATTTGATGAATGGGGACTAATGTGATATTAAAAATCTTGCAAATATCTACTATCATTTTGCTTTTTCACCTTTTGATTTCCCCCCCTTTTTCTTTACTGATTGATGTTCTCTTTCGTCTCTTACCTTAGTTAAGTTTGGAAAAGGTTTCGTGACTGAGCCTGTTTCTTTTATTGTCCATAATGGAAGGTTATCTGGAAGTATTTTATTTCACGTCTGTGTTACCTTTGTCTCTGTCATTATGACTGTAATATGATTAGTGTAAGTAGAATGTTGTTCTCTTGATACTTGAAAAAAAACTAGGTTTCATTGGCATTGGTTTTGGTGATCATTCAATAGGAAAAAGGTTGATGCATTGAGTTTTCCTACTGTCTGTTCATATTATCTTTGATGGCTTTACTGATGAGGGATATGGTTTTATACCTCTTGGAGTTACCGATAATTGGAGCGATAGACTTTGAGTGTTGAGTGTTAGTTTACCTATTGATTAAAGAATTTGGCCCATAATTCAAATATGACAGTTATCGATACTATTTCATTTTATTATATCAAACTTCAGCAAATCAACATGGCTACAGAGAGAAGGTTGATGGGTATATTCGCATACAATTTCATTTATTTTGTCCTTTAATGTGATAATTTACTGTGTGTTCCTATGTCTTTTCATAATGGTAAATATTTGTGTTATATTTCCAAAGGGCTTTGTCAAAAGAAGATAGCATCTTTCGATTATTTTGGTAGTATTTTGGGTCTGACTTGGTTATGGGGAGGGAGGCTATATCAAAGCCCTGTTATGGATGTTGAGTTATATATGAACCTGAAGAAATTATAAAATCCAACCTCTAGGTTTTAATGTACTTCTAAAATTTGAAAAAATCGAGCTTTGGCACCTTCAGTGTTTTCTATCCTCTTTGCTTAATACAGTTACCTATTCCACTGTAGTTTATACGAGAATGACATCTGCACATTTATCAATTTTTTGAGTGCATAATTTGAGGTCGATCATTTTCCTTTTTGCGGCTGCAGGTTTTGTTTGTCTGCACAGCCAATGTTGTAGAAATGATACCTAATCCTCTTTTGGATAGAATGGAAGTAATTTCAATTGCTGGTTACATTACGGATGAGAAAATGCACATAGCCAGGGATTATTTGGAGAAAGCTACTCGTGAAACATGTGGGATCAAGCCTGAGCAGGTATGTCTTATAGAAACATCTCTAGTTGCATCTCTTTCATTATCTCCTGTGCATATTCATTATCGGGTGAATAGTTTTGTATTTTTTCCGCTCCCAATTTTTGACATTCAGAAGCAGACATTGGTCTGTCGGGAAAATGTTCGAAACATGATGCAAGAATGTAACTTCTTAAAGTAAAATGTGAAAAGCTTTATTCAGCTAGAAGTTTATGGAATAAAACATATGATTGGAACATTCAGGGGATCAAGCTCTTTACACCCTTCCATATAGAACATGGCTAAAGGAAAAAATCGCAGTAAATCTCATTATAGGTTTTTTGCCATATGCTTTAATATTTCCTAGAAAATATACTGTTTGATGTATTGATATCATTTTCATCTTAAGCCTCTACATTTAGAATATACTTGCCTCCAAAGCTAATGGATTATAAAGTTTAATACAAACTCTTCCATCACTATCCTTTTCAAGAAGTATTTAAGTGGTTCACATAAACAACTGAACGAGTCCACATTGCTGTATATATCCTCTCAAGTGCTGCTTTCTCTTTGAGGAATGTTTGCTTGACCGAGCCAAACTGTGACTGCCTATGCTAGCCAATGTGCTCGTGCATCATTAACACAACCACTGTGCCACACTTTGCTGGGAGTATAAACGCAATTGAAGGTGGTTCTGTCGTGGTAGTCGCCAATCTCTATTAGTAAATGGAGGTATAATGAGTTTCTTAGTGGTAGGGATACATGTGCCTGGTGGGTGGGGTTGCTGGATGGTATTGTCTAACAGATTTGAGCGGGGCGTGAACTAAAGCAGGATGGATGTTTAAAATATGCCAAGTGTTTTGGTGTTTTTGCTGTTGACTTCAATTTGACCATCGTGTAAAAGAGAAACTAGACTAGTTTGTTACACAGTAGTGAATTTTTTATTACTGTACAAGGAATCATCATACGATGCCAAGATTGTGGTGATGACTCCAAAAAACACTTGACAATGTCTATTGAGTGAGCTTAAGTTATAAGATGTCTGCAGTAAACATGTTCTCCCACAGCCTTAAAGATGAGATCCGTGGAATTCGGAGAACCTTATATTTAGCTCTCTAATGTGATCTTCAGTTGAGTTACATGCCATATGGATCTCTGGTGAAGAAAAGGGAGCTGAAGACTTACTGATTAAGGGCATCAAAATGACATTTGACCTCATCTAACTCTGTGGTGTCATGTGGTGTCATTTACTGTGCATATATACTCTAATAATTAACGTTTTCCACTTTTCCGGGAAAAAACACCCTAAATATGGGTGTCAGAAGTTAATAAGTTGATATGTGGGAGGGCTGATGGCTACTTTGGTTTGTTTTGGCCCTCCATAGCGGATAGGAGCAGTTCTAATTTTTGAAGTATCTTGTAGGCTGTTGGTACTTTTTCATGACATAGTAGTGGCGTTATGCTTATCTAATGGCAAATGTATGACAGGACGAGGGTAGAGCTTTGGGTACCATTTCTCGGGAAATGTTAACTCCCTAATGCTCCTGTAAAATTACTCGAGTTGATATGTAATCAAGTTGAAGAGATGCAACGTTTGAGCCCATGTATATGTCATCTCTCTGTCTCTCAGGCTTTTAACATGCTGAGGGCCGTTTCTCAGATGCAGAGATGTGATATCAAGCCGGAAAATTAAGTGTGCATGATTTATGTTAGCAATTGATTGCAATTCAAAGCCTTGAATGGTTGATGTTTGGTTTAAATATTTCAACACGTATAACCATCCTGGCAGTTAGTATATGTGGTTATAGGAAGACTTTCAATTGATGCCTTGATGTTGTTTTTCTAAATATTTCACAAGTTACACTGAAGCGTTACTTGCAATAAGCTAATTTTATTGGCTTCATGAATTCTTTATTTCAGGTTGAAGTGACCAATTCAGCTCTTCTTGCTTTAATAGAAAATTACTGCAGAGAAGCCGGTGTACGCAATCTGCAGAAGCAGATTGAAAAGATTTATCGCAAGGTTCTGTGACCTGTCCTCTTTTGTATAATACATCTATGATGAAATTGTCTCGAGTCTCGTACCTAGTCAACTTTTGATGAAAACTGATGGTTATTTCATGAAATCCAATACGAACACTTTGAATCGTTTTCATGCTCTGATACTTTGCACATCCTGTTCTTGCTTTTCAGATAGCTCTAAAGCTTGTCAGGGAAGATGGAGAGATTGAGCCTCAGAATGCAGAGGTAGGTGAGGTAGAAGCAGAATCTATCCATCTATCAGACGAAATCAAGTCTAAGGAAGAAATTCAAGCTGGAGCTGAGTCCGCAAACGGTAGCAATGATGACAAGGCCTCTGAAAATAATGCTGAAGCTGAAGCAGAGGGAGCACCAGTGAATCAAACACAGAAATCTGCTAATGAAGATGCTTGTTTACAGGTAAATGAAAAACATTAAAAAGCAAAAATATAATGTTTAGTACTTCAGGTGATTCTTGCCAGTTGTAACTATGTATGCTACAATGTATTTTAATGCTTCTAAGTTTTATCTATGCTCAAAATAAAAATACAAGATGCAGTGTAATAGGTAGTTTTGTAGGCACAGAAGTGTCTTTTTACAACTTGTCTTACTGTCACATGTTGGATTAAATATGGTTAACAAATGAATGTAAGAAATCATTTATCTGGCAATATAACACCAAACAAGCAGGGGAAGCACTTTCTTTTGAAATGTTAACTAAGAACAAGCAAGGGAAGCGCTTGGTATTCATTTTCTACGCTAAGTCCCCCCTGTATCTTAAAAAGGTATCTATGCATAATTTGCATTTATATCAGACTGTAAGACAAGAGTGGGTTGCTCTAGTGGTGAGCACCCTCCACTTTCAACCAAGAGGTTGTGAGTTCGAGTCACCCCAAGAGCAAGGTGGTGAGTTCTTGGAGGGAGGGAGCCGAGGGTCTATCGGAAACAACCTCTCTACCTCAGGGTAGGGGTAAGGTCTGCGTACACACTACCCTCCCCAGACCCCACTAGTGGGATTATATTGGGTTGTTGTTGTTATCATACACTGTAATCAGTTAAAATCAAATTCTTTGGGATGGAGGGGTTTCTTTAGTCTGGCTAATTAGACTTGATAGTCAAATTTGTTTTAAGAAGTTGTGCCAAATGTTAACTCACTTGTTATAATCTAGCGCGCGCACACACATTTTGATATGTTTGATGTTAAGCTGCTAATGAATAACGTCCTTATATTTTCCTTGACATTGCATGATTTTATGTTTACATATTTATCTGCGTTTAATTTAATGCTATTGTGTCCTTGCAACTGAATTTTGGTTCTGAGTGGTTGTGATCTTAACAGGATACTCAAGAAACTGAGAAAGCAACAGAAAGTGAAGCGAGTAAAACAGTAAATAAAGTGGTTGTTGACTCGCCAAACCTAGCTGATTATGTTGGCAAACCTGTTTTCCATGCGGAGCGCATATACGATCAGACACCAGTTGGAGTTGTGATGGGTCTTGCTTGGACTTCAATGGGTGGCTCAACACTCTATATAGAAACATCTCTGGTGGAGCAAGGAGAAGGGAAAGGGGCTCTCAATGTAACAGGACAACTAGGCGACGTTATGAAAGAAAGTGCCCAAATTGCCCATACGGTTGCCAGGACCATTTTGCAGGAAAAGGAGCCTGATAACCAATTCTTTGCAAATAGTAAGCTTCATCTTCATGTTCCTGCAGGTGCTACCCCTAAGGATGGCCCTAGTGCTGGTTGTACTATGATAACGTCCTTGTTGTCTCTTGCCATGAAAAAGCCTGTTAAAAAGGACCTGGCAATGACAGGGGAAGTCACGCTAACTGGCAAAATTCTTCCTATCGGCGGGGTATGTTAACAATTCTTACACCTCTCCTTATAATTTCATGCAGCTTTTGTGTCTGATCATCTATCATGTTTTCTTTTTATTTTTCGTTGATTTTGTCTTTAATGTTCTTTATGCTTTAATTATTTCCTGTGTCTGTATGTGTTACATGCATGCGCATGTAAGCATAATAAGAGTGGTCTTTTCTTTTTGACCCAACCAGTGTTGGGTTCCTTTCTTGATTTTACAAAAGCTTTACCTTTTGGTTCAATAATAGGTCAAGGAGAAAGCCATAGCAGCGCGAAGAAGTGATGTGAAAACTATAATATTCCCTTCAGCCAATCGCAGAGATTTTGACGAGCTTGCTCCTAATGTCAAGGAAGGCCTTGATGTACACTTTGTGGATGACTACAAGCAAATATTTGATTTGGCATTTTGATAGGCAGAGTACAGATTATTCAAGTTGTTTTGGTGACAAACTGTCCACCTGTAGGCTGAGTTTGCCATCTCATTCATTCTGGACCTTATGCCCGGAGATGTAGTTTTTTTTGCTCCTTATTTCATATTTCCATGTGCACATCAATGTCGAACAAGCAGCCTTGATTTTTTCACCATTGTATCATATAATTCATAAATCTCAAGGACATGGATTTTCCCTTTTGCCAAGAATGAAGGTAAGATTTGACGAAAGGGAAGTCTCTTAAATTTGCTTTAGCTTCTATATAGTAGACCCTCGGCCGTCACTGTTTCTTGGATATGGATTGATGACTTCTTGGCATCTTTATTTTCTTACAGGCAAAGAAAGATGAAAGAAGGGAAAAAGGAAGGAAGAGACAGAACAACGAAGATACATTGTGGTGTGTGTGGACTCTTTCTTAGTCACGGGCAGTTTTCGTCTTCAAAATACTAGCTTGCTGAGTGCAGTGTCGAGAATCAAATTCCCTACAAAAGAAAGGTGGACATTTTGGTTGCTCCATCAAAAAATAAACACTTGTTGTACTCGTCATGATGTCCAAACTATGTTCACTGATCCTGCAAAATTTCCCACAGCAATGGCAGGGCGATAATTTAGAAGCCGAGGATCGGTATGTAATGGTCATTGAAAAACATCGAAGATATTTTGTTTCATTCAAACATTTTAAAAATGAAATAAAGGAAAAGAAAAAGAAAAAAAAAAAGAAGCTACCACATCAGGCCCTTTTGATCCATGATTCTTTTTTTTTTGGGTTTTTAAGTTGAAGTAAACAATTAGAAGAAAAAAAAATGCAACTTCTAAGGCGTGACGTAATTCAACAAGTTACGCCTGTTAAATTCTTCTTACGAGAGACTCTTGGCATTCTTATTGATATCTCCACTATTATATGGTTCTCCCTCTTATGCATTAACCTGAAAAATAATCAACTCCTGTCGATGCCGATATTTGGTACCGACGAACTCAAAACTTTCATTCTCTTCAGCAAACTTCAGCTGAACCAAAATACTAAAAAAGTATAAAATAAAATAAAAATAAACAAAAGTAAAATGCTAGAAGTGTTTCTTCTTTAAAATAAACTTGGTATTGAAAGACATCACTGACATTATAAAGAGCAACTCTAGGAATGACTTGTTTATCACTCATCTACTAGGTTTGGACTCGTAGATGTTTGCAGCAAAACTGTACACAGAAAGCTCAACTGTTCAGAAGGGCCTAAATGTTTAGAAGGATAGCATCATTTTTACCAGCTAAATGCATACCCTAGATACACGCAAAGTACCAAAGTGAAGTAAATAGCAGCATTAACTCAAAGGCGTCCTCTAAGGGACAGCATGCTATATCGTGTTTCTGATCAGCAGTAGGCTGCAGATTGGCAGGTTTCTAGGTTGGCAAGCTTACGAAGAAAGGGTGCAAATCTCATATCCGAATGGGAGAAAAAAGGAAGAGCTTTATAAGGCACAACCAAAGTTCCGCGTTTTTGGGCTCGATGATAGCGTAGCCCAAGGGACAAATCTGTGAGATATGTTGGGCCAAAGAAGACAATACATGACATGGGTTTGGTCATGACAATAATTTCGCCCTTTGAGATTTTTAGATGGCTGAATTTAAAATTATTTCAGTGTGGCTAAAAGCAAATTTAATTTGTATCAACAGAGTGGATAAGAGCTAAAAGAAAAACTTGGTTCCCACATCTCCAACGCAAAAGAAGAGCGTCCAGTTAGTGGAAGCCCGGGAACAACAGATTTTGCAGTTCTAAATGAAAGAAACTGACATCCTTTTTGAACTGATACAGACAGCTACATAGATTTCAAAGAACCTAACACCTAGTGAAAAGTTCTAATTTTAGTATTAACAGACCATGTTACAAGTTAAATATGTAGAAGAAGCAGTACTGGTGTAAAAGATGGATAAGACAATGGAGCCGATTCAGGAAGTGTGTTGACTTTTTGCACTTGGTGGCAGCATTTTACTAGAATCATCTGATGAGGTTGATTTGTCACTAGATTTGCTAGCGGCTTCATCAATCCCCTCTTCTGTATTCATTTTTCTCTTCTTTGCTGCAGATTCAGAATTATCTTTTCCAGTTTCCCGGCTTTCCTCTTTCTGCCCGTCTTGCCCACTCTTTTTCTCTTTCTCTTTCTCTTTCTCTTTCTCTGGTTGAGGTCCAAAATCCGACACAAATAATGGTGGTTCTCTTCCACTCAACCGACAGAATACTTGTTCAACAGTTTCACTTATTTCCTTCCCTATCCCATTGTTATCCAAAATAAGCTCCCAAACTGATTTAGAAGCTTTCTCAAGCACTGAAGTCCTACAGGAAAAATAGGGCAAGCAGAGATAAAAAACCAAATAAAGGCAACCAAAAAGAAAGACGATTTCATGAGACAAGCACTTATTCTTTGCCTCCTAATCTTAACATTGACTCAACTGAGAACAGTGACCATCTGTTTTCAGCAAGGTCTGAAGCATTTAAAATAGGAAAAAAGGCATTGACACACTGATTTTCTGCAGCTGAAAATTGGTAGATTCTCAAATGAGATGACGTAGGTAAGATGCTGTGGGCATAATTTTAGAATATATTAAGCAAAGCAGAAGCAAGCACGTAGGAATTTTCAGCATCACATCCTAAGCAGGGTGCATGAGCATCTACAAGTCCTGGTAAAAACTATAGGAGCAGAATAGATCTGACAAACTTGGATATTGGACAAGATTCAGTTTCCTACCAGTACCAAATATTCTGGCAACAATGGACAACGTTGATTAAGATCATAGAATTTTCAAGCTCTAATTATAAAGCACCAGAATCTCCAACAGCCCACAGCAGACGTCTAATATCAAGATCCCAAATCCATCTATTTAAAAACTTCAATACTACAGCACAAATACAACCAATCAAACACTTAACTGAGATGTAACACAAGGTCAAGGGACTTCCTTGAAGTGCCTTTTTGCTCTTCCTCTAGATTTATATTTTGATCATTTTTTAATCTTCCTATAGATTAATGCACAATAAACCCACAATGACATGTACTAATGTAGATATTTCTGACCCTCAACCAAAATAGTGTACAACAAAAAGTATGCACCAATCCCAAGCTAGTTGGGCTCAGATTTATGAATCCTCAATCTCAATACCCCGTACTTGAGGATTGTCTCAACCAAAATAGTATAAGTAAAACAAATACTCATTGATTTCCAGGTTTCATCCTAAACCTAATCGGACACACCCGGAACTAACCGACCATACACAAGGGGAGAAACTTGATCAGACACATTACTTACTATATGGACCACATATTATAAGTATAATAAGATATATTTTTCCCCTAATATAATTCAATTCAATCTTCTAAGAAGATTATGCAAGCCAGTCAAAACCCCAAGTTTTTATGTGAGCAAACGTAGTGAAAGTCAAGAAATCATCAGTTTAACTGGTTAAGCCATCTAATGGTAAGTACTTCTTTCAGCATGCTTGACTTGACTTTCAAATTTAGGTTTACAAACTATATTTCAGGGCTGTGTTGAAAGTCGACAATCAATGCAATTCAATGTCAGAATGTTTTGAGATCTTTCTATTTGTTAAGATTAATCGTACAGAATATTCTTACTTTCTTGCACAATTAGGAATCTCCTATTTAGATAATTCGTTTCATTTAATAACTCTCCTTGATTAATGTAGTCTAAGCTTTCCTATTATCAACTAATCTGAACTCCTCTCTTAATTTAGGACCAGTTTGGTCAAACTTTCAAAATTTACTTATTGTTAAATAACTTTTTGATAAAGAACTTATTCTTAAGTGAATTCTTTTCAAATAGTATTCAAAGAAATACTTCAGGAGAATAGCAGTTTGTATTTTGCCAAATCATCTGAGAAGTGCTTTTACCAACAATTTGTGTTAGGCCAATCTTTCAAAAAGGTTTTTTGAATGTCAAAATTTTTACAAACAAAAGAACATGAAAAGATTCACTTTACCATTATTGTTATTTAAAGAAATAACAATTTTATATATTCATTAGGAGAGACTTTAGTTGAGGTTGTTTTAATTTATCACAGATGAGTCAACTTAAGGAGTGATAGTTTGAACAATATAAATTTCTAATAAGGGTTTTTTATTCCAAATAAAATACTTTTCTGCTTTGAAGGAGAAGCTACATGTTTTTCCTTCTTGGAGTAGAAAAATTGTTTCGACTATTACTCATAATCACTTATCTTTTCCAAGGACAAACACCTTGAATCTTCAAAAATGGTATTTTTTTAGCTGTCAAGGCTTTGGTTCAACAGTAAGGAAGTAACAGAGCGAGATGTTTTGTGAACACTTCCCGAGTTCGAACCTTCTTCATGACCAAATTCTGATGTTTAAGTGAGAATAGGGCAAAACGGGCGGGTTGCCCCTGCTCTCTCGACAGAACCTGTGCGCCAACTAGGGAGCAGCCAAATAACCCACAGGGGATTTCCCAGTTATAAACAAAGGTATTTCAAATAAAATCATTTCAAATTTTCCAAAACCTTGGTCAACCAGTCGATCAAATATAAGAGTTTTCTCTTTCACTTCTCTTTTTGCATGGCCTCAAAACCTCTGTGATCTAGGTACAGACTTAAGTAGTTTCCGCATGCAAGCAGGTGGCTTTATGACTTGTCCAACTAAAGCTTCTCATTCTTAATTTTACTACTCTCATGTCTTTGGATGGCCATTCAAATGACACAACTCCTTTCCAAATGTTCGTTCTGGCATCACCGTTCACAATTATGGCCATTGTTTCCATAGGATGTGTCATGTACTGACACATCAATTTTGCAACAGATAACATGTCATGTCAGTATTTTACTGCTAGCCTATTTAAGTTAGTAGTATGCCAGTATATGTTTATTCACTTTTCAAGTCAACAATCCATACTTGTCCAATCAACCATGTTGGCGGTCCAACAACATATCTCTGCCAATCAGTGTCACATCGCCGTCAAGCGGCACCTCAATATTCACCAAGCACCATCTCGCCATGCAATCAACAATCACAACATTTCCGGTCAGCTATTCCATCATTATCCAATCACCAATAGTAGGTCATCAAACAGTTACTTTCTCCGCATGCTCGACTGACTTCTAGTTTTAATTTACAAGCTCACATAGTTTCACTACCCTGAATTTTAGGAGGCATACTGAAAGTCAAGAGAATTAATGCAGTCATATAATAAGATGTTCTAGATTTTTGTAAGTGTTAAGTTAATAGATATAATATTTTTCTAATTCTATCACAATTAACAAACTCACATATCAGATAGTTTTTCTTATTTGGTAACTCCTCATTTCACGTAGTCTAAACTCTTTTTTTTTTTTTTTGTAATCTAAACTCCTTTATGTTGTTCATGTAATGCAATATAAGAATTTTCTCCCTCCATTTCTCTTTTGACAAATAAGCATGCATATGTCAGAAACTTTAAAGTCATCACATAAGCTTTTTTCTCAACCAGAATCAAATGTTAAGCTACTAAGAATCATCCAACAATTTTCCATTGATTCCTTGGTTGATAAAGGCTGGAGAGAGATACTATATGCTAGACAACTTCAGTAGCTTATAAGCAATGCACAAGTCCCAAACAGAAGGGGTCGGGGGCAGAAGCTCTTTTTAGTGAAACCAATTGAGTCCTACAGGCTATCAACAAACATTATATCTAGACTTTCATTTCCCTTTTGTTGGTACCCAATAGAAAACTGATGGTTTGTGTATTACAGTAAGAAAGCTGCAGAGAAAAGAAAAGAAAAAGTAAAAAAGAGGGGTGAGTCCACTAACTAAGTGAGTAGTTACCCAATCAAAAGCCCGACTGGGGACATGCTACTTCAAAAATACACATAATTAAGTACAATAGCTATTACATGTATATTTATAATACTCTCAATGTTGCTCACGCCCCCAGGTCTTGGTCTAGTGAAAAGAGTGCAGCAAGTGTGTGGTGGGTTATGCACACGTCACGGGGTCGAACCATACTGCAAATAAAAGCCTGGTATTTAAGTGGAGAACAATAGAGGGGATGACCCATTATCTATCGAGTTTTGAACAATGCACCACGAGCCCTCGAGGATTTCTAGGTTATGCACAAAGGAAGAAAAAAAAAGCTCGCTCACTGGTAGCACAGAACTATGGCTCGTTATGTGTCTTTTAACCAAGTAACTACTTCCCTAACCCCAAGAGGTTGCAGACCTTGGTACGCTGCCAACCCTATTAGGTTGTGGATACAAACAAGCTCCACCAGACGAGTGAGCAATACAATTCAAATACATACTCTCATCATATCACAAGTACAGGCTCAAGCCTTAGCTAGATACGGATCTGACACTTACCCATACGTATTGAAAAGTATCGGATTCTGTATCTGGCGAAGGCATGAGCTTGTACTTGTGGTACAAAATAAGAGTACGTATCTAAACGAAAACACAAACAGATTGACTTGCTCATCCGTATGATGGAGCTTATTTGTATTCAGCCAGTTTGGACATTCGGGTTGGTAGCATACTAGGGTCCCTATCTGCTCAGGGATTAGAGGCGTTGTTACTTGGTTAAAAGACCATAATGAATCATAGTTCTATTTTACGAGTGAACACTAATGAGAGTATCACTAATGTACTTGTAATAGCTATTGTACATAGTTATGTGCTTTACTTGTATTTTTGAAATAGCATATCCCTGATCCAATGATTAGGTAACGACTCATTAAGCCGGTGAACTCACCCCCCTCTTTTAGTTTTTCTTTTCATTTGTTTAGACAAAGACATAGGCGAGGCAATTGAGAATTATAGGCACACTTAGAAGATGTCCTTCTGTGAGCTCATGTTGCTTCGTGGAGACTCTTTGATTATTTTGTTTATTAGCATTATGTAAAGATTGATTCTAGAGTTATGCCCCATGTACTCTAAAGTTTAATGGTTTTGACCCTTTGAGGCAGAATAACATTGGTAACGTTACTTGATATTTTGGTGTTGACACTAATTATGATTGTTGTGCTTTTTAGAAGGATATTTCTGATTGTTATGTTGGAAAATCATATCCTTAGCTGATATACCAGATAGCCCTAGAAATAGGGGAGACTCTATTTGTTTTAGGTGTTGAATGAATAGCCTAGAAGACTTGCTTAGGGTTTACTCCCTAGTTGTCGGGTCGTAACAAATATATTGAGGATTTAACAAGTCCAAATTCCCAAAAGTCCTAATAAAATGATTCTTTCAATTTCAGTTCGTATTGTCGAATTGAACTTGTTGGGATAATGCAGAAGTCAAAACAGAAAAAATAACAAACTTACTCAAGTTCTTGCCGGAGTGCATCAAATAGCTCTCTTTTGGTCTGCTTTTCAGCACCAGGGGTGTTAAGAACCCTGCTTTGTTCAACCATTTTTATGGTGGTATTTTTGAGTTCTTCCTATAATATCACAGAATATATATCAATGTAATGACAACATAGAAATAAGGGGCTGATGCATGTTTACGCGCAATACATACATTAGCTTTGAGGTGAGTAATGATTTTCAACCTCATGGAATCGATTGTGCCGTCGTTCATCAAAGTCCCCATTACATCTTCTGGAGTTATCACTGACGATGACGACGGTGATGATTCCATCCTTAATCTCCTGTTCAATTTATCTAGAATCAGCTAACTACATATAATACCACTAACAAATTAGAAAAAATTGATATGTTACGAACAAATAGCAAGTGACTGAGATAGATCGATGAACAGAGAGATCGGAGAAGAAGTGGTCTGAGTGGTTGTTTTTTACTTTGTTTTTCGTCACCTCGCTGTTGAGCCCTACAACTCCTTCTCCGGTCAACTGCTCTTCCTCTTACTTTCTGGCTTTTATCAAACCGTTTGGACATAGATGATATTTGTAAATATTTAAATTTAATTGTAAATATATTATTTTGAAGGAATATTCTACTTCAATTTGGAATAGTGTATGTATAATTTTAACCACAAGTCGTTGAAACACCAATTTAAGCAACAAATTAGAAAGATGTTTTAGTTTTTCGTGTAAAGTTTGAAAAGTTTTGATATTTATTACTATCAAATTTTGGTGTATAAATTCATTTTTCTTGTTTTTAAAGAATTACATCGAATCATCAATCATTCAAATATTATTGTGCAAATATGTTTGTCCAAATTTATAGCCTATTTGGCCCAGCAGAAGAATAAGTATTTTTTACAAAAGTACTTTTGAATTATTTTTGAATAAAAATACTTTTAGAGAGAACCAGTTTGTGTTTGGCTAATCACTCTCAAAAATATTTTTGAGTAATAATTTGTGTTTAGCAAGCTTTTCAAAAATTGCATTTAAGTATCAAATTACGAATAAGGACATTAATATATTTACTTAATAGTTGATATTATAAGTAAATAAATAATCTAAAAATTTTGTTATTAAAGAGAATAATTAATTTTTTTCATTTTATTTAAGTAAAATATGAAAATAAAATTAAAAAGTACTTTTATTCTTTTATTATGATTTAAATATATTAAAAATCATTCAACAAAAATTAAGAGCATTCACCCCGAAAGCCATTATATATTAGAAAGTTATCCTAAAAATAAGAAGAAATACTTATACATTAATATACTAAGTATTAGGTTTAAAATAAGTGAGGTTATTTTGGTATGTATTATATTTTGTTAAGGGTATTATTGATAAGAAAAAAAGTCAAAACTATTTCTGTTTCTGCTTTTGGGAAGAATCTACTTTTCTTTGCTTCACAGAAACTGTTTCTGCTTCTTCCCAAAAGCATTTTTTTTCCCCAAAAAAAGCTTGGCCAAACACCTTAAGTTGATAAAAAAAAAAGTACTTTTTGGGGAAAAAACGCTTTTACCTTTGGAGAAGCTTGGCCAAAAAAGATATTATTCTTCAACTTAAATAAAACTTTAGTGGAATTGTGATTACAAAAATAACTATTTGCAAGTTATATCCAAGCATCGATTTTCCCGTAAAAGGTTCGAGATTTCCCTTAAAAGGAGATCTTTTACACGAATAATAGATTAGATTCACTATTTTTTTAGCCGGTATTTATACATATATTATATATATATATATATATATATATATATATATATATATATATATATATATATATTCACCGGCTATTTTTAATTTAAGCGATTAAGTGAACATCTATTTAGGTTAATTCTTCTAAGAAAAATTGGTTAGGTGACTTTTCCCAACTGAAAGTTAATGTTAGATGAGAAAAAGAAGATTAAATTTAGGGAAATTATTTAACTCTACACACACACACACACACACACACACACACACACATATATATATATATATATATATATATATATATATATATAATATGCAGCGCGTAACATCGCTAGCTAGGCAAGTCAACACAATAAATAATATGCAAAGAAAAGCATTAAATAACCAACAACTGAACAAATAACATAACTTGAAGCAACTTTGTGATAACATAATAAGTTCTAAAACCAATAACTAACGTAAAACCACCCAATGGTTTGGTGTCACAAGTACATGAGCTTCTAGATCCAACTAAATACAAGGTTCTGAAAGAAATGTAACACTGCCCGAATAAAGTGGAAATAATACAATAGAGGTAAGATAATGACTCAAGACCTGCGGACGGGATGCAGCTCTACCTCAAATCACCAAAGCAATATTTGTTGAGCACCTCTCGGGGCTACGTTGTTACTGATATCAGGATCTGCACAAGAAGTGCAGAAGTATATTATGAGTACAACCGACCCTATATACTCCGTAAGTGTCGAGTCTAATCATGACAAGGCTAAGATAAGACATTTACAATAAACCTATACAGTTATATATATATATATATATATATATATATATATATATATATATATATATATATATATATATATATATATAGACGGAAATAGTAAATAAAGAATCATGTAGTAAACCTCTTTCCAAAACGAGCAAAAAAACTACCAAGTCAAAATTTACATTTCCAAATATCAAGTAAAACAATGAAATCAATAAATTTGCACGGCATCATCCTTCGTACTTTTACTCTTATCCTCATACTTTTACTCTCATACTTACATGATCATAATAAAAAATTATGTGCATGACATCACCCTTTATGATTTTACCTCTCATGATAAATAAGCATGTACACGGCATCACCCTTCGTGATTTTATCCTCACATTCACTCAATCAATAATATTAATATGCAAATAAGGTACGACAACAATTTTCGTACTTTTTACTCTTCCTCACCAAGCAACAACAACCCAAAGTATCAAGCAAGGTAGGAAGCAAAATTTCAACCTCAACAATAGTGTTAGAATAAGCAAACTCAACTTTCAATATCTCAACAATTTCAACATAAGCAATAAACATGAAAGCGAATAGTCAAAGCATAAAAGATCTATCTATGGCATGGAAGGCATAGTAAATGAAATAACATAGTACAAATGAGGCAAAATTCACCCGTACGCTTTAGCCCGTGACAATGCATATACACTCTTCACCTTGCATATACGATGTTCCCACACATAATTCACGTAGCAAATAAGTCAAACAAGTCCTAATTTCCTCAAGTCAAAGTTAACCACGACATTTACCTCTTGTCGGAGTCAAAATAAATAATCAACCACAACTTTTCTTTTAAACAAGCCTCCAAACCAATCAAATCTAGCCAAATATAGTTCAAACAATTCGAAACAAGCGTTAGAAACTACCCACGAGTGAAAAAGGTTCAATCTTTAATGAAATTAAAAAAGGTCAACAAAAGTCAACCCCAGGCTCGCTTGGTCAAAATCTGATATAAAGACCAAATCTCGATTACCCATTTACCTCCGAGACTGAATACGTGATTTGTTTTGAAACCCTATCTCAATTCGAGGTCTAAATCTCAATTTTACTAAATTTTTAAATTATACCCAAACCCCCTAATTTCCACCTTTAAACTACTAAATTTAAGGATAAAAATTAATGGGTGTTTATGAAAATACATCAAAACTAGTTGAAAAGAACTAACCAATGAAGTTGGGATGAAAATATCTTCAAATATCTCTCCAGTCCATCTTCTAGGTTTCAAAAATGGTGAAAGATAATGAAATCCCGTTTTTAGTTTTTATTTAACTGGGCGTCAGGTGCTCTTCGCGTTCGCAGAGCACCTATCAGATTCGCCGTGATGACCCAAAGTGTCATCTTTAAATTTAATAAGTAATTATATTCTAAGACCTCAAAAAGTACTATTTATCATTCCTCGACTTGCATGCGCAGTCCGTATAATTTTTCGAAAAGTTTTTGTGTGAAAAATGGATTAAAATGTGAAATAGAGCTTTAAACCTCAAGGTGAGTTGACTTTGGTCAATATTTTGAACAAACGGACCCAGATCAGTATTTTGACAATTCCGGTAGGTCCGTATCGTGATTTGGGACTTGGGCGTATGCTCGGAATCAAATTCCAAGGTCCCTAGCCCGAGATATAGAATTTTGATGAAAAATTAAAAGTTTGAAAGCTTAATGATTTTAAAAATTTACTGATGTTGGATTTATTGACACCGGATTCGTATTTTAGTTTTGGAGCCCGGTATAGATTCACTATAATATTTATGACTTGTCTGCCGAATTTGGTGAGAAACAGAGTTGATTTGACGTGATTCGGACGTCCGGTTGTGAAAATATAAGTTTTAAAGTTTTCTTAAAAATTTCATTTGATTTGGTATCTGATTCGTAGTTCTAGGTATTATTTTGGCAATTTGATCGCGCGAGCAAGTTCGTATGATGTTTTAGGACTTGTGTGCATGTTTAGTTTGGAGCCCCGAGGGCTCGGGTGAGTTTCGGATAGGCTACAGGTGTTTTGAAACTTTGAAAAAATCTGGTATTTCCAGTTCTGGTTTCCTTCTATGCGATAGCGTGACTGTGTCCGCGATCGCGAAGGCTTAATGGTCACGGATGAAATTTGTACTATACGATCGCATAGTGAGGTCCGCGATCGCACATTGACAGCAGGCAAAGCACCGCGAACGCGAGGGCCAAGCTGCGTTCGCGTAGAAGGAACGAGGGAAAAGTTGAAGCATAAAAATTGTACTACGTGATCGCACAAAGATGTCTGCGATCGCGGAAGGCTAAGAAATTGTGCTTCGCATTCGCGAGAGCATTGCCGCGTTCGCGTAGAGCAAAAAGCTAGGCAGCCAAAAATGTGCTTCGTGATCGCGAAAAATTGTACGCGATCGCATAAGGTAAAATTTGGGCAAACAGAACTTAAGTTCTGGAAAATGGGATTCATCCAATTTTCAACTATTTTTCATTTTTGAGCTCGGGTAAGGCGATTCTTGGGCGATTTTTACGGAAAAATATTGGGGTAAGTGTTCCTTATCCTATATTGATTATATTTTATGATTCCATAATCATTTATATCATGAATCCATGAATTTTTGGGAGAAAAATCATATTTTTATAAAATCTTCCAAAAACGAAAATTTAAGATTTGAAGGTCCATTTGACATCGGAATTTGATAATTTTTATATGGTTGGACTCGTCTCGGAATGGGTATTCGAATTTCGTAAGTTTTTTCGAGATTCGAGACGTGGGCCCCACTGTCAATTTTTAAAGTGAATTTTGAATTTTATCCGAAAAATTAATAAATTCATATGAAATTAATTCTTATGATTCGTATTGAGTATATCTAATTGTTTGTGAATAGATTTGAAGCTTTTCGAGATAAATTTAAAAGAAAAAGCCGTGGTCGAGTAATTGTTTGAAATTGCAAAGCGAGATAAGTGTCGTGGTTAACCTTGACTTGAGGGAATAAAACCCTTAAATTATTTGTATGTGAAATGAATGTGAATGACGTATAGGCGAGGTAACGAGTGTCTATACGTCGTCAAATTAATTGTTTGCATAATTATTTGAAAATCCTAAACTTGTTTTAATACACGAATTAATTATTATGATAATTATTTCTCTCCTATTCTTTGTCAAATATTAATTCTTGAATTCCTGCAATAATTGTTATATGCTGATTTGATTTATGTGCATTAATTGCTACTTGACATTTAGCATATTAAATAGTAAATTGCTTATTTTCTGCCTGATTTTCATAATAGATTGCTATTTGTCATTGTTTGTTTCATAATAAAATCATAATTATTGTATGCTTGTTGTCTTAAAAATTTTATATTAATTATTGCATTTATTGGGGCAAATTTTTATCGGGTTGCATGCCGCAACAGACTTAGTAAAAGTCCATATTGGGGGATCGGGTTGCACGCCGCAACAGACTTATTAAAAGTCCATATTGGGGGATCGGGTTGCACGCCGCAATAGACTTATTAAAAGTTCATATTGGGGGATCGGGTTGCACGCCGCAACAGACTTATTAAAAGTCCATATTGGGGGATTGGGTTGCACGCCGCAATAGACTTGTTTAAAAGTCCATATTGGGGGATCGGGTTGCTCGCCGCGACAGACTTATTTAAAAATCTATATATACTTGATTAAAATAAATATATGGAAGGATTGAAAATTAATATGTTGTGGGAGTGGGTTGCACGCTACAACGGAAATTGATTGAAATAATAATTGGTTATGACTGCTGAGTTGGCTTCAACTATTAGAAATGAGTTGCCTGATTTAATTCTATTATTGTGGTTATTACTATTTTTGCGTACAGGTTAATGTAAGTGACCTGCCTTAGCCTCGTCACTACTTCGTCGAGGTTAGGCTCAGCACTTACCAGTACATGGGGTCGGTTGTACTGACACTACACTCTGCACTTCTTGTGCAGATTTTGGAGTTGGTCCCAGTGGCGTACCATATACTTGCTCGGATTTCAGCTATCAGAGGAGACTTGAGGTATAACTGCATGGCGTTCGCAGTTCTGAAGTCTCCGTCTACTTTACTTTAGCTGTGTGTTTGTTTTCAGACAGCTTTATTTTATTCAGAGCTTTATTTGTATTATTCTAGAAGCCCGTGCACTTGTGATACCAATTTTGGGATGGTATTTAGACACCGTTATTTTTATGGATTATTCACTACATTTCAGACTTTACTTCCGTATTTATTTCTTTGTTGTTAATAAATTTAAAAATTATTTTAAAATGGATAATATTATTCTAACGTTGGCTTGCCTAGCAAGTGAAATGTTAGGCGCCATCACGGTCCGAAGGTGGGAATTTCGGGTCGTGACAGCTGGTATCAGAGCCCCAGGTTACATAGGTCTCGCGAGTCACGAGCAACTTAGTAGAGTCTGAAGGATCGGTACAGAGACGTCTGTACTTATCTCTCAGTGGCTATGAAGTTTAGGAACAATATCACTTCTTTCTTATTCTGCCGTGCGATTTTATTCTATCATCAATGATTGAACCATTCTACTCTTATTCTCTCGCAGATGGTGGGAACACGTAATACATCTACCGATGGACATGGACTAGAGCCCCTGGTGGCAACTATGGCCAGGGGTAGAGGTCGTGGCTGAGGTCGTGCTAGAGGTCGAGGCAGAGGTAGAGCTCAGTCTAGAGCTCGAGCAGCTGTACCTGTTGTAGAACCTCAGGTGGATCTTGAGGAGAAGGTTCCAGTTCAGAATGTACCAGTTGGACCAGTTCAGGTCCCGAAAGGATTCATAGCCACTCTAGTGCTTCAGGACGCTCTAGTCCATTTGGTGAGTCTTATGGAGGGCGTGGCCCAGAATGGTACATTTCCAGTGGCACCAGCCGTCTCACAGGCTGGGGGAGGAGCACAAACTCCCACTACTCCCGCTCCAGAGTAGATGGCTCCCAGAATTAGGCTCCAGCAGCCCTGCCAGTTGGGGTAGTTCAGCCAGTTATTGCGGCACAGACCGGTGATAGGACCGCCATGTCTTTTGAGGCCTTATTGAGACTGGATAAGTTCACTAAGCTCTTTCCAGTTCACTTCAGTGATACACCTTCTGAGAACCCACATGATTATCTTGACCGCTTCCATGAGGTGCTGCGGAACATGGGTATAGTTGAGATCAATGGGGTTGATTTTGTTGTATTTAAGATGACGGGTTCCGCCAAGAGGTGGTGGAGAGATTATACATTGATCAGACTAGTCGGATCGCCTGCACTTACCTGGGAGCAGTTCTCTTAGCTATTTCTGGAGAAGTTCCTTCCTATCACACTGAGAGAGGATTACCGCAAGCAATTTAAGCGTCTACAGCAGGGCAGTATGACTGTTACTCAGTATGAGTCCCGTTTTGTGGATTTGGCCCGTCATGCTCTCCTTTTACTACCTACTGAGGGAGAGAGAGTGAGGAGGTTTATTGAGGAACTCACTCACCCTATCAGGCTTCAGATGGCCAAGGAGACCAGAAGCGAGATTTCTTTTCAGGCAGCTGCTAATGTCGCGAGGAGGATCGAGATGGTTCTTGCACAGGAGAGAGAGGGTAGAGGTCTGATAAGAGGTCTTGTCAGTTCGGTGATTTTAGTGGTGCCTCTCCTGGAGGCAGAGGTAATTTTGGTAGGGGTCATCCTTCCAGACCGTTTCATTCAGCACTTCATGCATCTCCTGGTGCTTCAGGGAGTCACGGTCCTATTATGCCTTACTCTGGGCAGCCAACACTTAGTACACATCCAGCTCCTATCAGTGCACCACCACTCCAGAGTCACTACAACGGTTATCCGGCCCATTCGGGTCAGCTTCAGCTTCAGCAGCCACGGCATCAGGATGGGTGTTATGAGTGTGTGAACATTGGTCACATCAGGAGGTATTGCCCTAGGTTGGCGAGTAACAGATCTCGGCAGGATTCTCGTGATATCATACCGGCACCGGTTGCTTCACCGCCTACTCAGTCAGCTAGAGGTAGGGGTTAGGCAGCTAGAGGTGGAGGTCATGCCATAGAGGTGGAGGTCAGGCCATTAGAGGTGGAGGTCAGACCGTTAGAGGTGGAGGCCAGCCATCTAGAGGTCATCCCAGGGACGCAGTTCAGAGTGGTGGGGCTCAGCCCCGATTTTATGCTTTTCCAGCTAGTCCTGAGGCCGATTCATCTGATGCTGTGGTCACAGGTATTATTCCAGTTTTCCATAGAGATGCTTCAGTTCTATTTGATCCAGGATCTACTTATTCCTATGTGTCCTCCTATTTTACTTCATATTTGGTTATG
This sequence comes from Nicotiana tomentosiformis, assembly GCF_000390325.3. Classification (NCBI taxonomy): domain Eukaryota; kingdom Viridiplantae; phylum Streptophyta; class Magnoliopsida; order Solanales; family Solanaceae; genus Nicotiana; species Nicotiana tomentosiformis. The sequence continues at coordinate 79,441,687 of NC_090823.1, read as the reverse complement.
CCTTGTGATTCTCTGAGTGCTTCTATGTGTGTATCTACACCGGTGGGAGACTCTGTTGTAGTAGATCATGTCTATCGTTCATGTGTGGTTGCTATTGATAGTCTTGAGACTAGTGTGGATCTTCTACTTCTTGATATGGCTTTCACCTTATCATGCTATATTGGATTGTCATGCCAAGATAGTGACCCTAGCTATGCCGGGGTTACCTCGGTTAGAGTGGAAAGGAACTTCTGGCCATTCTGCCAGCAAGGTTATTTCTTATATGAAAGCTCGGCGTATGGTCGAGAAAGGGTGTCTAGCTTATTTGGCTTATATTCGCGATGCGCAGATGTTCCTTCTATGGACTCAGTACCAGTGGTTCGTGAATTTCCAGAAATATTTCCTGCAGATTTGCCGGGAATGCCACCCGACAGAGATATTGACTTCTGTATTGATTTGGCTCCGGGCACTAAGCCCATTTCTATCCCACCATACCGTATGGCCCCGCCGGAGTTGAAAGAATTGAAGGAGCAGTTACAAGACTTGCTTGATCAGGGATTCATTAGACCCAGTGTCTCGCCCTGGGGTACACCAGTATTATTTGTAAAGAAGAAAGATGGCTCTATGCGGATGTGTATAGATTATCGACAGTTGAACAAGGCCACTATCAAAAACAAATATCTGTTGCCAAGATTTGATGACTTGTTTGATCATCTTCAGGGTGCCAAGGTATTTGCGAAGATCGATTTGATGTCTGGTTACCATCAGTTGAAGATTAGGGCATCTGATGTCCCTAAGAAAGCTTTTCGGACTCGATATGGGCATTACGAATTCCTAGTGATGTCATTTGGGTTGACAAATACCCCAGCAACATTTATTGATTTGATGAATCGGGTGTTCAAGCCCTATTTAGATTCTTTTGTGGTTATATTTATTGATGATATCTTGATTTACTCCAGCAGTCGAGAGGAGAATGAGCAGCATCTTTAGAGTGTGCTTCAGACTTTGAAAAATAATCAGTTATATGCTAAATTTTCAAAATGCGAGTTTTGGTTAAGCTCAGTTGCCTTTTTGGGGCATGTTGTATCGGCAGAAGGCATAAAGGTGGACCCTAAGAAGATTGAGGTTGTTCAGAATTGGCCTAGACCTACTTCAGTTATAGAGATTCAGAGTTTCATGGGTTTAGCAGGTTACTATCATCAGTTCGTGGAAGGGTTTTCATCTATAGCAAGCCCGTTGACCAGACTGACCCAGAAAGGTGTCCCATTCAGATGGTCAGACGAGTGTGAGTTGAGCTTTCAGAAGCTCAAGACCGCTTTGACTACGGCACCAATGTTGGTATTACCCACAAGTTCAGGATCATATACGGTATATTGTGACGCATCTTACATTGGGCTTGGTGCAGTATTAATGCAAGATGGCAGGGTGATTGTATATGCGTCGCGGCAGTTGAAAGTTCACGAGAAGAATTATCATGTTCATGACTTCGAATTGGAAGCCATTGTTCATGCACTGAAGATTTGGAGGCATTATCTCTACGGTGTCTCGTGTGAGGTATTTACTGATCATCGTAGCCTTTAGTATCTGTTCAAACAAAAAGATCTTAATTTAAGGCAGAGAAGATAGTTGGAATTGTTGAAACACTATGATATCACCATTTTGTATCACTCCGGAAAGGCCAATGTGGTGGCCGATGCTTTGAGTAGAAAGGCTGTGAGTATGGGCAGTCTTGCGTATATTCCGTTTGGTGAGAGACTGTTAGCTGCAGATGTTCAGATCTTGGCTAATCAGTTCGTGAGGTTAGATGTTTCAGAACCCAGTCGGGTTCTAGCTTGCACAATTGTTCGGTCTTCTTTATATGAGCGCATCAGAGAGCGGCAGTATGATGATCCTCATTTACTTGTCCTTAAGGACACGGTGCGGCACGGTGATGCCAAACAGGTTGCTGTATGGAAAGATGGAGTTCTGCGAATGCAGGGTCGTATATGTGTTCCTAATGTTGACGGGATTCATAAATTAATTCTTGAAGAGGCACACAGTTCTAGGTATTCTATTCATCCAGGTACCGCCAAAATGTATCAAGATTTGCGGCAACATTATTGGTGGAGGAGAATGAAAAAGGATATAGTTGCATATGTAGCTCAGTGTCTGAATTGTCAGCAAGTTAAGTACGAGCATCAGAAACCTGGTGGTTTGTTTCAGAAGTTAGAAATTCCTGAGTGGAAATGGGAGCGTATCACTATGGATTTTGTTGTTGGACTCCTACGTACTCAGAGAAAATTTGACGCAGTTTGGGTCATTGGGACAGGTTGACCAAGTCAGCACATTTCATTCCAGTGGCAGTTGCCTATTCTTTAGAAAGGTTAGCTGAAATTTACATTCGTGAGATTGTTCGCCTTCACGGTGTGCCCGGGTCTATTATTTCAGATCGAGGTACGCAGTTTACCTCACACTTCTGCAGGGCTGTACAACGTGAGTTAGGCACGCGGTTTAAGTTGAGTATAACATTTCATCCACAGACAGATGGACAGTCAGAGCGCACCATTCAGATATTGGAAGATATGCTTTGCGCTTGTGTTTTAGACTTTGAAGGTTCTTGGGATCAGTTCTTGCAACTTGTGGAGTTTGCTTATAATAATAGCTACCAATCGAGCATTCAGATGGCTCCATATGAGGCATTATACGGAAGGCGATGTCGTTCTACAATTGGCTGGTTTGAATCGGGAGAGGCTCGGTTGTTGGGTACCGATTTGGTACAGGATGCCTTGGATAAAGTTAAGATTATTCAGGATCGACTTCGCACAACTCAGTCTAGGAAAAAGCGTTATGCCGACCGTAAAGTCCGTTATATTGCATTCATGGTTGGAGAAAGAATATTGCTCCGGGTTTCACCTATGAAAGGTTTAATGAGGTTTGGAAAGAAGGGCAAGTTGAGCCTTAGGTATATCGGACCCTTTGAAATTCTTGAAAGGGTGGGTGAAGTAGCCTACAGGCTTGCATTACCACCTAGTTTATCGGAAGTTTATCCGATGTTCCATATGTCTATGCTCCGAAAATATCATGGTGATCCGTCCCATGTGTTAAATTTCAGCTCAGTCCAATTGGACAAAAATTTGACTTACGAGGAGAAGCCGGTGGCTATTCTAGCCCGGCAGGTCCGGCAGTTGAGGTCTAAGAGTTATCCTTCAGTTTGAGTGCAATGGAGAGGTCAGCTAATAGAGGCATCTACCTGGGAGTCCGAATTGGACATGCGGAGTAAATATCCACACCTTTTCTCCAGCTCAGGTACTTTTTCTAACTCCGTTCGAGGACGAACGTTTGTTTTAGAGGTAGAGAATGTGATGACCCAAAGTATCATCTTTAAATTTAATAAGTAATTTTGTGTTCTAAGACATCGAAAAGCACTATTTATCATTCCTCGACTTGCATGCGCAGTCCGTATAATTTTTCGGAAAGTTTTTGTGTGAAAAATGGATTAAAATGTGAAATAGAGCTTTAAAACTCAACTGAGTTGACTTTGGTCAACATTTTGAACAAACGGACTCGGATCAGTGTTTTGACAATTTCGGTAGGTCTGTATCGTGATTTGGGTCTTGGGCGTATGCCCGGAATCTAATTCCGAGGTCCCTAGCCCGAAATATGGAATTTTGATGAAAAATTAAAAGTTTGAAAGCTTAATGATTTTAAGAATTTACTGATGTTGGATTTATTGACACCGGGTCCGTATTTTAGTTTCAGAGCCCGGTATAGGTCCACTATAATATTTATGACTTGTCTGCCGAATTTGGTGAGAAGCGGAGTTGATTTGACGTGATTCGGACGTCCGGCCGTGAAAATATAAGTTTTAAATTTTTTTTGAAAATTTCATTTGATTTGGTGTCCGATTCGTAGTTCTAGGTATTATTTTGGCGATTTGATCGCGCGAGCAAGTTCGTATGATATTTTAGGACCTTTGTGCATGTTTGGTTTGGAGCCCCGAGGGCTAGGGTGAGTTTCAGATAGGCTACGGGTGTTTTGAAACTTTGGAAAAATCTGGTATTTCCAGTTTTGGTTTCCTTCTATGCGATCGCGTGACTGTGTCCGCGATCGCGAAGGCTTAATGGTCACGGATGAAATTTGTACTATGCGATCGCATAGTGAGGTCCACGATCGCACAGTGACAGCGGGAAAAGCACAGCGAACGCGAGGGCCAATCCGCGTTCGCGTAGAAGGAATGAGGCAGAAGTTGAAGCATAAAAATTATACTACGCGATCACACAAAGATGTCCACGATCGCGGAAGGCTAAGAAATTGTGCTTCGCGTTCGCGAGAGCACAGCCGCGTTCGTGCAGAGCAAAAAGCTGGGCAGCCAAAAATATGCTTCATGATCATGAAGAATTGTACGCGATCGCATAAGGTAAAATTTGGGCAAACAGAATTTAAGTTCTAGAAAATGGGATTCATCCCATTTTCAACAATTTTTTATTTTTGAGCTCGGGTAAGGCGATTCGTGGGCAATTTTCACTGAAAAATATTGGGGTAAGTGTTCCTTATCCTATATTGATTATATTTCATGATTTCATACTCATTTATATCATGAATCCGTGAACTTTTGGGAGAAAAATCAGATTTTTATAAAATCTTCCAAAACGAAAATTTAAGATTTGAAGGTTCATTTGACATCGGAATTTGATAATTTTTGTATGGTTGGACTCGTCTCGGAATGAGTGTTCGAATTTCGTAAGTTTTTCCTAGATTCGAGACGTGGGCACCACTGTCAATTTTTAAAGTGAATTTCGGATTTTATCTGAAAAATTAGTAAATTCATATGGAATTAATTCCTATGATTCGTATTGAGTATATCGAATTATTTGTGAATAGATTTGAAGCATTTGGAGACAAATTTAAAAGAAAAAGTTGTGGTCGAGTAATTGATTGAAATTGCAAAGCGAGGTAAGTGTCACGGTTAACCTTGACTTGAGGGAATAAAACCCTTAAATTATTTGTATGTAAAATGCATGTGAATGACGTATAGGCGAGGTGACGAGTGTCTATACATCGTGAAATTAATTATTTGCATAATTATTTGAAAATCCTAAATTTGTTTTAATACACGAATTAATTATTATGATAATTATTTCTCTCCTATTCTTTGTCAAATATTAATTCTTGAATTCCTGCAATAACTGCTACATGCTGATTTGATTTATGTGCATTAATTGCTGACATTTAGCATATTAAATAGTAAACTGCCTATTTTCTCCCTGATTTCTATAATAAATTGCTATTTGTCATTGTTTGTTTCATAATTAAATCATAATTATTGTATGTTTGTTGTCTTAAAATTTGTATATTAATTGTTGCATTTATTGGGGCAACGCGGTTTGAGTTGAGTACAACATTTCATCCACGCCGCAACAGACTTATTAAAAGTCTATATTGGGGATCAGGCGCCACGACAGACTTATTAAAAGTCCATATTGGGGGATCGGGTTGCACGCCGCAACAGACTTATTAAAAGTCCATATTGGGGGATCGAGTTGCACGCCCCAATAGACTTGTTTAAAAGTCCATATTGGGGGATCGGGTTGCTCGCCGCAACAGACTTATTTAAAAGTCTATATATACTTGATTAAAATAAATATATGGAAGGATTGAAAATGAATATGTTGTGGGAGCGGGTTGCACACTGCAACGGAAATTGATTGAAATAATAATTGGTTATGACTGCTGAGTTGGCTTCAACTATTAGAAATGAGTTACGTGATTTAATTCTATTATTGTGGTTATTACTATTATTGCGTACAGGTTAATGTAAGTAACCTGCCTTAGCCTCATCACTACTTCGTTGAGGTTAGGCTCGGCACTTACCAGTACATGGGGTCAGTTGTACTGATACTACACTCTGCACTTCTTGTGCAGATTTTGGAGTTGGTCCCAGCGGCGCACCATAGACTTGCTCGGATTTCAGCTATCAGAGGAGACTTGAGGTATAACTGCACGGCGTTCGCAGTTCTGAAGTCCCCGTCTACTTTACTTTAGCTGTGTGTTTGTTTTCAGACAGCTTTATTTTATTCAGACCTTTATTTGTATTATTCTAGAAGCTCGTGCACTTGTGACACCAATTCTGGGATAGTATTTAGATACCGTTATTTTTATGGATTATTCACTACATTTCACACTTTACTTCTGTATTTGTTTCTTTGTTATTAATAAATTTAAAAATTATTTTAAAATGGATAATATTATTCTAACGTTGGCTTGCCTAGCAAGTAAAATGTTAGGCGCCATCACGGTCCGAAGGTGGAAATTTTGGGTCGTGACATTAGCGAAGTACACAGGCTAATTGGCCTTCGCGGTTGCGAGGTCCTCATCGCGTTCGCAAAGGCATCACCCCAGCCAAGCCTCCACATTCTCATTAAGTAGGTCGCATTCACGATGTAGACCCCATCTGCCATCCTCAGACATCCCCAAGCCTACGCGTTCACGTGAGGTCTATCTCATTCACAAAGGACAGTCCCCCAAGCCTTCGCGTTCACATAGAGAAACATGTCCTAGTCCCAAGTTTCCACTTCGCGATCGCGGTAGTGGCTCCGCGATCACGAAGCAGCTAAAACCAGCTAACTCTACAAAGCCAAAAATAGTCTGAAATCAACTCGAAACTCACCCGAGTCTCGGGGCTCCAATCCGAATATTCACACAAGTGTAATAACATCAAACAAACTCGCTCTCTCGCTCAAACCATCAAAATAATATCAAATATCAACAATCGATCATTAAAACTCAAGAATTTCAAAGTTAAAACTCATTTTTCAACTTTCCACATAATGCGCTGAAACGCCTTCGGGTCTCCCAGGACTCCAACCAAATAAGCGTACAAGTACAAAAATATCATACAAACCTACCCTGATCGTCAAATACGGACCTAAGGTCGTTTACCAAGAACGTTGACTGTGGTCAATTCTAGTTATTTTTAAAGCCAAAAATTATATTTTCTTCAAAATTTCACATAAAAACTTTTTAAAAAATGACACAGACCATGCACGCAAGTCATATAACATCAAATGAAGCGATGGGAGGTCTTTGAACACATAAATAAAGGCTAGTACTCAAAATCACCTACCAGGTCATCACATTCTCCACCTCTAAAAGAAATGTTTGTCCTCGAACGGACATAGAAATGTACCTGGACTGGTAAAAAGGTGTGGGTATCTACTCTACATATCTGATTCGAACTCCCATGTAGCCTCCTCAATCGACTGACCTCTCCATTGCACTGTCACAGAAGGAAAACTCTTGGATCTCAACTTTCGAACCTGCTGGTCTAGAATAGCCACTAGCTCTTCCTCATAGGTCAAATTCTCATCAAGTTGCACCGTGCTGAAGTCCAAAACATGTGATTTATTCTCATAGTATTTTCGAAGAATAGAAACGTGGAATAACAGGTGTACCCCTGCTAGTCTAGGAGGTAATTCAAGCCTATAAGCAACCTTCCCAACTCTCCTCAAGATCTCAAATGGGCCAATAAACCTCAGGCTCAACTTGCCTTTCTTCCCAAACCGCATCATGCCCTTCATAAGCGACACTTGGAGAAGAACCTTCTCATCTTTCATGTACGACACATCTCGAGCCTTCCGGTCTACGTAACTTTTTTGCCTGGACTGAGCTGTACGAAGCCACTTCTGAATCACCGTAACCTTTTCCAAAGCATCACAGACCAAATCAGTGCCTAATAATCTAGCCTAAACGGGCTCAAACCAACCGATCGGTGAACAACATCGCCTCCTATATAAGGCCCCGTACGGAGCCTTCTGGATGTTAGGCGAACTCTGCTAGAGGTAAAAACCGATCCCACTGACCCCCAAAATCCATATAGCATGCCCACAACATGTCCTCCAAAATCTGAATAGTGCGCTCGGACTGTCCGTCCGTCTAAGGATGAAATGCGATACTCAGCTCGACCCGCATGACCAACTCACCACTGTCCAACTCTCTCAAAATATGATGTGAACTGCGTGCCCCAGTCAAAAATGATGGAAGTGGGCACACCGTGCAGGCAGATAATCTCCCGGATGTAAATCTGAGTCAACTGCTCTGAAGAATTGAAAGTCATCATCGGAATAAAGTGTGCGGACTTATTCAACCGGTCCAAAATAACCCAAACATCATCATACTTACTCAAGGTCCATCGTAAGCCTACCACATAATCCATAGTGATGCGCTCCCAATTTCACTCCGATATCTCCAATCTTTGAGTCAACCCACTCAGTTTCTGATGCTCATACTTCACCTACTGATAATTCAAACACCGAGAGACATGACTGACAATATCTTTCTTCATTTTCCACCACTAATAGTGTTGTTCCAAGTCACGGTACATCTTTGTGACATCTGGGTGAATGGAATAGCGCAAACAGTGAGCCTCTTCGAGTGTCAGCTCTCTTAACCCATCAACATTTGGAACAAAAATCCGGCCCTGAAGCCGCATAACACCATCATGTCCAATCACCACCTCCTTAGCACCACCTCGCTGCACCATGTGCTTCAACACCAACAAGTGAGGATCCTCAAACTGGCGAGCCTTGATACGCTCCAACAACGATGACTGTGCCACAACACAACAAAAACCTGGCTAGGCTCTGAAACATCCATTCTTACGAACTGATTGGCCAAGGCCTGAACATCCATGGCTAATGGCCTCTCCACTGTTGGTAAATATGCCAAACTGCCCATGCTATCTGTCTTCCTACTCAATGCATCAACCACTATACTAGCCTTTCTAGGATGATATAATATAGTGATGTCATAGTCTTTCAACAACTCTAACCATCTCTGCTGCCGCACATTAAGGTCCTTCTATTTGAACATGTGTTGGAGACTCTGATGGTCGCTATAGACCTTACATAGAACGTCGTATAGATAGTGCCTCAAAATCTTCAGCGCGTGAACAATGGCTGCCAACTCTAAAATCATGCACAAGTTAATTCTTCTCGTGAACCTTCAATTGACGAGATGTGTAGGCAATTACCCTACCATCCTGCATCAATACCGCGTCAAGCCCAATAAGCGATGCATCATAATACACAGTGGAAGATCCCGAACCTATAGGCTACACTAACACTGGGGTTGTAGTCAAATTAGTCTTGAGCTTCTGAAATTTCACATCAGACTCATCAAACCATCTGAAAAGAGCACCCATTCTAGGTTAACATGGTCAATGGGGCTGAGATAGGTGAGAACCCCTCCACGAACCGGCGATAATAACCCGCCAAACCCAAGAAGCTCGGAAGCTCTGTAGCTGATGTAGGTCTAGGCCAGTTCTGAACTGCCTCAATCTTCTTTGGATCTACCTTGATCCCCTCGAAAGATACAACATGGCCCAAAAAGGCCATCGAGTCTAACCAGAACTCGCACTTTAAAAACATGGCATATAACTTACAATCCCTTAGAGTATGAAGTAAGGTCCGCAGATGTTGCTTATGCTCCTCTCGACTATGGGAGTAACCAAAATATCATCAATGAAAATGATCACGAAGGAATCCAAATAAGGCTTGAACACCCGGTTCATCAAATCCATAAAAGTTGTTGGGCTGTAGTCAAGCCAAATGACATCACCAAGAACTCGTAGTGACCATACCGAGTCCAAAAAGTCGTCTAAGGGACATTCGATGCCCTAATCTTCACCTGAAGGTAGCCCGAGTTCAAATCAATCTTGGAAAATACCTTGGGACCCTGAAGCTGGTCATATAAATCATTAATCCTCGGCAACGGATACTTCTTCTTGATAGTGACCTTGTTCAACTATCGATAATCTATGTACATCCTCATCGATCCGTCCTTCTTTTTCATAAATAATACCGGTGCACCCCAAGGAGAGACACTAGGTCTAATGAATCCCTTGTTAAATCCTGCAATTGTTCCTTCAATTCCTTCAACTCAACTGGGGCCATACGGTATGGTGGAATAGAAATGGGCTGTGTGCCCGGAACCAAATCAATGCAAAAGTCGATATCCTTGTCGGGTGGCATACCTGGAAAATATGTAGGAAGCGCCTCAGGGAACTCACGCACAACTAGAACCAAATCCATGGATGGAACCTTCGCACTAGAATCATGAATATAATTCAAATAGGCCAAACACCCTTTCTCGACCATACGCCAAGCCTTCACATATGAAATGACCCTGCTAGTGGAGTGACCGGGAGTACCTCTCCACTCTAATCAAGGCAACCCGACATAGCTAACATCACAGTCTTGACATGACAATCCAAGATAGCGTAGTAAGATAACAACCAATCCATGCCCAAAATCACATTAAAATCCATCGTATTAGGTAATAGAAGGTCAACCCTAGTTTCATAGCTCCCAATAGTGACCAAACCAAAATTATAGACCCGGTCCACCACGATAGAGTCCCCAACGGGTGTAGACACATAAATAGAAGTACTCAAAGAATCACGAGACATATCCAAATATAAAGCAAAATAGGATGACGCATACGAATATATAGAGCCTAGATCAAATAAAGTGATGCATCTCTATGGCAAATCAGAACAATGCCTATGATGACCGCATCAGGCGACTTCGCCTCAGGTCTAGCTGGAAATGTATAAAACGGGGTTGAGCCCCACCAATCTGACCTCCACCTCTCGGACAGCCTCTCGCTGGCTTACATCCACCTCTAGCTGCTTGACCCCTACCCTTAGCTGGCTGGGCAGGTGGCGAAGCAACCTATTCCGAAACCATGGCACGAGTACCCTGCTGTGGCATGCTGCTCTATGATCTACGGCAAACCCTCACGACATGCCTTGGTCTTCGCAAGTATAACAAGCCCTCGGTTGACATGGCTGTTGACCTTAGAACTGACCCTGACAGTCCGAATAACCACTGTGATAGCTTAGAATCAGTGGTACACTGATGGGAGCTGATGGTGCACTGAATGCTAGCTGCTCAAGATGAGACCCATAAGAACCACGACTGCTCGAAACCCATGTGATACTTGAAGCGCTAACTGAACTGGCCTGATAAGATGTCCTCTACCAAATGAATCCATGCCTCTAGATGAGGCACCAATGAAACCACCAAAGTAACGAAGCCTCTTCTCAGATTCCACCTCTCTACCCTGGCCATGAATCCTCTTGACCCACCTAGAAATATCCACAACTCGAGTGAAAGAAATATCATCCTCAATCTCTTTCGCCATATATAGCCTGATATCGTAAGTAAGTCCTTCTATAAATCTCCGCACCCTCTCCCTCTCAATAGGGATCAAGATAACTGCATGGCGGGATAAATCAATGAATCTGGTCTCATACTGAGTAACGGTCATGCTACCCTAGTGGAGGCACTCAAACTGACTGCAGAAGTCCTCCCTCTAAGTGAAGGGGATGAACTTCTTCAAGAATAGCTGTGAGAACTGAGCCCAAGTGAGAGGAGGTGAACCTGCTGGTCTGCCCCGAACATACTCCTGCCACTACCTCTTGGCAGAGCCATGCATCTGATACATACGAAGTCAACTTTATTGGACTCCACTATACCTATGTTGCGAAATACTTCATGGCAACGGTCCAAGAAATCCTGAGGGTCCTTAGAAGGTGTACCACCAAAGCAAGTGGGAAACAACTTGGTGAACTTGTCCAACCTCTTCAACCCCTCGGTTGACATCACGGGTCCCTCCCCGAACTGTGTAGCTATAACAGGATGAACTGCTCCAACTGGTAGAACTACTAGAGTCTGATATCCATGAGCCATCTACTCTGGAGTGCGAGTAGCGGGAGTCTGGGCTCCCCCTAGCCTAAGAGATGACTGGATCCATAGGGAACACACCGGCCCGGGTCACACTCTCCATAAGGCCAACCATGCAGAGTAGAGCATCTTGAAGTACTGGTAGCAATGAACCCCTTCGAGACTTAAGCTGGTCCAACTGGCACTGCCGGAACAGGGATATCCTCATCCTGCTCGATTTGAGGCTCTATAATAGGTGTTGTTGTGCGTGCTCTAGGCTGAGCTCTACCTCTGCCTCTAGCTCTACCTCTGTCCCGGCCTCTACCCCTAGTAGTGGCTGTATCCTGGGGCTTTGACTCCTGATCGGCTACTGATGTAGTACGTATTCTCACCATATGGGAGAGAATAAGAATAGAATGATTTAAATTCATTGATAGAATAAAGTCTCATAATAGAAAAAGAAATAAGGTAAAATTTTCTAATGACTTATAGCCTCTAGAAAATAAGTATAAACGTCTTTGTACCGATCCTAAAGACTCTACTAAGCTTTCTCATGACTCGTAAGACCTAGGCAACCTAGATATCTGATACCAACTTATCACGAATCAAAATCCCAACCAATAGGGGTCGTGATGACACCTAATACAGCTTTCTAGGCAAACTAACAAAATAGATAATATGTGGAGAAAAGCATTCCAATAGTTGAACAAATAACATAAGGTGAAACAACTTTGTGATAACATAATAAGTTCTAAATTCAATAACGTAAAATCACCCCAAGATTTGGTTCCACAAGTACATGATCTTCTAGATCCAACTAAATACAAGGTTCTGAAAGAAATGCAACATTATCCGAATAAAGTGAAAACAATATAATAGAGGTAAGATAATGACTCAAGGCCTGCAGACGAGATGCAGATCTACCTCAAATCACCAATGCAATATCTACTAAGCACCTCTCGGGGCTCCGTTGGTACCAATGTCAAGATCTGCACAAGAAGTGCAGAAGTATAGTATGAGTACAACCGATCCAATGTACTCCATAAGTGTCGAGCCTAACCTCGACGAGGTAGTGACGAGGCTAAGACAAGACACCTACAATAAACATGTACAGTTATATATATGAATAAAAGAATAACAAGTAAAGAGTCAAATAAAATAATGGAGTAGAGGCAGGTATAGAGGGCAATAGACGGAAACAGTAAATAAAGAATCATGAAATAAACCTCTTTCTAAAACGGGCAACGAAACCACCAAGTCAAAATTCACCTTTCCGAATATCAAGTAAAACAATGAAATCAATAAATTTGCACGGCATCACCCTTCGTACTTTTATACTCATCTTCACCATATCAAATAAATGCAAGTGCACGACATCACCCTTCGTTCTTTTACTCTCATTCTCACGTGATGATAATAAAAATGCATATATACGGCATCACCCTTCGTGCTTTAACCTCTCATGATAAATAAGCATGTGCACGATATCACCTTTCTTGCTTTTATCCTCACATTCACTCAATCAATGATATCAATATGCAAATGAGGCTTGACAACACCCATCAAGCAAGGTGGGAAGCAAATTTCAATCTCAACAATAATGTTAGAATAGGCATACTCAACTTTCAATATCATAACAATTTCAACATAAGCAATAAACATAAAAGTGAATAGTCAAAGAATAAACGATCTATCTAAGGCATGGAAGGCATAGTAAATGAAACAACATGGTACAAATAAGGCAAATGCCACCCGCATGCTTTAGCCAATGACATCGCATATACACTCGTCACCTATATACGTTGTCCCCACACATAATTCATGTAGCAAATAGGTCAAACAAGTCCTAATTCCCTCAAGTCAAAGTAAACTGTGGCACTTATCTCTTTCCGGAGTCAAATCAATAATCAACCACGACTTTTCTTTTAAACAAACCTCCAAACTAATCGAATCTAGCAAAATATAGTTTAAACCATTTTGAAACAAGCTTTAAAAACAACCCACGAGTGAAAAAGGTTTAATCTTTAATGAAACTGAAAAAGTCAACAAAAGTCAACCTCGAGTTCGCTTGGTCAATATTCGAGATTCGAACCAAATCTCGATAACCCATTTACCCCCGAGCCCTGATACGTGATTTGTTTCAAAATCCGACCTCAATTCGAGGTCTAAATCTCAATTTTACCAAATTCTTAAATTCTACCCAAAACCCCTAATTTTTACCTTTAGGATAAAAATCAATGGGTATTTATGGAAATACATCAAAACTAGTTGAAAAGAACTAACCAATGAAGTTGGGATGAAAATCTCTTTGAAAATCTCTCCAATCCGTGCCAAGCACTGTGATACACCAACAAAAACCAACTAACTCTACAAAGCCAAAAATGGTTCAAAATCAGTCTGAAACTCACCCGAGCCCCTCGGGATCCAATCCGAACATTCACACAAGTGTAATAACATCATACGAACTCGCTCGCTCGCTCAAAACATCAAATATCAAGAATCGATCATTAAAACTCAAGATTTTTCAAAGTTAAAACTCATTTTTAGCTTTCCACATAATGCGTCGAAACGCCCTCAGGTCTTCCTGGACCCCAACCAAACATGCGTACAAGTCCCAAACATCATACAAACCTACCAGGATCGTCAAAATACCGATCTGAGGTCGTTTACTAAGAACGTTGACCGTGATCAACTCTAATTATTTTTAAAGCCAAAAATCACATTTTCTTGAAAATTTCACATAACAGCTTAAACGACACGGGCCACACACGCAAGTCATATAACATCAAATAAAGCTATGAGAGTCTCGAAACACAAAAATAAGGCTAGTACTCAAAACGACCTATTGGTATATATATACACTAACTTTTAATTAAAAGATGTCAACATATTTAAAAGACATTGCCTCGAGTTGTTATAAAATTATATTTCTGTCAAGATTTTAAATTGAGATGTCTAATAAGAGATCATTAGCTAAAAGACACAAATAATAATATATGTCAAAATATTCTTTTATGTTCATTACTTGTAAATTTGTTAATAATTGATAACGAGTAAATAAGAATTGGTTTTTTCCTCTCATATATTGTGATAAGACTAATATCACTATGTATATAAGCCAAACTCTACTGAATATGGACATAATCTAGCTATGCATATATGCTCGTCATCTCGCATATATGTAGCTCCTAAATCAAGCAACAAGTAGCAAATAGATCACCTATGGGGAGAATTTCCTCTTACAAGGATAGACAAGAGACTTATCACTTCCCGACTAGCTTCAATCAACAACAACTGCCTTTTCTTTTAAAACCAACTCCAAATGACTTAAATCTAGTCAAATATTACTTAAATGAGTCATTACAAGCTTTGTGAATTGATTTTATATAAAATAAACTTCAATCTTTAACCCAAATAAAAAAATCAACCTCGATCCCCGGGTTCGGAATCCGAAATTGATCATAAATATAGATTACCCATAACACTCTATGTCCAAATATATAATTAGATTCCAAATCGGGTTCCAATTTCATGTTCAAAACCTCCAAAATTACTCTCTTAAGTTCATACCAAAAATCTCAATTTTTCCACTTTAAATTCTTGATTTATAGATTAAAAGTCCATGTATATTCTTGAAATATAATCACAAATGAGTAAAAATCACTTTCCCTTTTGCCTTGGGTGAAAATCCTCTTGATAAACTGCCCCTGTCACGACCCTAAATCCACCTAGTCATGATGGCACCTTACCTAACATGCTAAGTAAGCCACACAACAATTACACAATTCTAATAAAAATATTAAGTAATCAATAAATGAAAAAACTAAATTTCTATACAATATCCCAAGGATTAGTAGTACAAGTCATGAACCACTAAGATTTACATTTACCAAGCTGGTACGAAAACAAATACATCTGTTTGGAATATACATAAACAGAGTACGAATCCAAACTACAAAGGACAAGTGGTAGCTATATCCGGAAAAGCAAGTATATCATCATTGCCAGCTTCCGTCATCCACAACAACTCATCCCCAAAATCTACACGTAAGGTGCTGAAGGAAAGTGTGAGTACAACCGGCCCATGTATTCAGCAAGTATCATAACTAACCTTGGCAAGGTAATAGTGGCAATAATTATTAATGATACTCGCTAATAACCTGTTCAATTCCTGAATTTCACAAGTACACAACAATGGTGCCATCTAATTATATAACATAGATAAACCACATTGGTGCACAAAGAGATAATGTGCTAAGTCCTGAATCAGTTAACAATCCAGCATATAGGGAAGATACACGTCCAATATAATTAAATCATCAAACTTGCATATATGGATGATATATGTAAAGTATCAAATAATCCTTCCACAGTTGCATATAAAGAAGATATGTGTGAAATAGCAATTAATCCTTCAATGAGTCCATATAGAGAAGATATGCGTGATTAAATAAGTCAAGTCACACGGATTCACATATAGAGAAGATATGTACAATGTCTCATCTCATCAAGTATGGCAGCATATATGGAAGATATGAATAAAGGTATGTATACATTCCGGAGCTAGCACATAGAGAAGATATGTAGCAAAATCATATATACATCCAAGGAGTTTGCGAATAGAGAAGAGATGCAAGGTCCAACCAATGATCAACTTTATCAAAATCCACATCAACTAGAAATCCATCGGTTTCTCACAACCTGTGTGTACACCATCAAGAGAGAAATATGAGAGGGTGACCCCAAGGGGATGAATCCTTATCCACATATTGTATGGATAATTCACGTGCTGTACGGATAACTTACATGCCAATAATAACAATCGCGCGGATAACTGACGTGTCAATAATAACAACCATACAGACAACTCACATTTCAATAATAATCACTGCACGGACTACTCACGTGCTATCATAACTCGTATTCGCACAAACCACTCACGTGCTATCAGTCCAATCCATATCACGCAGAGAGCATATCTACAAGAATACATGTACATGAACAATGGATATCAAATTACATACTCATGGACTGATATAAGTGACATGCTAAGGTGTATGCCTATGCAAAGTTTACTACCACAACTCAAATTAGGCAATTTCATCACAAAAATAGCAGTTATCATGTTCAATCAAGGGATTAACATATATGTAACCTCTAACATGATCCAATTAGCTCACAAAGGGGTAAAAATATAAGAAACATAATAGTATGAGGCTTAGCAATCAATTCAAGGCATATCATAGTCTAAGCTTTACATCGAGCATGGATAATACCTCGTGCACACACATGGGCTCAACCCCTCACATGTGCGCCACCCATAGCATGTATGACTAATAATTCAAGCAACCAGTACCTCAACTAAGTTTAGGTAAGATATTTACCTCAAACAAGCCTAATAAATACTCTAAAAATACCTTCCCACGCGAATTGACCTCCGGATGGGTCAAATCTAGCCAAAAGTAATTCAAAAACATCAAATAATGCCATAAGAATCAAACCCAAACGATAAAGGTCGAACCTTTAATAAAATACTCAAAGTCAACCAAAAATTCAATGAGGGCTTGCACCGCAAAACCCGATAAAACTCATAAATTCTGACAACCCATTTGAATACGAGTCCAACCATATAAGTTTCATCCAAATACGACTCCAAATCGATGTTCAAAATCCGATTATTCACTTTAAAAAAATTTGCCAATCCCCCCCCCCCAATTTCCTCTTTTAGATTAACCAATTAAATGACAAAATTAAAGAAAAAATCATGAATAATAATCAAATTTGAGTCATAAATACTTACTCAATCCAAGTGGGTGAAAATTGCCTTAAAAATCGCCTTAATCCGAGCTCCCAATCTCAAAATATGGTAAAATGAGTTCCAAGTCCAAGAATCAAACCTTATACCACTTCTTCAAGTAAACCTTCATGATCGCGGTCCAGCTTCATGATCACAAAGCACAAAATTTCAACTGCCTCAAAGACACCCACGCGACAGCGGCCCCAGGCACACGATCGTGATGCATGGCTTCACAGACCTATGCGAATGTGGTGTCTTCTCACGAACGCAAAGGTCAACCAACGTGACATTCCCAGCCTAACTCAACACTGCGTGAACGCGCGGTCCTACACTAAAACACGAAGGCTTAAAGCCTCAACGACCGCGAACGCAACTCTAGTGTCGCGAACGCAAAAAAGAATGTCAAGAAAGCTCCCAGAACACTTCGCGATCGCAATACTCTTCACACAATCGTGAAGAACACTCTCAGAACCAACAAATCAGAGAAACTAGTAATCAACAATGTCACACCCCAGCCTTGGGAGGTTGACCAGCACATGATGCTTGAAGGCCCGTGTGAACCGACTTCGGTTCTTACATCTTTTAAATCATAAAACCTGGGCAGCGAGGCTTTATATATTATACCAAGCCTAGGATATTTCGTCATTTTACATGCAAAATGGGTTGCCCCACCCCGATCACGGCACCCGGTGAGATATCTGGCACCAGTCTACCAAAAGGTGTAGCCACCTTCTTCCCTCATACGCATCGTCAGCGAATTGACCGGCCTACAAGTCAAAGTTACCAAGCTTTATTTAGGTGTGGGGTGTAACAAACAACAAAAGGAAAATGGTCTGAAACCACCCCGAAACACACCTGAGCCCCCTGGAACCCTGTCCGAACATACCAACAAGTCCCAAAATATAACACGGAACTACTCGAGGCCTAAAATCCCACAAAATAATATTAAAATCACGAGTCATACCTCAATTCAAGCTTAATGAACTATTTCAAATTTTCAAATTTCATACTTACGCCGAACACGTCTAAACAACTCGGAATGACCCCAAATTTTGTACACAAGTCATAAATCATCATACGAACCTATTCCAAGGCTCAGAATCCCAAATGGGCATTAAAATAACCACAAAGTCAACTATGGTTCAAACTTATCAATTCTCTAAACCTTAAAGTTCCAACTTTCGGTAATTAGCCTCAAAATTATCTATGAACACCTAAATTCAAATACGGACTATGCCCAAGTCCAATATAACCATTCGGACCTAACAAAACTATCAAAACTCAGATCCGAGGTCAGATACAAAAAAGTCAAACTTGGTCAACACTTCCTACTTAAGCTTCCAAGTTAGGAACTAAGTGTTCCGAATCACTCCGAAATATTCCTAGAACCAAACCAACCATGCATACAAATTTGTACTACATCATATGAAGCTACTCAAGACCTCAAACTACATAATGGAATGCTAATGTTGAAAACGACCTGTCAAAATGACCGGTCAGGTCGTTACATTCTCTCCCACTTAAACATACGTTCGTTCTCGAACGTGTCCAGAGTCATTACAAGCCATCAAATCATTGTATATACTCACCATACACATACCCATGGGTGATCCCACGTCACCTTGATCCATATAAGCCCGACAACATAACCTAACTGAAGATTCTTTCTTCAACCTTAGTCCATAAACCTTAGAACCCAATCTCCAACATCTGAAATTCATCATGAGACCCGATTCTGATATCTATACATTGTATAAGTCCAAACAAGCCGCATCAAGCCATAATCATATTCCAAGATATAATCACACAATATTCCATATAACTCGTGTACTCATAGTGATATCTTCCGACCACAATAACTACTCATTATTAAATCTGGTACCGATAACAAACCTTATATTAAATAAAACCTTTTTTCAAACCTTCGTACACTTCTAAAAATGAAGAAAACAAGTAGAAACTCATAACCACCCATCAGATCAACAAGTCTTGGAGCTCTCTCGCTCGACAAGAACTATGGCCAAATTCTAAGTTGATTAATGGTATTATTATTTCAAACATAACTTAACCAAATTTAATGGCACAAATTCTAGGTCCAAAAATCTCATTTTACCCTGTGCGAGCTACTTGACTGAAGGGCCACACCAATGACACCTAGAGCTATATACAATGCAATTTGTGCACCAAGCAAGCAACAACTCGAATGTAAATGATGGAAGGAGAACTAAATGAGAGGACCATCTTGTAAGCTCAACAGATACCACCACAAAGCGCAATATTATGAACTCATCTCACAAAGGAGAAACAAAACATACGAAATAAACACAAAAGATCATCCCAACATAACTTCGATGTGGTACGTAACCTGATCCAAACATACCGGCCCACATGGAATATCCATCGAGCCATAATGCTCACAATCAAAAAACATATATGTATCAATAGCAAACACACAAAAGTGCATGGCCATAACCATGGAGAAATAGATAGTACAATATACCACAGACAGGGAAAACACGACTAAGGTGCAATAAGCAACTCAACACCCAAAGAGCCATCTCGCTCAAATCTCGCCACAAGGCCTAAACAGAACCACATCATATGTGTAAATAGTCAACAGTCTCACAGCCCATCATAGAATAAGAGAGTGCCTCATGGAACATATCAAATCATGAATAAGATCAACTCTAGTCGATGACACCCCTATCCAATAATAGTTGTGCTGAGTAAAGAAACCTGATCCGATGTAAATCCCACATTCTTATTAGACCTACCAATATGTCCCCAAATCAACTCCGATCATCCACAAATAGGTAATTAACCTTCCAAAAAGTCCACAGTAACCTAACCATAACACATACACCCAGTCGTCAAACTCTTAACATATCTTCATCGTCCGCAACCAAGGAACAATCTGCCTCTAGGAAGGTCCGGTCTCTAAACCTCTAGAGTATAGGAATCTCCACATCTGATCTCAACTCCACCACTCAAGTGACTGACACCTCCCTCAAGCACAATCATCTCACGGGAAATACTCCCATGAATCTTCTATGCCACGTAGCAAAATATCAACATCAACAATCAACAACCATGCAATTACCGTAATACTAGCCAAGCATCGCAAGTCAAAACACAACGCATTTTCTGAAATGCATACCCTTCTCAGGTGATACCATATAGTGCTAGCATTCTTCTAAACATCTGAAACTGTCCATGCTATCTATAACTCATGACATTTCCTTGGAACTGAACCAAAATTTTGTACATGTAAATCTCAATCCCACACGATGTACCGCACTTATCATGCCATCATATAAAATACGAGAATCCTATTATCAACTCTGAATCACAAGTAGGATAGACACCCCATCAGCCATAAATCTTCACTTAACTCAATTCCAGAGAACATCGCAACATGCAACAAACCTTTCACACTTATAGAAGACATCTGTCTCAAGCCATGGTCGAAACCATCGAGAACTCTTCGAAACCCATTCGCACATAACCAAGCCATCATACCTGAATCCCTCTAACTCAACCAAGTCACGCAGGTCACCAATCCCAAGAGTATTGTCGCAAAACACTTGTAAAGTTTCACCATGCCAAAGGAACTGATCATTCCTATTACTATGCTGATCTAAACCACTACCAAACTGACCAATTTCTTCGAGTTCCTCTCGACTTCCCTTCAAATTTTCAATTCTCCTTGTCAGTACACTATGATCATTAACCAAAGCTCACCCTATGCGATCCTAGGATGAAACCACATTGTCCTAAGGCCCATAAGCCACTGTAGTCCCTCTTAAGTACCCAATAACACCACAATCGAGATGCCTACTCTGAAGATTCCTTCTGTGAATTTGAAGTTGTTTCTTTAATCTCTCTGGTACTGAAAGTTAAAATCAATAATGATATAGAAATACCACAAGTATCGGCACCACCCAATGCAAATCTCAGATCTTAGACATATACGAATTCGGGGAACCCTCAAATACCATATAAAAATCTTGAACTCATTAGAACTTTCTCGAGAGTCATCCACTCTGGCTCTACTATCCAATGCACCACCAATACGAGCCGAACGACTTATGCTCCATTAACACACAAACACCTAAAGAAGTAACCCCACCTTTAAGCAACTGAGTGAATCCCTTCTCTTTGAACACTACATCCACCACAAATAACAAACCCGAATTATTCTAAGATTTCTATATGCCAATAAAGTATGGTACATCATGCATCTGATAATTTCTTTCCCCGCATCATCCTCGAGGTTAGCCCCTTCAAGTCATAACTGATCCACAAGTATGCCTCAGACCAAAACTAATATAACGCATGACCCATGCAATCTGATCGAGGATAGCAGACTCCCCCACTTGGCTCACCACAACACATAACATCCGATAACCCACAATACTCTTTCTTCATAACTACTATGGTCTCGCACTATTACTCTACTGAATTCTTCATAATATCATGTAACACTATCCATAAAATACTCCAAATTGTCTGCTACGTGTATATTCATCCTAGTGACATTCGTGCGAACTTCCTCAAACGATTTAAACTCAAATTGCAGCACACACATCCCACTAGTTAGAAAGAAAACTCTTAGTTGAAACATCATAAGGATCACACAACCTCAAACCATCCCGCAGGAGATAACCCACCTACTTAGCCTCAAACTAGCATCTCTCTATGACCCTATCATAGTCACAACCACTATGCAATCACTTAATCTTCCAGAGTCTAAACTCGTCAACTATACATAAGAATATACTTCATTACACAAATGAACAACTGAAGGATCCCTCAACACACTCATAACTCAAGATTGTATAACATATCAAGACAGAAATCAAGCATCCATTATCCTTTATGCCACGGAAAAATTCCTCCCCTCACATCCAAACTATCTAAGCATAGTCTTCAGTCATATAATACTCATCATATAGTTATCTCGCAACTCACTGAGCAATAAATCCCACTCTTAGTGACACTATCGAACATATAAGTCCAAATGCACATACTCACAAAACTAAAATTTTCGAGCCCAAGTTACGGTCTGAACCTGGCCTCAAGTTCTCCAGACTGGCCTACCTCCATAAGATAGAAAACATATCATGCACCTTATCCATGACATCACAAGCCGTTGGTGCACAACTGATACCGAGTGATCAACGTCACATATGAGTGAATGAAAAGAAATCAAAGATATAAGCTTCAAGTTGAATTGAAGTCGCACGATAAGGAAAGAAAGATGGTAAGTTTACTAGATGTCCTGTAGCCTCTCGAAGATAAGTATGGACGTCATCAAACTGATCTGCGAGACTCTACTAGACACTTGCCCATGACTCATAGAACCTATGAACCTTGGGCTCTGATACCAACTTTTCACGACCCAAAATTCACCTAGTCGTGATGGCACCTAGCCCAGTCCGCTAGGTAAGACAAACAACAGTTACACAATTCTAATGAAAATAATAAGTAATCAATAAATGAAATAGCCAAATTTTCATACAATATCCCAAAGATTGGTAGTACAAGTCATGAGCCACTAAGATTTAGATTTACAAAGCTGGTACAAAAATAAATACGATATCTGTTTGGAATATACATAAATAGAGTACAAATCTAAAGCTACCAAGGACACATGGTAGCTATATTCGGAAAAGCAGGTATATCATCAATGCCAGATTCCGTCATACACAACAGCTCAGCTCCAAAATCTACACGCAAGGTAGAGAAGCAGTATAAGTATAATTGACCCCATGTACTCAGCAAATATCATAACTAACCTCGGCGAGGTAATAATGGCAAGAATTATAAATAATACTCGCTAATAACCTATTCAATTCCTGAATTTCACAAGTACACAACAATGATACAATCTAATCATATAACACAGATAAAACCATATCGGTGCACAAAGGATAATGTGCTAAGTCAGGAATCAATTAACAATCCATCATATAGGGAAGATATGCGTCCAATATCATTAAATCATCAAACTTGCATGTAGGGAAAATATGCATAAAGTATAAAAAAAACCTTCAGCAATTGCATATAGAGAAGATATACGTGAAATAGCAATTAATCCTTCAACGAGTGCATATAGAGAATATATGCGTGATTAAACAAGTCAAGTCACACGGATTAACATATAGAGAAGATATGTACAGTGTCTTATCTCATCAAGAAGGTAGCATATAGAGAAGATATGCATAAAGGCATGTATACATTCCAGAGCTAGCATATAGAGAAGATATACAGAAAAATCATGTATACATCCTAGGAGTTTGCAAATAGAGAAAAGATGCAAGGTCCAACCAATGATCAACTTTACCAAAATCCACATCAACCAGAAACCCATCGCCTTCTCACAACCTGCATGTACGCCATCAAGAGAGAAACATGAGAGGGTGACCCTTGGGCGATGGATCCTTATCCACACATTGCACAGACAACTCACGTGCTGCACGGACAACTTAAGTGCCAATAAAAACAACCGCACAGACAACTTGCGTGCTAATAATAACCACCACACGGATAACTCACATTCCAATAATAACAGCTATACAGACGACTCATGTGCTAATAATAATCACCGCACGGACAACTCACATGCTATCATAACACGCATCTGCATGGACCACTAATGTTCTATCAGTCCAGCCCATATCACACAGAAAGCATATATACAGGAAGACATGTACATGAACATTGGATATCAAATTACATACTCATGGACTGATATAAGTTACCTGCTAAGGTTTATGCCTGTGCAAAGTGTACTACCATAGCCCAAATTAGGCAATTTCATCACAATAATAACAGTTATTATGTTCAATCAAGGGATTAACCTCTATGTAACCTTTAAAATGATTCAATTAGCTCATAAAGGGGTAAAATATAAGAAACATAATAGCATGAGGCTTATCAATCAATTCAAGGCATATTGTAGTTTAAGCACCACCCCGGGCATGAATAATACCCCGATGCACGTACATGGGCTCAACCCTTCACATATGTTTCACCTATTGCATGTAGCTATTAATAACTCAGGCAACTAGTGCCTCAACCAAGTTTAGGTAAGATACTTACCTCAAATAAGTAAAATTAATACTCTAAAAATATCTCCCTGTGCCAATCAATCAAACGGCTCGAATCTAGCCAAAAGCAATTCAAAAATATCAAATAATTCCATAGGAATCAAACCCAAATGATAAAGGTCGAATCTTTAATCAAATACCCAAAGTCCACAAAAAGTCATCCCGAGCTCGCACTTCGGAACCCGACAAAACTCACAAATTCTAACAACATATTCGAATATGAGTCCAACCATATAAGTTTCATCCAAATCCGACTCCGAATCGATGTTCAAAATCTAATTATTCACTTTAGAAAAGTTTTGCCAAAAAAACCCTCAATTTCCTCTTTTGGATTCACCAATCAAATGCCAAAATCAAAGATGTAATCATGAATAATAGTTAAATCCAAGCAAAAAATACTTAACCAATTCAAGTGGGTGAAAATCACCTCAAAAATTGTCTTAATCTGAGCTCCCAATCTCTAAATATGATAAAATGAGTTCCAAGTCCGAAAATAGAACCTTATGCCACTACTCCAGGTAAACCCTTTGCGATCACGAAATACAAAACTTCAATTGCCTCAAAGACCCCTACGCGAATGCGGTCCCAGGCACATAATCCCGATGCATGGCTTCACAGACCTACGTGAATGCGGTGTCTTCTCGCGAACGTGAAGGTCAACCAACATGAAATTCCCAGCCTAACTCAACACTACGTGAATGCATAATACTACACGCGAACGCGAAAGCTTAAAGCCGCAACGACCATGAACGCGACACCAATTTCACGAACGCGAAGAAGAACGTCTGTCTCACCCCTTTTTCTATTGGAAGCGGGTTTCAACATATGATAACTCTTTTAAGTGGGTACTAAAAGAGAAGAGTCGCCACCTAATAATTTTTAAGGTGCGTTAGGTCACCTATTTGCAAATAATACTGTTTAATTAGTCTACGTCACCAAAGATCGAGTAAGGGCTCAAATTACCTCAAAGAGAAGGTGTTAGGTACTCTTCGAGGTCCACAACTATGGGTCACGGCCGAAGTTTACGCTATGTGAGATTATCAGATTATAATTGTCATATGTGATCATATATGTGAGGGAAGACAAGGAATTTAAAGGTTCTATTATAAAATTAACAAGTGTGAAGAAATTCGTACAAGAATTAAACTATACAGATAATCAGTACAAGTCTTTAGAAGTTACAAGGTACCACCTAATTGTTCTAAATTCAAGGGACGAAGTCCGAACATATAAATAAATAGGGGTCCTAAGTTTTTTAGCCTAAATGATCACCCCATGCAATATAAATAATACTTCGCAATTCCCTTAGGGTAGGGGTTGCTCATATTATTCAGGGGGCACATATTATCATCTCTTGCTACCCAATTACTATATTAAAGTTATTTACTTAAAGCGCTCTAATTCAATTCTAGATCGTGTCCTATACGTGCGCTACCCATCTGATGCCTATGATCCAGGAGACTTTGGACCTGCTATTTGGGTGGTTCTAGACTTTACTTAGGGTGCTCAAAACTGATAAAATGAGGCGCACATTCAAAACATGTAGGACTGCACATAAAGGAAATAAGTGGCTCAAGTTAGCCTCCATACATAAGCAACAAATGCACGCGGACAGGTTCTCCTATTAGGTAATAGACAGTTTCAATTTTAAGACGTATTTAGAGTTGTTAAGTCCTATAGACATGGCTTCTATGTGATTCTGATTTCTAGTATCGTATAGGTAGTACTGCAGCTTTAGACTAATGAATTTGCAGATTATAGGTATTGCGAACCCTATAGGCATGATCTCTAAAGTGTTTGCGCAACGAGGCAGTAACAGTTCTAGAATTCAGAATTACCAGCGTTGATTTTATAAACATGTTTTCTAGGCGAGTGACAATATTCTATAGGCAGGATTTCTAATAGTTAGTGTTTGAACTTTGATTTTATCATGCTTGTTCCTATATGCATGTCATCTAGGTGGGCAGTATAATGAAAGCAACAAAAGTAGTTGATTAATTAGTTAAACCCTATAGTCACGGTATCTATATGATCATTAGCAAAGGTATATATTATTGCATCCTATAGGCATGCTGTCTAATAATTAAACAAGTAGCTATGGGTGTTTGATTCCTATAGACATGTTGTCTAATAGCGCATAGTGGTAGACATGGAAACAGGTACAACATTACTCAAACTAACATGATTTTGGATAGTGTACAGGTATTAAACAAGTTAAGTGAAGTGTGTGATTTCCTATAGGCATGATTTCTATGTGTAGCACGTCAAGCAAACAACAAACAAGGCAATTAAATCCTATGGACAAGTTTTCTACCCGTTTATGCAAGAATTAGGATACCCAACTCCCTTTTCACTAATTTCCCCATCATTCGTTATTACAGATTATTACAGGCCCGAATAAGATAATAAAACAATTACAGACTTAATAGGGTGACTACAAGCCCAAATACATCAAATGCAGGATACCCAGGGCTGCTTCTAGGCCTTCAACTAAGCATGGAACCTTAGGTGATGAACATGCCCACACTACAGGTGGCTATTAATATGCTTCAGTTCTGAGTACCAAACTGGCCCAACAGCTAGCCCCAAACCATAAAACAGATGTCTTGCTTACCCATGGAATACTAAACAGCCATAACAATACAAGTGACAAGTTAGGTACTAGGCCAGCCAAACAAGCTTTAAGACTTAGGAATTTTATCCCTTAATACTATATCTAACAGAGATCAGGGATTTCTAGACAAAGATACATAGATAAAGTTACACAAAATCCCTTACAGGCACATATGGCATAGACAGAAACAAGTTTCCAATGACAGGTTTGAACATCATAGGACAACAAAAGCAGAAGTTCAAAGTAGGCAGGATTCCAAACTAATATTAGTAGGACTTTAGACATAGAAGTCTTGAAAGGGAAACCTAGAAGAGCCACAAACAAAGGGTGAAACAGTTTCACAAGAAAACTTTGGCAGGAGAGCCTAATGATCACAACTAACTTGCAAAACTTACTATGTGAAATGTTCAGGCAAATACCAATTAACACAAAGGTTCTAAATCCAACAGGTAAGCATTCATGGCAAATTAGAATAAGCTAACTTCCAGATTAATAAGGCAAACATGCATCACATAAAGAGGGCCATGACTTATTCTAGTTAACATGAGGAGAATAGACTAGACATATTGGAATTTCACCCTAGGAGTCTTAAGCAATCAGTGAGCATACAGCATCAGAGCAGAGAAACAAGTTTGCCTGGGAATTGTGACAATATTGGCATATGGAACTCATATAATCAGAGGTTGATTTTAGGGAAGCAACAAGTTGTACATGAAAGACTTAGTAAAAACACATTCAAATAAATTTTGGACATGCATTAGTTCCCTAGGAGAATCTAAGTCATGGATTCATGATAAGCAACAAACCTTAGGTAACCAATTATATTTAAACATGAAGGTGGGTACTCAATCAGGTTGGGCACTTATAATGGGCATGCATTAAGGCTAGTAATGTCAAGAAATCGTATTAGGCTAAGCATTACATGATTTGCAGAGAAACAACAAACTGTGCATAAAAGATTCAATAGAGAAACATTTAGGCAATTTTGAGCAAGAACCTAGTTTCCTACAGATTTCAATACCAGAAATCAAGACAAGGTGCAATCGACATCAATCAAGTTTTAATTACAAGTCAGGCAGGCATCATGAATCAACTTAGCTAGCCATACATGAGTTAAAATCAAGACTTGAATAGAATTGAAGCTAGTGGAACTACATAGTAGTACTAAAACAAGCAGAATTATATACGAAGTGGCATAATATCGAAATTAACTCAAGAAAATTCAAGTAGCACTAGTGCACATAACGTAAACACATACAGGAGGAAGTAGAATTGTGAGAGTATAAAGTACTAACTAGTTGCAAACAAAGCGAACAAAGAATGAAAAACTCAAAATTTCAGGAATAGCAGCGATTGTAGAAGAACAATGAAAGCCCAAGTCTCTAGTGCTTTAGAGTTCACAAGAGCCTCGAAGGGGGCTTTGAGTAGTGCTTGTACTGGAGGAGGCTAATGAACAGATTCTAGTGGCCTTGGCTTTCAACCGGCCAAAATCGAAGTCTCAGAATAGTATAGAATAAGTGAGAGTGAGAAAATAGTGGTAATAACAGTAGTTAAGGAATAGTCATTAAGACTTAGAAGGGGAAAAGGGAATGGGGTTTATATAGTAGTAGAAATTGAACGAACAAACAAGGAAATATAATCAATCAAACACAAATAAGGAAAGAGAAGCATGCAAAAATCAATTCAGAATTATTTTAGGAGAAAAATTGGGTAAACCCTAGTTCAAGAAGAAGAACACAAATAGCCAAAGAATCTCACTGAATCAGACCTATATAGCCTGATAGTGAGTGTATCAGGTCAAGAACATGAAGATAGTACAGAATCGGAGTTGAGCGAACACCCACTGACTCAACTTCCATATGATATCGGATTAGGGGCTGGGGTTTGAATGGAGGCGGCTAGGGTTTAGTGTGAGTGGAGAGATGAGAGAATACAAAGGCAGTTGGGCGGTGAGATTAGTCTTTAGGGTTTGGGGCGAGGGTTATAAAGAGAGGGGAAGGGCTGTTGTAGGCCGTTGATCATAAAATTATCAATGGCCAGGATCAAAAGAGAAGCGGGGCGGGTCGTGAGACGGGTCGCGGCCGGGTTAGATGAAGAGGTCGTTTGGTTTGGGCAGCTGAAGGGTTAAACGGAATGGGCCAAGTGCCTTGGGCCTGCTTTGCTCCGAAAATAGTCCTGTATTGGGCTATAAATTAAATATACGAAATTTATTTAAAATAAAAAGTAATTAATAAATAATAAAAACATTACTGATGCAGTAAAATGATTGAAAATAATAGCTTAACATTATAAAAATATAAAAAATACTATTTTAGCATAAATAATGTAATAAATATAATTATGTATAAAATATAGGCTATTATTATAAAATTACGTAAATAGCTCAAAAATGCAAATGTAATTATATGAAATGTTATAAAACATACATGTGGGTGTAAATAATAAATTTGGATGATTAAGTCATCACAAAATAATTTGAAAGGGTAAGTAATAAATATTTGAACAATTTAAATGCAAGAAAATCAATTTTAAAGCTTTAAAGATTATGAAAAATTATAGAAAATACTTATATGACTCTTGTAAATTGGGTAATGATACAAAATGATATTTTGAAAGTATATATAATATTTTATTAAATATGAGGGCAAAATTGGGTATCAAGAACGTCCAACCACCCAGAGCACTTCGCGATCGCAATCCTCTTCACGCGATCGCGAAGAACACTCTCAGCACCAGAAAATCTGAGAAACTAACAATCAACAAGGGCAAAATGGTCCGAAACCACCCTGAAACACAATTCGAGCCTCTCGAGACCCGTCCGAACATATCAACAAGTTCCAAAATATAACACGGACCTACTCTAGGCCTCAAATCTCACAAAATAACATTAAAACTACGAATCGCACCTCAATTCAAATTTTAAAATTCCATACTTACGCCGAACACGTCTAAACAACTTGGAATGACCCCAAATTTTAAACACAAGTCATAAATCACCTTATAAACCTATTCCAAGGCTTGAAATCTAAGGCGGACATCAATAACCACAAAGTCAACTATGGGTCAAACATATCAATTCTCCAAACCTTCAAACTTTCAACTTTCGACAATTAGCCTCAAAATCATCTAGGAATACTGGAGTTCAAATTCGAGCATACACCCAAGTCTAATATCACCATCCAGACCTAAAGGAACCATCAAAACTCCGATCCGAGGTTAAATATACAAAAGTCAAACTTGGTCAACACTTCTAACTTATGCTTCCAAGTTAGGAACTGAGTGTTCCAAATCACTCCCAAATCTTTCCGGAACCAAACCAATCATGCTCGTAAATTTGTAGTACATCATATGAAGTTACTCAAGACCTCAAACCACCGAACGTAATGCTAATGCTCAAAATAACCGGTCGGATCGTTACAACCCCTCAAGTAATCCAGGGTTCAAAATATGAAAGAATGGGCAAAGATCTCGAAATCACCACTTAAATATACTGCTCAGGGATCCTCTATGCGATCACGTTTGAGCCTTCGCGATCGCGGAATGTGCTTCTATACGATCATGGCTAGAACCTTGGTACCGTGAAGACCATCTGGCCGACCCCCATGCTAACTCTACGCGAACACGAAAATACCTACGCGAACATGATGCTTGCCGACTTCCCAACCGTCCGCGATCACGAACCATTACCTGCAACCGCGAAGCATAACAACTACATCGATCCTTCTCTGCGATTGCATCCCTTCACCCACGACCGCAAAGCATACCAGCATGGCCATAAATCCTTTTCTGTGATCATAAACTACTCTAGCCAGACTCCCTTCTCTGCGATATTCAAGCAACTATTGATACAGGAACTCATCTCTGCGATGGTGAAACACTGCCCTGCCCAAAAAATTAGCAGCTGCAATACACATAGAAATGATCTGAGACCACTCCGAATCACACACGATTCCCCGGGACTCCATCTAATTATACCAATAGGTCCATATACTTCATACGAGCTTGTCCCACAACTTAAAACATAAAAAATGATGACAAAATCAAGAATGAAAGATCAAATCCATTTCTTAAGTTTCAAACTTCCCAACTTCACCTAATGTGTTTGAATCACACTCTAACTTTTTGGATTACAACCAAACTTTGTATACAAGTTCATTTCAACCATTAGGACCTACTTAGGGTCTAAAAACCATAAACAAAGCTCAGTAGCGTAAAAGTCAACTACCGGTCAAACTTAAGAATTATCTAGTTCTTTAAATTGTCAACTTTCGCCAAATAGAGTGAAAATCTTCTAAGAACTTCCAAAACCAAATACAAATATATGCCCAAGTCCAAAATTACCATACGAACATATTGGAACCATCAAATCCTGATTGCGAGGTCATTTACTCAAAAGTTAACCCTTGATGTTCTATCACAACTTAAGCTTCCAAAATAGAACTAGGTGTTCCAATTCAGTCTCAAACCTTTCTGAAACCAAACCAACCATTCCCACAAGTCATAAGTCATCAAATAAACATACGAAAAATATCAAATAAGGGAATGTGACTCTAATATTCAAAATGACCGGCCAAGTCGTTACAATCTACTATATACATGAGAGGAGTAGTATTCCACAATTATGTATTGAGGAGTGTTGCGCATTGCAGATAAAAAGTTAGACAATTGGGACGAGTTGCCGCAAAAGCCAAGCATTTTCTATTTATCTTTATTCGCATCCATTGTCTCCAAATTCTTTTTAAATACTATTTCTATTTGTCACTTTAAATTACAACTTATTCTTACGTAAATTAAACTATTGTGGAGTTATTTTAAAAGTGCATTGCGTTCAATGCTACTTTTAGTTAAGTTTTAAATGGATATTGACCAAAATCAAAAGTTGATCTGGTTTAAAAATAGGCAGAATAGCCTAGGAGATACATGTACTTATTCCGGTTTGACATCCCGATCCCTATATTTCATAAAGTTTCATCCAGATACCTCTACTCGATCAAAACTAGTATTTTAAACCCTTTTGACCTCGCGTGCTCTTCAACGATCTAATGTAGATGACACATCCATGTTCACCTCAGATTTTTTATGCCACATCATTATGTTTTCACTTCATTTCAAAATTTTCTACTCTATTTTTTATTTTATTTTTACTTCACTTCACTCCTCCCATCTACTCTCTATCTCCTGTTATTCTCACCTCTATGCCGCCGCCTTCATCACCCCAAAACAATCTCCCCTCCATTAATTCACCTTCACAACCCCAAAAATTCTCTAGCTCTATTACCCCAAATACACCCAGCAATCATTCTTCAAAATGCTCATTAATGAAAACAGAAACAAAGAAAGAAAAAGAAGAAAATCAAATAGTTAATAAAACTAACACTTCCTAAATCCTTACAAATCGCAACCATTCCATCCGAAATAAAATACCGGAATCATGTAATTCCCACTCTTCTGTGGAGATCTCAATCCTACTTATGATGATTTCAAGATATTGTTTCAACAAGAAGACCCATATAATATTAATCATTTTTATGACCTATATTGCTAGCAAATTAAGTGTTGTTTATTGACTTACCTTTAGATTTAGTTTTCTTCTTTTACAAACAAAATGAAAGCAAAAATCATAGGTGAAAGACAATGTTTTTGTGATATTGAAGAGGTAAATCTTGGGACTGAACAGTATATGAAGGCAAGTATGAAGGGGGAAGAGAAAGAGTATACGAAGGGGGGAGGGGTTAGCGAAGAAGGGTTGCTGGATTGGGCCATCGGGGGAAGAAGAAACATGAAGGGGAGGGGAACTTTTTAATCATAAAGTAACAATTTCTTAACTTTTTTTCTTTTTTTTTTAAATTTTCTTTTATTCAATCTTTTAAAAAAAATCAAATTCATTGTTTACACTCGCTTTATACGCATGCATTTCACACATCTCGTCCAACTCAGCAGATTCAATGCCACATAAGCTTGGTCAATGGTCAAAAGCGTTTAAAATACTAGTTTTGATCGAGTAGAGGTGTTTGGATGAAACTTTATGGAATACAGGGACCGAGATATCAAACCGGAACAAATACATGTATCTCGTAAGCTATTCTGCCTTAAAAATAACATTTTTTCAAATATAAGAAAACCTCATTTAATCATTCCAAATCGTAGAGTAGAAAAAATATGGGTAAGAATGAAGAAAATGGGGCCCTCTAATGCAAATAGTGTCGAATCATCTGCTAGTTCATAGCCAGTACACTCTATAGATCCACTATCTTCGCAACATGAGGAGTTATTGTATGTATGGCCTCCTTTAGCCTTGTTTTTCATTCTTGAAAATTTCGCTTCATTCATTTGCTCGTCAGCTAAATTTTGATATATCAAGTCTCTTTCTTTGATGAAATATTTGTCATAAAAAACTTGTATCGGATTGTCCTACATCTGAGAATTTATATCCAAACTAGACGAGGAAAGGCCCGTGTACGGGCCCAACAGTATAATTTTTTTCCTCGTGTACGAGCCCAACAGTATAATTTTAAAATTGTTATTTGTCGGTGCTCAATTAATTTTTTTTTGATAAATAAATTATTATTATTATTATATCCATTTAATTATTGATAGAGAATGATATTGGGGATCACAATAATTGTTTTAATAAATAATAATTTACATAAAATTAAGCTACAAATTATAACATATTTAAGTTGCTTCAATTAACATAAAAAGATTACGTGTTATGATACTCATTTTAACCTCCGGTTAATGTCAAACACAAACATCAAATTGAAAAATTGATATCAATAGTATTATTTTTCCAATGTATTTGAATATTTAACAAGAGAATACATTAAAAAGTTGCAAGTGTCGTCTATATTAATAATTTTCAAGAATAAAAAACATACCAATCTATCTTCGGTAAACTAATCTGGAATACATCCAAATTGGTCTTGCAAGTATTTCGACAGTGAAAACAATTAGCTACTTGATGAAAGAAATGTCATTCTTTATAATATGAAAAAAGATGG
Organism: Nicotiana tomentosiformis; assembly: GCF_000390325.3. Classification (NCBI taxonomy): domain Eukaryota; kingdom Viridiplantae; phylum Streptophyta; class Magnoliopsida; order Solanales; family Solanaceae; genus Nicotiana; species Nicotiana tomentosiformis. The sequence continues at coordinate 79,407,482 of NC_090823.1, read as the reverse complement.
AAAAGAAACTATGATTTTACTTCATATCTTTTATACATCAAAATTAAGAATTATTTTTAGTACAATAAGCAAAGAGAACTTTCAAGGGGATTTGCATTCATAACGAGGCAATTAACTACTACAAAATAAGAGAACAATAGGCACTAAAACGAGTATTAACATAATATAAATTATTATTTTTTATTATTACATATTTTTACATGATATAAATTGTAGGAATTCAATATAGCAGTTCAAATTATATTTTATTATAACTCATTTAAAATGATGTTAACTATTGATAAAATAATAAACATTTGATAGAGGTCTATATAAATTATACGGATTTTAATTTTTTCCTCAATTTAAGGAGATGAGAGAAATTTTTTTTTATTTTATAGAATTATCATATGTTAATTTTCATAATGAAACAATATAAAAATTATAACAGGTAATATTTAAGATAATTTATTGATAGTTAAAAATTTATTATGGAAGAATGGAGTTCAAACAATATGTATTATATTTTTACATCAATTAACTATATAAAATAGATATTTTTACATCTATTTTTAAAATTACTTTTGAATATAAAAAATTTTAATTTGAAATCGCTTTTAAATAGTGTGGATAAATGAAACCATTTAATTTTTATTTTTAAACTGCTGTAAAATAGTATGGGTAAATATGAAAACCTTGTAAATATCTATCAATACTTCTTTTTGTTGCCTTATTATTTAAAATTAATTTTTCTATCTCTATGAAAACTTCTATTTGACTAAAACAAAATTAATCATTTTATCAAATGAGGAAAAAGGTTCACAGTACTTCTTGTAAAATAGTCTAATTGCAGTGACATACAGTGCATTTAAGAAAAAAGTTTCACAGTACTTTATGCAAAGAGTACTTTATGCAAAGAGGAGAGTTGTGGCTAGGGGAATGTGGGGTGCTGGGTCCACTTGTATCAAACATTACCCGTTAAGAAATATAATATTTAGAAAATGTAAACAATGCAGGAGTTTGTTAAAATGATATATATGCCGTTGGTGGATCATCTTTTCATTTCTATAAATATCCAAATAATGATTGGATAGTTAAATTACCTTAATACGTATTACAAAATTTTATCTGTAAAAATTTAAAATTGTTACTACCTCCGTTTCAATTTAGATGAACTAGTTTGACTTGGCACAAAATTTAAGGGAAAAAAAAGAAGACTTTTAAAACATGTTATCTTAAAAGCTTAGGTGCCAAAAATTTTATGGGGTCATGATATTTGTATGAATATAAAAAATTTTTATCAATAATAAAATGAATAAAATAAAAAGTTGAAAGTTAGATTCGTTTTGCATTTAAATTGAAAGACAGTACAAAAAGTAGAAACTAGAAACAACCCAACTGCAAAACCAAAATAATAGGAATGATTGGGTAGTTAGTTCCAATAAGGAAAAAAGTCAAAAACACACGCGGCAGAGAGCACACTGTATACAAAGAAAAACACAGACAATTTATTAGACACAAGATAGTACATAGTCGCTTTGTTAACTCCGCCATTTCCAACGGATCTTTGGAAGCTCAAAAATTCATTCTGCTATATCTATCTCCTCCCCATTTCTCCATTTCTTCTCAAAATCTAATAAAATGCAGTCGTCAATTTCCCTCTCCTTCTCTTCGCCTTCCACAATTTGCAGATCCGACTGCAGCACGGCTGCCGTTGCCAATGGCAGTTTTCTCATGCCGCGATCGCTTCGATTCTGCGGACTGAGGAAAGAGGCATTTAAGTCGTTGAATTCGAGCCTTCATATTCGCCTTACAAGGCTTTGTTGTTCGAATAACAACAGAATATCGGCTTCTTCCGCAAATGGAGCTCCTTCTTCTTCTTCTTCATCTTTGAAGGGGGGCTTTGACTATGATTTGGTTATCATTGGAGCTGGTGTTGGTGGCCATGGTGCTGCTCTTCACGCCGTCGAGAAAGTAAATTACTTTTCTATTATTGAATTGTGTTACTCATAGCTGAGAGGGGAACTACTTTTATGCTGAATGCTAATTCAAACTGGTGAAGGAGTTTATAATTGGTGATCCCAAATGTAATTAATGGAAACCTGAAGCTGTCTGGCTTTCCTTATAGTTGAAATTACACGTGTACCTAGCTGACTCTAGTTTCATTAGAGTTTGCTTAACTTGATTTGGTGTAAAAACAAGTTGTTACATAAAATTATTACTGACTTTATTACGCAATAGAGGCTTAATTCAGCTATATTCGTGGACGTAGGTCTTGGGTCATTCGTAAACAATGTCAAAACACTTTACTTAAGGGCAGGGAATAGAAAATAGAAATGTACAAGAAATAACTGAAAGAAGAACAGAAAACATGCTGATACTTGTTGCTGATTGAGCGTCTATTTCTGTACGAAATGATAATTCTACTTCCAACTCGATGCAATCTCTTTTGTGATTACTTGTGCAAAGACAGGGACGAATGGGAATTTGGGTTCAAACAGCAACGCGGTTCCTTTCTTTTGCCAGGGTAAATGTGGGAATAATTAATTAATATGGATCTTTGTAGGGCTTAAAAACTGCCATCATTGAAGGGGATGTTGTTGGAGGAACATGTGTAAATAGGGGATGTGTTCCTTCCAAAGCCCTCCTAGCTGTGAGTGGTCGCATGCGGGAGCTTCAGAATGAACAACATATGAAGTCTTTTGGTTTACAGGTACTTCTTATTCTTGCATCTCTACAATCCCATAGGATATTCACATTCTACTTGATCTTTTTATGTAATTTGTATACTGGTAAAATGATCTGATCCATTGGGTATTATGTTGTCCAATTAGAACGCTTACACCCCATGAAATAATGTGAAATGGAATAGTTTACAAGCATATTCAAATTTGAAACTCTAATTTTTAACTTTTACCCTTCATAGTAGTTTAAGAGAGAAAGCCTGATAATGGTTTATTGCACCCCATGTTGTCCTTTTTTCTTTTGTGACTGAATCCTCCTTCATAACAAAAATAGATTCGTACTAAGAGCCCGTTTGGACATAAGAAATTTTTTTCTTTTTTCCAAAAAAAATTTACTTTTTTTTGAAATCAGCTTTTGTTCATAAAATTTTCAATTTTCACTTGAAGATGCATTTTGGAAATTTTTGAAAATTTTAAAAACTCCAAAAAGATGTTTTTCAAAATTTTCACTCAAATCACTCACAAAACTTCAAAAACAACCCAAAATTATATTCATGTCCAAACACAACTCTAAATTTTAAATACCATTTTCACTTGAATTTTTTTTTTTTTTGATAAAGCATTTTCAAATACCATTTTCACTTAGAAAAACAATTTTCCCCCATTTTGGAATTTTACAATTCTTATGTCCAAACGCCCACTAAATGCTCACTGAATACGCACACAAAACCATTCAAAATCAGGCTTGAAGGATTAACACATATAATTTAGCTAAAGACAAGCCACTTGTGTTTCTCTCTTCCTTAGATATTGTGATTTAAGGAACTTAACACTATGAATTGTTGTTAACCCTAATTGTCATCTAGAGAGGAAGTTCTCTTGTGAAAGCTTATAGTACACTTTTTAAGTTCATCTTGTGTATGCATGTTCTTTTAGTCTTCTCCGTCTTAATTTTGACTTAATGTATCCAACTGTACACATGGCTTCCTTCCATTAAAGGTTGCTGCTGCTGGGTATGATAGACAGGCTGTTGCTGATCATGCAAATAATTTGGCCTCCAAGATACGTGGTAACTTGACCAATTCTATGAAAGCCCTTGGCGTGGATATATTGACTGGTTTTGGGACAGTTTTGGTAGGTCTGGATATTTATAAATTATTGTACTGTACTACAGCTATCCTATTCGTCTGTAGTCAACTGAAGGTTGTGCTTAAATATTCAGGGTCCACAAAAAGTCAAATATGGGGATACTGTAATAACAGCAAAAGACATCATAATTGCTACTGGCTCTGTCCCTTCTGTGCCCAAAGGCATTGAGGTTGATGGTAAGTGCTTTCATAACCATTATTGTCTATTGATAAAGCACCCACCAACTGCATTAGCCAGTCTCAATGCAACGCTGTTTAGCTGGTTCTGTTCACTGGCTGCATGCTGTACCTTTTAATGCTATTAAATCACGGGTTGAGTGTTTGAATTTCAAGGCACTGCTTAATGGGATGAACAATATTTAAATTCAAAGCTGATGCTTTCAAATGAAAAGAAGTAATGAAAGTTGAAGCTATTGGCCATTTGTTATGCAATGCTCATGTTAAATAGCAAAGATACTGCTTGTAGAGGAACAACCTTGTTAACGAGATTGGGTTTGACTCTCTGTTACTGTTTCTTATGCACATGCATTGGACGGTACTTCTGATGAAACAAATTGGTGCAAAACTCTAAGACTCTTTTGTGATAAGAGTGTTTACGCATTTTGTGGTAGTGCCTAAGCATCAGGAAGTGTATTTACCTGCCCCATTAAGTTAAATGATCTGACAATGTGCAGAACATTTCGCTTCAGCCGTTGGAGATTTTCGTCGTTCTGTAACTACATGAGTTCATTTAAGTTCATAGGAGATAGAGATTTTGACCCGTCATTCATTAAGTTAAACAGATACAGCAGTTTCGAAGATAAAGGAACCAGCATTAGCATCACGAAAGAGAACTGAAATTGGCATACACAATTCATTGTTTCCTTTTATTATTTCCTCCCTTCCTTCTAGTCCAGAACATCACTGAGAATTATTATGCTTGCCCTAGACCATTTAGAGCATTTACATTCAGTTGTATCATTGACTGATGCCAATGCTTGCTTTGCAGGTAAGACTGTAATAACTAGTGACCATGCACTTAAATTAGAATTTGTACCCAACTGGATTGCTATTGTTGGAAGTGGTTACATTGGACTGGAATTTAGCGATGTGTACACGGCACTTGGAAGTGAGGTATGAACCTTCTCTACATTATGCATCTAACGATTCTTATTTTTTATAATTATATTTAGCATATGCAATACAACTTCAATCAATTCATTTTCCGATTTTCTTTAGATAATGGAAAAATGGATAGGTTGTCTCCCCATGCTGACCATGGGATGAATTTACAGGTTACCTTTGTTGAAGCTCTAGATCAGCTCATGCCTGGCTTTGATCCTGAGATTGGGAAACTGGCGCAGCGGGTTCTTATCAATCCTCGGAAGATTGACTATCATACAGGTGTATTTGCGAGCAAGGTAATATATGCCACAACTTAGTTTAGTTTGAATGCCATTCTGAGAGCAAGTTATCTTAATTTGTCCCACCTTATTCAGATAACTCCAGCAAGGGATGGAAAGCCAGTGCTAATTGAGCTTATTGATGCAAAGACGAAGGAACCAAAGGATACTTTGGAAGTAAGTTGTAGCTATTTGGTTTGACGAGTTCTTTAACATTAAATCTAATATATACTTGTCGACTGAGGTTGTACATTTTTTAGTGCTACAACATGATTAAGATCATAATTCTTAAAATGGTTAACTACTTTTTTGTTCGGGAAAAGTCAAGAGAATCATATCAATTAGGAATCATAATATATGTCATAATATCTAGGAAACCCAAGAATTAGGAAATTTTCATTTAAGACTCTTTTATAAGGAGTTCTTCTCAGAAAGAAAAACTCCTATATAAGGAGCCCTTTTGTGTGTTCACCATCATTTTAAATAAGAACTTTTTTCTCTTTTCTTCTCTTTTCACTTGATTCAGACTTGTGTGGCTTCCGTCTCGCAGCATGCAAAAGTTTTTCTTTGTAACACTTAACACCCTCCTGCACGCCCAAGACTGGACATTTGGAGCATGAACAACATTACATAGTGTCCCAACATGAGGTAAATTAAGATTTCAAATGAGCCTAACGCTGATATCATTTCGGCCTAACTTAACCATTAAAGTTAACTCATGAGGTGAGGATTTCCCAAAATCATATAAGGAGATAACAACCATTCCATCAACCAATGTGGGTCACTTGGCAAAATGCAACTTAAAAGTTCTATATAAGGAACTAATCTTGTAAATTTCAGCAAGTAACTTCTTTTTTCTCTTTTCACTTAAAAGTCCTTGGTTCCTGCAACTTAAAAGTCCTATAAGGAACTGTCATCTAAGATTTATCAGCAGTATTGCCTGTAACATAGAGACAAGAGTGGGTTGCTCTAGTGGTGAGCACCCTCCACTTCCAACCAACAGATTGTGAGTTCGAGTCACCCCAAGAGCAAGGTGGGGAGTTCTTGGAGGGAGGGAGCCGAGGGTCTATCGGAAACAACCTCTCTACCCCAGGGTAGGGGTAAGGCCTGCGTACAAACTACCCTCCCCAAACCCCACTAGTGGGATTATACTGGGTTGTTGTTGTTGTTGTATTGCCTGTAACATAGAGACTTTGTTACACGACTACGCTTAAAATGTTGATATTTATTAGCACTTTCTTACTATTAAAGAACACTATTGTGTGTACAAGTATAATGAATATCAGAGCTTAATGGTAGACGCTGGAGCTTATGTAAGTGGTAGAAGGTGAAAACGGGATCAAACATCTGAAAGGTTAAGCAGCAAAATTTGGAGATTAGGTGTTATTAATAAGTTGTACTCCTAATAAACTCTAAAGAGGGAGATTAGGTGTTATTGATAAGTTGTACAAGTATAATGAATATCAGAGCTTAATGGTAGACGCTGGAGCTTATGTAAGTGGTAGAAGGTGAAAACGGGATCAAACATCTGAAAGGTTAAGCAGCAAAATTTGGAGATTAGGTGTTATTGATAAGTTGTACTCCTAATAAACTCTAAAGAGGGAGGCTTTTGCTGCAGTCGGAGCTAATAAAGTACTATACACAGTTTTAATATTTTCAATCAAAAGGACTGTGTTGCCCGCATCTCTTATCCCCTAACAATGACTTTTGCTTGCTGTCACTAGTGTCTCACATGAAACCTGAATTACATTATTCTACTGCAGGTAGATGCTGCTCTTATTGCAACTGGAAGGGCTCCGTTTACACAAGGACTTGGCCTGGAAAATGTTAGTTGCATTAGTGTTAACTGAAGCCCCTGGGAAAACTAACTTAAATGATTTTATGACAATTTATAGTATTGGTTATCACTTGTCAACAGATAAATGTTCAAACACAACGTGGATTTGTTCCTGTTGATGAACGCATGCAAGTCATTGATGCAAATGGGGAGCTGGTAGGCATTATTTTATTCCTTTTTGCATTTCTCGACAGTTATCTTTTCGCTTTTAACCTTGTGTTTGATAGGTTCCTCACTTGTACTGCATTGGTGATGCAAATGGAAAAATGATGCTTGCACATGCTGCAAGTGCACAAGGAATCTCTGGTAAAATGAAATGATCAATCGTGACACGATAATTGAACAATTTTTTGATAGTTGTTTAACTTATGGCCTTGCCTTCTTTCATAGTTGTTGAGCAAGTTACTGGAAAGGACCATATCCTGAATCATTTAAGTATTCCAGCAGCATGCTTTACCCATCCTGAAATCAGTATGGTCGGATTGACGGAGGTATTATCATCTCTTTAAATATTTGTCTTTGTTTAATGTTGCCCTTTTTTCTTATGGGTATGGTCTTTTCTTCTTTAATGATCTTTAGTAATTATAAGGAAATTTAATTCCCTAACAATATCTACACGTGGAACATGGTTGCATGGAAACTTCCACACATATTTGATAATGTAGTTACATTATAGGTGGGAGGTATTATCATCTCTTTAAATATTTGTCTTTGTTTAATGTTGCCCTTTTTTCTTATGGGTATGGTCTTTTCTTCTTTAATGATCTTTAGTAATTATAAGGAAATTTAATTCCCTAACAATGTCTACACGTGGAACATGGTTGCATGGAAACTTCCACACATATTTGATAATGTAGTTACATTATAGGTGGGAGACAGATCATGCCATCCATTTCTGGGACTTTCTACATTGCTCTGCTGCTGGATGTTTTTGTTCTCATGCTTGCCTCTTTTGGTCACACAATGCTTCTGTACCCTTAGAGAAGCATGCACGCTTGTGACAGCGGAAAAATATTTCCTGAGTGAACGATTTTTAGTTTTCTTTGTGATAGCACTTAAACATAGAGTTTTTATTGTATACTTGCAATTATGCAGCCTCAAGCGAGAGAAAAAGCTGAGAAGGAGGGCTTTGAAATTAGTATTGCCAAGACTAGTTTCAAGGCTAACACAAAAGCTCTTGCTGAAAATGAAGGGGAAGGACTTGCAAAGGTAGCACATTATCATTTTTCAAGGATTGCTGATGTTACATTATTTATTATTCTTTATGTTACCAGCTACTTCTTTTGTTGTTTCCATTTTCCTATCGTTTTAAGATGTTTCCTCCCCTGCAGAGTAGTGTCTTATGTGATCACTGAAATTCTTGTTAAATGCAGTTGATTTATAGGCCTGACAACGGTGAGATCCTCGGAGTCCACATCTTTGGAATGCATGCTGCTGATCTAATACATGAAGCATCCAATGCCATAGCTCTGGGATCACGCATACAGGTAGCCATTTCCCTGCAAATTGCGTTTTCCTCACAGTACTAACCATTTGTTTGGAAAGGCTCAAGTAAAATGGTTACCTGCAGTCTTTTTTTGGTTTGTGGCAATGTGAGATGGAGTATACATGTTTTCTTTGGATTATGAACTTTAGTAGATCCTTGCAAGCTTCAATGAGTGTTGTATCCAATCTCTCATGTGAGAAGTCATTTATTCTGTCAGCTTCTTCTCATGTGTTTTACATTTGTTATTGCATTTTACAGGACATTAAGTACGCTGTTCATGCACATCCAACTTTGTCTGAAGTGATTGATGAACTCTTTAAATCAGCAAAGGTAATCTTTTTGTGTCCTGTGTAATGCTGGTAGAATGTCTTGAACGAGATAGTACCTCTTTAGGATGTTAGAGGGGTCATAGTGCATTTGCCTCACAAGAATTGGTATTAAACTAGGACATTCTAGTCCTGCTGTGATTGTTAAAAGTGATCTTGGGGGGGGGGGGGGGGGGTGCCTCTATGGTTATAGTAAAATTGCCTGGAAGCTTGGCTTATTCTTTGATCTCCAGATTTAGTAATATATTAAGGTTTTTTTGTCCTGAGCATGGAGATCTTAAGCTAATGGCGGGGTGTGCTTACAAGAATCCAGAGCCGCATGTACAAGTTGCAGGTAGGGAGGAAATCTCCCTTAGGTTGTGGAGTGAGATTCTCTTATTCTTCACTGGTATATTAAATCATCTATTTCTCTCAAGAGCATGCTCAAATATAGTGGGTAGTCTACAAACTCTCGTGTCTCTCTTATGTCAGGTATGATTGGAAATTGATTTTTAAGCTTTTACAATAATATGTATACATTTTATGGCAGGTTAAAACTAACGCTTCTAGTCCAATTGCTGAGCCAGTTGCAGCATAGGCTTCTACAACCGCTCTAATTGAGACTTAAGTTAATAGGATTTTGCAGAAGCTTCCGAATGGAATTTATTGGCTCTATCTTCTCATGTTGTGCATTACCGCTACAAAGAGGTGCTTTGTTCTAGCTTTTCGGAATTGTAGACGTCGTTAAATGCCTAGGTTTGTGGTAGGTCTAGATGCTTTTAAATGAGCAACGATATCAATATGAAAGATGATCTGTATTGTTTAAATCGACATTGGCATTGAGTCACTGCTGTACGAATATTGTACGAGTATTTAGTACTTGATACGATAGTTGAAATTTTAGAGGTTTTCAAGTGAGTTCTGCACAAGTTGCTGTCATGGTTGTTGCTATATTGCTCCCACACAAACCAGTCCCCTCTCTTTTTTGCATGCTTACTCGCTCGTCCCACTGCTACAAGCTAAACACTGAACTGGAATAGCAACTAAAGTTAGCCTTCTTGGACTTCTTGGACTTGGACTAACCAAGTGTCCAGATGGTTCAGTTGGAACTCCAACATCTCCTCCTCAAGTTGGAGGATGAATGAACTCGTCCCGACTTGCTTAAAAAGATTGTACCCTGAACACCATCAAGGGAAAATATAAATTAACCTATTAGTAAAGCTTATCTATGACTAAGCTAGCGTTTGACTATAGATTCCCAAATTTATTCTGAAAAATCTGATTTGGGTGAAGTTTGGTTTGAAGATGAAAATGTGTTTGGACATATATTTTGGGTGAAATTTGGTTTGGAAAAACATGAAACATGACTTATACCCACAAGTTTTAAAAACTATCACAAATACCCAACAATACCATTATCAATAATCTACGAGATGCTGGGAATCCCTTGTACCACATAGGATGTAGATTTTGTTCATTATATTATCGCAAACCATAGTCCTAAACATAAATAAATTTGATACAAAATTATCATTTTTATAATGAACTACATGATACACTACCAGATGACCGAGAAGACGAAACAATATCGTTACAAAATAATAAATGATGGGCTCTTTTATAAAATACAAAAGTTTGGGACAATTTAAAAAAAATATAATAGTGATATTTTGGCCGCTGGTTTTGGGATTTGGGATTTGAGACTTGGGATTTGGCCAAAATGTAGGCAAAATCTATGGCCAAATATGTGTTTGCCAAATAAAATTCAAGTTTATTTTGGCAAAATTTATGGTCAAACGGGTCCTAAATATGCATCAACTCTTTGACTAGGAGGAAACTTAGGTACCTACGGGCATGATAAGTATTCCAAATGAAGGAGTCCAGGAGTTTGAAGAGAAGTGGCTCAAATGTCACAAAGCAAATTAGATGTTAGGCGTTGTTTGAGTGAGGAAGTTGATCAGCTTCCAATTTACTGCATCTATAACCCTTGATTGGGTGAGGAAGTCCACGAAAGTGCACGATTTGAAGCAAAAAAAGAACAAAACGAAAAAATGGGCCAGTGTAGCGTCTGGGTAGCGCCCCACGCTACCAGCGGCACAGTTTACAGATGCAAAATTTTTCCAGGGTCAGGGCTAGCGCCCCGCGCTACCCTGGGCGCTGGGTGACAGGTTCTTCTCTGTTTTGCCCGGGACAAGGTTTTTTGGCCCTACACACCTCCAACTCGTATAAAAAGAAGTCTAAACCTATTTTGGAGGGTAGGGCGTTTTTGTGAGGAACTTTTGATCAAGGGATTGCTTGATCACCAATTAAATACTATCTATGAATCTAGAGTTGAACTCCAAAGTGGAAATTCTAGGTTGCATATAGGATTGAGTAGAGCAAGTTCTTGAACCTGAGCATCGAAGGATTGATTTGCGGTTAGGATAAACATATGCTAATTGCCTTGCTTGGTTATTATACGGGAATTACGAATGCATTCTTGTTGATTCTAACTCTATAGACATATATGTGTTAGCCGTTAGGTTAGCTTGAATAGGCGAGTAAGAGATCGACAGATTCTTATGAGCAGTATTAACCCCATCAACCAATAAACTAGATAAATTAATTAGTTAATCCAATTGAAAAATACAATAGGAATGTTAGGTAGCCTATAGCCCTAGACCGTTTTCATCACATTGATAACATAAAAATCCGCTATTTCTTTGTTCGGAGTTCACTATTTGTTTTTCTTTTATTTTAATTAGTTTAGAATCAAATACTTCTAGGTTTAATTCTTGTTTAGGTAATTACAATAGTCTAGTTTAGTTAATAGTTGATAACAAGTCCTCGTGGGTTCGACATCTGACTAAAAAGTCACTTTATTACTTGACAACCGCGTATACTTGCATATGTGTTTGGCCGCAATACATTATTTACATCTACGTAAAATAATGTCCATTTTATCTTTGATTGTAGCCATAATACACTTGATGGTGGTCGTTTTAAGGGAGAAATTAAAAAATAGGCAGATTTACAAGTAGTAATTAAAAAATAGCCACAGTTTCAAAAGTAATCGAAATTTAGCCGCTTTTCATGTAAAGATAAATTTGAACGAAAACACTGTTCAAAAACCGAAAAATATTTCAGCATAATATACCGGAGTTTCAGTATCTCCAGCATATTATACTTGAGTATAATATACCGGTCTAGCATAATATGCTGGAAGTTCATGCACAAGTGCTCCAATCTCCAGTATATTATGCTGGAACTTCAACTTTTCGCGTGTTGGAGTTCCAGCATAATATGCTGAAAGTTCATACACTGGTGCATCAGTCTCCAGTATATTATGCTGGACTGGTCCATGTTACAGTAAAATAGTGGCTATTTTTCAATGAGTTTGCAAACGGTGGTTATTTTTAAATTACCAGTCCGAAAATTGGCTAGTCCGTGCTATTTTTACTCGTTTTAACATGCGTGCGATAAAGTCTCATTATAAACAAATCCATCCTGTTGAGTGTCACAAGCCTTGCCTTCTATATCGTGAAGCTGCGCGCTTGATTTTGTAGACCCATTTGCACCTAATTGTTTCCTTTTCAATGGGCAGTTCAACTATATACCATACTTGATTAGCTTTCAAAGTTTCAAATTCTTTTGTCATTTCCTTTTAGCAAGTAAGTTCAAAAACAACTTATTGATATGAATGAGGTTCATGCACACAAGCAACACTCTGAACTAGTGAAAGGTAACCATCGAATATTCGAAAACAGGGAATCTACAAGAACATTTATGAAGAAAGAGGAAAGGAGAGATGCCTTTTTGCTAAATGGCCATACGGATGACTAATTGGCACAAAATAGCCCAACTCCCAATTATTGTCCGCTTTAGCCATTTTTCTTGCATTCTACCCAAAAATAATTTTCCTGCAACTGAACCACTTCTTCCTCACCCATTCACACTGCCACCACCACCCTCTCGCTAGAACAAAATGGCTTAATAGCTAACTTTTAGCGATGAGTCAAAAATTTAGTCCCTAAAAGCATACTTATTAGTTAAGTTGCGACACCGGTGCGGATCTAGAGGTTGGATCCTTCGAGATGTAATTCTAAGATTCGAGGATATGGATCCTAGTGCGGATACGGGTGCGAAGATCCGGCTAAAAATAATTCAAAATACCTTAACTTAAATATAAATAAAAAATACTACAGCCGACATACTAAGTTAATGGTAACAAGGCAGCAAGTTAATTACCATTCGTAACTATATTCGTTCGCGCAACAAATACAACCAAGACAAAATATATGAATGTATACAAATGATACAACATGTATCGACTGTACAACCAAATACAGAAAACTATAAATACTCTCATTGAGAGTCGAACTCAAAACCTCCGCTTACAACCAAATACAGAAAACTATAAATACTTTCATTGAGAGTCGAACTCAAAACATCCGCTTACTAAGCGGATGATCTAACCAACTGAGCTACGAGAGTTTCTTGCTCTCTTTTTTCAGTTCAAAATAATTGATCTCTTGTTTGAGTACTTTCAGGTGGATTTTCTATAAAATTCAAACATAACTAAGAATGGTAACTTTTTAAAAGTATATCCATGAATGGTAAATACAATGTATACGTTTGTGGTGTCGTAAAGTTTTTCTATACTATATAGCATTTAGTAAAAGAGTTCGGTATTTTAGTTAACGAAAGTACTGAAATACTGATACCTTAAAACCAAGAACTGTACCATATATTGAACTTGTAGATTGTTACCGAATAAATACCAAAGTACCGAAGAATCAAAATAGAAATATTGAATTAATTTGATTTGGTCCGATTTTTTAGATTTTAGCCCATCACTAAAGAGTGTCTGAGAATCAAATAGGTTACAACCGGTAATAAAAAATAAAAAAAGAATATAAAATAGGAATTTCAACCACCACCAAATTCTTTTTTGAAAATTCGGATCACAATCAGCTACATAGTCCACTGGTAGTCGGATCTGCGTCTGCAATATCATATAAGAAAAGAAGAGGGATGGTTAAAGGTGTACTAAGACTCAGAGGCGAACCTAGGATTTCAAGATGAGGGGTGCATTGTCGTGAAAAAATGGATTTAGAATTTACATTTGACGGATTTAACTTTAGTCTTTTATCATGAACTCACTACATTTTTGAAATTATAGGTTCAAAATTATATTTTTTTTGAAATTTTAGTAATTTTCACACACACACACATATATACTCCGTGCAGAAAACAAAACCGTTCAGAGTGAGATTTGAACCGCCAATTTTACTTGCAGAGGTGCACCCAATAATAATTGCACCATAAGAGTTTTGAGCATGGATTCACACACATATATTTAAGTAATTATGAAAAAATATAACATTGTTATACATGGTTCAGGGAGAAAAGTATGGGTTCACGTGAACCCATATTTTTAAAAATTGAATACGCCTCTGTACTCGGTAAGTATCATCTACTTTCCAAAAGGGTCGTGACGAGACTTCTAGCCAGTGCAAAAATAACATTTCCTTTGAAAGCATGTACATATAATGTAATCAATAATCATATGTACAAAAATAACCAAGATAACATGTATTGCATACTCTCAATGCACAGGTAAAGTTTATCACAATATGGACAACAACCTTCTTGGCATACATCTGATACATAGGTAAAGCATATAACAATATGCATAATAACTCGAATATCAACATTCATTATACTAATTTGATGTACATGTATAACATACAACACTATGCATAGGAACAGAGCATATAATGATACAACTATCAGAAAAACCAACCGGCATGACCAATATCGTGCGCATACACGTTCCCTTGGTTCCAATATGGTTAGTAACTCGTGAGGGAGGATCCATTTAACATGTACCCGAGATGGATCCAGAATTTAAATCTTATGGGTTCAACTTTTAAAATTTTTAGCATTAAACTCATTATATTTTTAAAGTTATGGGTTCATATCTACTATTTTGTACTTTTAATGAATTTTTACACATTAATTTTTACTCCGCATCAAAAGTTATGGGTTCAGTTGAGTCGGGTGATACTACACTACATCCGCCACTAGATGGATCTACATGCTCGTAATTGAAAACCTGAGATATGAATCCACATGCTCATCACTAATAACCTAAGTCGTGAATCTGCATGCTCGTCACTGATAGCCCGAGACGTGCGTCCCATACTCATCACTGAGAAATTCGCTATTTTTCGACTACCAAAATAGTCAAAAAGTAGTCGAAAAAGTACCTATTTCGACTACTTTCCGACTGATTTACAATAGTCAGAAAAAGGTTCGTCGGAAAAAAAAATTCCGACTACAGTAGTCGAAAAAAAATTTCCGCCAAAAATTCAAAAAGGGAGCTATTTTTTTTTCTGACTGAAGTAATCGAAAAATAATAAAATAATTATTTATTTTAAAAAATATTTCTGACTACTGTAGTCGTAATAAAATATAAATAATAATTATTTTTTAATTATTTTTATTTTATTTTTCGACTACAGTAATCAGAATATTGAATTTTCTGGAAAGTTAGTCGGAAATTTATTATTTCTGGGCACATTTTCTAACTACAATAGTCGAAAAATTGGGTTGAATTTTGGCAAATTATTGCCATTTTATTAGCACACCACCTGCCAAATGACCATTCCAACTAAACAACCAATTCAACCTAACGATTCCAACTAAACAACCAATTCTAGCTAAACAACCATTCACCTTCAACAAACAAATATTTAAATCCCATAATATCAAACCAAAATATTAATTAAAGTCTAAATATTCAATATCAAGTCTAAATAGCTAATACACATCGACATTAATATAATAAAGTCTAAACATATATACCACAACATCCAAACCTACCATAAAATCTAAATATAAAGTCTAAACATCCAAGAATATGATCTTACATATGTTTCTGATGCACGTGTCTCAACTCATCCTTCTCTTGAACCGTCCTTTTTCTTTTTCTTACGTGTCTCCGCAAAGACCTCAGCATGAGACACTGATCCTCCCTTTAACTTTACCTGAAAAATTAATAGGATATAGAATTTAGATAAAAGTTCAATTGTGTTTAACTTTATACATTCATCTCTTAACTATATGGACTACTTAATATAATATTTTCCTTCATAAATATTTTTCACATGTTTTAGCAGAATTTTTCTCTTCATTTAAGAATGAGATGCCCTGGTGGACCAAAACAAAAGCTAATTGAAAGGAAACTTGGAGCATTGCCAAATTCCATGAATGACAGATATCTTATATGCCAGCTTTCCAGCTAAAAAACTATTATATCTTATTTTTAATAAGAAATTTTTATAGCCGCACAAATATTTTTTTTGATAATTAACCTTTTTCATTAATCACCAATGAAACATTACAAATCATAGCTAAAGTGCTAAACTAAGACACAACCAACTATCCAGTAAACACAAATAGCTACACCAAAGAGGAAATCAGCATACTAAGCTACCTCTCACCTAAAACAGAAGCTTTTGTAAGGCCCTTCTAATTCTCTAACATTACAACCGTAGGCTATTTCCCTCACTACATACTGCCAGTTTCTAGTTTTCTGCTCAAATATTCTTTGATTTCTCTCTATCTAGATGCAGTGGACACATTCAGTATATACCATCTTGAATATCTGAACACCTTGTGCTTTCCCGTTTGAATTACTGATAGCCCCACTTCTGATGTTGGTCCTAGGTCACTGTATAAATGTTATGACATATTTAATATCATAAGTTTCAAAAGTCTTATAAATACACAAATGTTATGTCATGTTTAATTCATAATTAGTTTCAGAAATTTTTCTTTCTTTCTTTCACTCTATGTTTGTAAGGCCCTGTAAAACATTTCTAATAATTTAAGACTTTATAGTGCACTAACAATAATTGGAAATAATATTTTTGAGTTCTAAAGGAGACCTATGGGATAGAACCATATTATTTTGAATTGAAAATACATATGAAAAGTGTTTTGGAACATATTAAGGAGGTTTGTAAGTGGAAAGAAGTTGTTTGGAACGAGTTGGAAATATTAAGTGGAATAGATGTCAAACTTTGCACAACACTTGACTTTGAATGGGTATAACTCTCATAATATAAAGATAGTTTCAATGAATATTTCCTCTAGAGTGTAGACCTTCGAGTCTGGTTTCAAACGCATTAAACCATTTGTCATTTGGATATTTCTACAAGAAGCTATGATCAAATTACTAAAATGAGGCAGGTGGAACAAAGAAAGTCTTGCTAAGGGTTTAAAGCCTTAAATCGCGCCTCGAGATCTCCACTTTTCGCTTGTGTACCCCAGATGGCTATGGATGAGGGTAACATCATGTAATCATGATTTCATACTTATATGAAAGTCTGGAAGTGAATTGGGGATTTACATCATAGCAATGTATCGAAGGAGGGTAAGTTGAAAAACAAGAAATATAGGAAGGATGCATCTTGAGGGCTCGTCTGAACTCGTGCGCCGCACGGGTTTGAACGAGAAAAGACCCCCATTCATTTCAACAAAACAACGAAGTATATCCCCAACACGCAAACTTTAACAAGAGTTCGTCCATGTCCGCGCGATGCACGAGGATGGACAAGCTAGGCTTGAAGCCTTTATAAAGAGCATTTCGGTAGCTCACTTCTCCCACTCCTCTTAGCCGATTCTTGGAGCTCCTTTCCACTCTCTCCAGGCCCCCCAACTCCCCCCATATTCAAGGTGAGTAATCCCTACTAATTTGGTATTTCATTCTATCAATTTCATCCTAAAACTAACTCAATCCTCCATAAAATACATAGATTTTCAAGAAATTTCTTCAAGAACTCAAAAGAGGGTTTTGCAAGATTTCTTCCAAAAGGTAATCCTACACCCTTAGACTTACATGTATGGATATATTATGAGAATATGAGTATGAATTAAGTATTAAAACTTATGGTATGATGATTGGAAGCTATACGTGATATCTTAAATAACTAAATTGTATCAAACAATTAAACTTTATAATTAATGGCCTTTAAATACTTTAAAAAAATTTCGGGTGTTAAAGATATTTTTTCAAACCAGATCATGTTACATATAAGTTATGTATATGGGGTGACTGTATATGTGAAGTAATGAGCATATACACAAGAACCAAGTTATATTAAGGGGTTGTATATGGATACACTTTTGAGCATAATGTAATATACCTTGATTATATGTGCATGTATATGCATGTACAACATTATATGCATATTGTAAATGCTAGATAACATTATGATTTATATGTATGTTGCTATACATGTCTAATATGGATTACCAATCACATTGCTTATATGTATGTTGTGATAAGTACATGGTTTGGATACTTTTTCAAAATGCTATTTTCCGACTACAGAATAGTAGTCATAATTTTTCGACTACAGTAGTCAGAAAATTATAATTAATTTTTTTATATTTTTTTAATTTGTAGGCGACTGCCATTTCGACCGTAGTAGTCTTAAAATTTGGCGCAAAATACCGCGAATTAATTTTTTCGACCACTATAGTCTGAACAAAGTCAATAAAAAATTTTGACCAATCTTTCGATACAGTAGTCGTAACTTTTAAAAAAATATTTTTAATTTTTCGACTACAGTAGTCGGACAATGCACAAATTTCGTGATCAAAATTTTAATTAAAAATCGACTAAAGCTGCCGACCAATGTAATCAGAAAATAAGTCAACAAAATTTTGACCAAAATAAAAAAGAAATTTCCGTCTACAGTTGTCACAACCCATTTTCTGAACAAGCCGTGACCGATACCCGATCGATAAATTTGACCGAGCGAACTATCTACGCTTATCAAAACTATTATAACTTCAAACTTTATATGCAACAAGGCAATACTTTAATCAAATACTTTTAAGTAATTTTATTATCTAAAATAAACCAACTCCAAAACTTTATTCGTAGTAACTACTGAAATACTACAAAGTTTTTATCAAAAATACTTGAATCTTAACCCACCGACTGTGTCTATGAAGCCTCTACTGATAAACTGATGCACTGCTCAGGACATGAGATTTTCTGGCTAGTTCTCCAAGTAAACAAAGAAATATCTAAATAATGAAGACGCAAAGGAATACTCCACGAACAAAAGCGAAGCTCACCAATAGCACTGGAAGTGAGGGAAGTCCTAACCTGTAGCCTGCTCTCTTGCAAAACCGGTTCCTACGTTGTACCGCAGACCAACGCAGGTTCCCAAAAGAGAACGCCGGTACCATCCTCAATGAGTCTCAACGACAGGGGACAAAACCTTAATAAAATATACATTACAAATAAATATTCTACATGCATGGAAAACATAAAGCGTTTAAGAACAATTCTAAAATAATTACATAACAACAGTTTATGAATATTCTAAAAGAAATTCTTTTCTTTTTCTTTCTTAAAAAAAATACTTCACTTCATACTTCGGGAGTTCCAACTATCCCGACTTATTTTTGTCTTAGTCACCGTGTGATCGGCACGGGTTCCATCCCAACCTGATCGAATAGGCCCAAACCACGAGGTGCCGCTCGCTTCGTGGTTCTCAGCACTCATGTATCATAACTTAGCCTAGCTAGGCAAATTTTCGCCAACGAGACACTCGGCTCGTATGCTCCCTACTTTGGCACATGTAGTTTCAAGAAGTCAACGCCTTGGTTAGGACCCTCGGCCTGGACGATGACCCTTTCTCAGAATAGAGGATACTCCAAAAAATCTTTTCTTTCTAAAACATCTTCTTGTGACTTTTCAAATCTAAATCTTGTTTGAAAGTGATCTTTCAATATTCATAATAATATTCTTGAGTGTATACATAGTATAAGCATGAAATACAATTACTCAAAGTATCTTTAAAAGTTTTATCTAACTCTTGAAACTTTAACATGTAAGATCACGTAATAAAGCATAAAAATATAAAAAATAGACGATTATACTTCTCCAGAAAAATATATAAGCTTTAACTAGAATATACTTAGTCAATATGTATTCACACGTTTCAATTAAGCACATGTTGACTCTTTAAAATATTTTATCAAACACTTTGTGGGCGTATTTTTGTGAGTAGAACCACTTTAGTAAAAGGTTATATCCACTCACCTCAATTTCTCCTTTCAAGCAATAATGTAAGTTCCAATTCTTGTAATCAACTCAACGATCAAATACTACAACAATAAGTCACAATAAGTATCCAACTTTTCCAAAGTATTAATCTTTTCTCAACTCTAAGAACTTTAGGTTCAACTTCTAAATTTCTAAGTTTTGGGGTGAGGTCTTGTTCTAACAAATCTTTACTATCTCTAACAACCCTAACCTGTTATATCAATCCAATAAAAGTAAAGAATTTATCTTGTAACACCAAAAACCTAACTCGTACTTGATGGGTGTCCTTGAGGTTTTGTAAAACTTTCCTATGAATTCACCCCGTTAGGTTGTTAGATTCTAGTGTATAATGATGTTATAGCTTACAATCCCATAAAAAGAATTACCTCAATCGTGACCTAAAGAAGGTCTGAAGTAGTCGAGAAGCATTGTAGCCTCTGTTTCTTGCTCCTTGAAAAATCTATTTTTTTGTTATGTAGAATTCTTTGCAATCGTTTTCCAGCCCTTGTCTCTCGTTCCTCCTAAGGCTTTAAGCCTTTTCCTTTAATTTTTTGTCTTTCAACAGGTCATCCTATGGGCTTTAGGCCCAAATACTAGGTGTCTTGCTTTTTTTTGACTTAACAAGTATTTAATGATATCCCCTTTTAATAATTAATAATATTAAAATTAATAATATTTCCCTAATTATATATCCAATTATTTATAAATAGATAAGTAAATCAAAAGTCAATCATAAGGGTTTAAGTCCGTAATAAAAGTATAATATTTTTATGTACTCAAGATAAGATAAAAAATAAATTCTATATTTAGCGTGTGTTGAAACTTTTATAGATTTGAGGAGTGTTACAATCTTCCTTCCTTAAAAACATTTATCCTCGAACGTTTCTAGGGACTTATTCTTAAGCTAACAATAATTTCTTAAGTCCTTGAACTTCTTAAATTTTCTTAACACTACTCACTCTCAAAATTTTGGCTAACTCCCTAAATTTTCAAAAATTTCGGTAGTCTCCCCTGTAAATTGGACTATCCAAAAAACTATCCCTGTCACCAATACCACAACTACACCAACAACAATCAAATATACCATAACAAGCAATTCATAGGTACCATACTCAACTCATAAATTAATTGCTTACACTCTGACAAGGAGGTACCACAATAGCTAACTAAAATCTAAAGCACAACACTTCAACAAAAAGTAAATAACTTTAATGAATTAAATGTACTCTGCATTGTACGAAATTATTTAATAACTAAATATACTCTGACAGAAACTAAATTACTTCAACAACTAAGTATAATCTAGCAAGGACATAAACACATGCTAACTTGTATTTAATAAATGAAATATAAATGCCAAGCCAAACCTAGGTTCACATACCTTGTTCCTCAAATAAATAAGGATACTTCTTCCTCATATCTTCCTCGACCTCCCACGTAGCCTCTTTTGAATCATGATTATTCCATAAAATTTTTACCGATGCTATATCTTTTGTTCTCAACTTTCTTAATTGTCTATCGAGAATTTCTATAGGTACCACTTCATAAGTCAAGCATTCTTTAATTTTTATGACGTCGACAAGTATTATATGCGACTCATCATGAATGTATTTTCTAAGCATAGACACATAAAAGACAGGATGAATAGAGGACAACTCACGGGCAATGCTAGCTCATAAGCCACATTTCCCTTCTTTTCTATAATCTCATAAGGTATGATAAATCTAGACTAAGTTTCCCTTTCTTACCAAACCTCATAACTCCTTTCATTGGTGAAACTTTCAAAAACACCTTGTCACCAACCATGAACTCTAAGTCACGATGCCTCTTGTCAGAATAGGATTTTTAACGACTCTGAGCCACTTTTAGTCTTTCTCTGATTAACTGTACTTTCTCTAAGGCCTCACAAACAAACTCTGGACCAATCAACGACACATTTGCTGGTTCAAACCAACCCACCAGAGACCTACATCTTCGCCCATACAACGCTACATAAGGAGCCATACCAATGCTGGCCTGGTAGCTATTATTGTAAGCAAATTCTATTAGTGGCAATTGATTATCCTATTAACCTCCAAAATCTATAACACATGCTCGCAACATATCTTCGAGAGTCTGAATGGTCCTTTCTTCCTCACCATTGGTCTGTAGATGGAAAACGATGCTCAAATTGACCTTGGTACCTAATCTTTTCTGAAATGCCTGCCAAAAATGCACTGTGAACTGAGGGCCTCTGTCAGATATGATTGAAACTGGAGTACCATATAATCGGACTATTTCTTTGGTGTACAACTGCACATACTGCTCTGCGGATTCTGTCGTCTTTATTGGTAGAAAATGCGCGGACTTTGTCAGTCGGTCTACAATAACCCAAATTAATTCATGCTTACAGTATGTGCGAGGAAAACCTACTACGAAATCCATATTAATCATCTACCATTTACACTATGGTATCTCTATATATTGAGTTAGTCCACCAGGCCTCTAATGCTCGGCTTTGACTTGCTAGCAATTCAAACATTTGACCATATGATCTGCTACTTGCTTCTTCATGCCTTCCACCAATACAACTCTTTCAAGTCGAGATACATTTTGGTAGCACCTGGGTAGATAGCGTACCTCGAACTGTGAGCTTCTTCCATTATGGCCTTCTTAAGCCCATCTACATCAGGCACACATAATCGATAATTCAACTTCAAAAGTCCATCACTTCCTAGAGTGAAAGCAGTGATTTCTTTGTTTCTGACTCCTTCTTTTCACTTCAATAAGTATGTATCTTCGTCTTGCTTAGCCTTAACATGCGCAACAAGAGAGGATTGTGCTAAGGCATAAGCAGTTATACCTTCTTCGGTCTTATCCAATATAATTCCATCATTTGCTAATTTTTGAATTTCTCGGCCCAAAGTTCGCCTTTGTACTGCAAGATGGGCCAGGACACCCATTGACTTCCTACTAAGTACATCTTCTACCACATTAGCTTTTTTCGGGTGATAAAGGATATTGATGTCATAATCCTTCAATAGCTCGAGCCACCTTCTCTGTCTCAAATTTAACTCTTTCTGCTTGAAAATGTACTTGAGGCTTTTGTGATCTGTAAATAGTTCACAATGCTTGCCATATAGGTAGTGTCACCATATCTTTAATGCAAACACCACTGCTACAAGCTCCAAGTCGTGTGTGGGGTAGTTCTTCTCATGATTCTTTAACTGCCTGGAAGCATAAGCAATAACTTTTCCCTCTAGCATAAGAACACACCCAAGACCAACTCTGGAGACATCACAATACACTGTGAACCCACCCGAACCTGTCGGCAAGGTTAACACAGGTGCAGTGGTCAACCTCTTCTTTAACTCTTGAAAACTCTGCTCACAAGCATCTGACCACTGGAACTTAACTGCTTTCTGGGTCAACTTAGTTAATGGAACTGCAAGTGAGGAAAATCCCTTTACAAACCTTCTATACTAGCCAGCTAACTCCAAGAAACTCCTGATTTCGGTTGGCGTTGTCGGCCTTGGCCAGTTCTTGACTGCTTTTATCTTCTGAGGGTCTACTTTTATGCCTTCACTAGATACCACGTGGCCTAATAATGCCACTAACTGCAACCAGAACTCACATTTTGAAAACTTGGCATAAAGCTCATTCTCCTTCAAGGTCTGCAAGGCTATCCTGAGGTGTTCTGCATGCTTATCCTTGCTCTTAGAGTATACCAAAATATCGTCTATAAACACGATAATAATGGTATCAAGGAATAGCTTGAAAACTCTATTCATGAGGTCCATGAATGCAGCTGGAGCATTTGTCAACTCGGAGGACATTACTAGAAATTCATAGTGCCTATAGCGAATTCTAAAGGCTGTTTTAGATATACCCTCTTCTCTGATTCTCAACTGGTGGTATCCCGACCTCAAGTCTATATTTAAAAAGTACTTTGCACCCTGAAGTTGATCAAATAAATCATCAATTCTTGGTAGTGGGTACTTGTTCTTAACGGTAACTTTATTCAACTGCAGATAATCGACGCACATTCTAAGATACCCATCTTTCTTCTTGACAAACAGGGTCGGGTCACCCTGCGGTGAAACACTCGGCCTGATGAAACCCTTGTCAAGTAGGTCTTTCAATTGTTCTTTCAACTCATTAAGTTCTGCTGGAGCCATCCTATAAGGAGGTATAAATATGGGTTGAGTGACTGGCATGAGATCAATGCCAAAGTCTATGATTCTTTTAGGAGGAAGTCCGGGAAGGTCATCTGGGAAAACTTCTGGAAATTCTCTAACAACTGGCACAGACTGAAGAGCTGGTGGTTCTGATTCTGTATTAATGATGTGAGACAAATAGGCAAGACACCCCTTGCCGATCATTCATTGTGCCTTAAGGTAAGAAATAAACTTACCTACAAGAGATGCTGAACTACCCTTCCACTCTAAGACTTCTTCATTTGAAAATTGGAACCTGACTATCTTGGCACGACGATATAACATGGCATAGCAGGAAGACAACCAATCCATACCCATGATCATATCGAAATCCACCATTTTTAACTCTATGAGATTGGCCTCGGTGTTGCGAACTTGGACTGAAACTATACAACCTCTATAGACCCTTGTGGCTTCTACTAACTCGCTAATTGGAGTAGATACTAGGAATGGATCACTAAGTTGTTCAAATTCTAGCCCGAGGTTAATTGCAAAGTATAGAGTCACGTACGAAAACGTTGAACCTAGATCAATTATGGCATAAGCATTATGTGAGCAGACTAGAAGTATACATGTAATAACTTCTGCAGATGCCTTTGCACTCTGACGATCAAGTGTAGCAAACAAACAGGGTTGTCCCCCTCCCTGAGTAACTTGATCTGCACCACTGCCTGATCCATGCCCAGCCTGATTATGAGAACCACGAGCCTGAGGTGGTGCAACTGTAGTAGCTGACGAACTAGAAGGACGAGTTGACCCCTACTGAAATTACGTCCGCTATCTGGCTTTCTTGTTATGCTCTTTTTCCTTTATCCTTTGTTGTCTGTCATTTTCTAAGTGCTTGGCGAATCCCACAACAGAGGAGAAAGCTGCTATTCCTACCGATGCAGCTGGTGTCGTATCCTTAATGTGGTAAGTCAAACCGCCAACGAACCTGCGGATCTTTGCTTTTTCTATCTTAACCATGTGAGGAGCATGCTTAGCCAAACTTATGAATTACATGTAGTATTCTTGCACACTTTTATTCCCTTGCTTGAGCTGCTTGAACTCTGTAGCCTTAGCTTCCCTATCCTCTTCTGGAATAAAATTAGCCATGTAGGACTCTTCAAATTCTTCCCAAGTAGGAGGGCCGCCATCTTCATCTCTTTCCTTTTCCCACATCTCAAACAAAGCACCGACCACATCTCTAAGCTGGTAAGCAACCAGCTCCACAGTTTCATCATCAAATGCCTTCATCGCTTGGGTGGCTTTCTTGACACCCTCCAGCCACAACATTGGATCTTCATAAACTATATTACCAAGGAACAATGGAGGACTCAACTTTAAAAATCCATTCACTCTTGAGGAGTTAGAATTGTTCTGTCTATTTGATTGAGGTGGAATGTAATCTCTTCTCTCGTTCTGGTTGGCCATGAAGGCTTTAAATATCTCCATAGAACTATTGACAAGCATTAAACACCTGACCCACCTCTGGATATATAATTGTCTGAGCCGGAGTTGCTGTTGGGGGCGGCAATGGATCCTGAGGTACTGGCTCATCATGCTTCATCCCTTCTTCATGTTCAACCCGGGGTACTTGAACCCCTTTGTGGATTTACCCTTCCTTTTCTGAGTTGAAGCCTTCTTAGTTCTACCTTGAGCCATAATAGTAGCAATAGTTTCTTAATTAGCATCCTAAGTGTTGGTGTCAGAGTTGCGAGTACGAGCCATTTCTGCGAGTTTTGGAGAAACTAATACATTAGATAATTTCTTAGAGGTAGGCTCTACTGCACGATCTAAAGTATGAAAAACAATGAGACTTTTCCTAAATGCTTGTAGCCTCCTACTTATAAGTTTGGCATGCTTCATATCTATAAATAAGACTCTACTGACACGGCTTCATAGACTCCAAGGACTCCATAAACCTGAGGCTCTGATACCAAGTTTGTCACGACCCATTTTCTAAACAAGCCGTGACCGGCACCCGATCGGTAAAATTCGATCGAGCGAACCATCTACGCTTATCAAAACTATTATGACTTCAAACTTTACATGCAATAAGGCAATACTTTAATCAAATACTTTTAATTAATTTGAATATCTAAAATAAACCAACTCCAAAACTTTATTCGTAGTAACTACTGAAATACTACAAAGTTATTATCAAAAACACTTGAATCTTAACCCACCGACTGTGTCTATGAAGCCTCTACTGATAAACTGACGCACTGCTCAGGACATGAGATTTCCTGGCCAGTTCTTCAAGTAAACAAAGAAATAGCTAAATAATGACGACTCAAAGGAATACTCCACGAACAAAAGCGGAGCTCAGCAATAGCATTGGAAGTGAGGAAAGTCCTAACTTGTAGCTTGCTGGCCTGCAAAATCGATTCCTTGTACCGCAGAACAATACAGGTTCCCAAAAAAGAATTCCAGTACCATCCTCAGTGAGTCTCAACGACAGGGGACGAAACCTTAACAAATATACATTATAAGCAAAGATTCTAGATGCATGGAAAACATAAAGCTTTTAAGAACAATTCTAAAATAATTGCATAATAACAGTTTATGAATATTCTAAAAGAAATTCTTTTCTTTTTCTTTCTTAAAAACAATACTTCACTTCATACTTCGGGAGTTCTAACTATCCTGACCTATTTTTGTCTTAGTCACTGTGTGATTGGCATGGGTTCGATCCCAACCAGATCGAATAGTCCAAATCCACGAGATGCCACTCGCTTCATGGTTCTCAGTGCTCATGTATCATAACTTAGCATGGCTAGGAAATTCTCAACAACGAGAACCTCAGCTCGTATGCTCCCTACAGACTCTACTAAGCTTGCTCGTGACTCGTGAGACCTAGGTAACCTAGTGCTCTGATACCAACTTGTCACGACCCGAAATTTCCACCTTCGGGACCGTGATGGCACCTAACATTTCACTTGCTAGGCAAGACAACGTTAGAAAAATCTTAACCATTTTTAAACAAATCAATTTAAGTGGAAGTCAATTAATGAAATAAAGTATGGAAGACCACAATAACCGAATCATCAAAATACATCCCCGAATCTGGTGTCACAAGTGCACGAGCTACTGGGATAATATAAATAAAGGTTTGAATAAAATTCAAGTTGTTTGAAAGATAATACACAGCTAAGATAAGATAGAAAGGGACTTCAGAACTACGGACGATGTGCAGTTATACCTCAGTCTCCTCTGAGTAGCTGAATCCGAGCAAGTCTATGGTACACTGCTGGGACCAACTCCAAAATCTGCACAAGAAGTATAGAGTGTAGTATGAGCACAACCAACCCCATGTACTCCGTAAGTGTCGAGCCTAACCTCGACGAAGTAGTGACGAGGCTATGACAAGACTCGTACGTAAACAACCTGTACAAGTATATACAAATACGAAACAACAATAACACAATAAATAATAATTTATAAATTTGGGAGGGAACATGCAAAGGGGAATGATAGAGAAATTTCAGAAGGAGAAGTGTCACGTAGCATCCAATTCATCAACAATAAAATGAGCAGCTGATAATAAGGAAATGGAACGACGCCACCCTTCATGCTTTTACTCTCATTCTTTCCATAAATTGATAAATAAATAATAAGATTGGCACGGCATCACCCTTCGTTCTTTAACTCTCTTCTAGCACGGCATCACCCTTCGTGCTTTAACTCTCTTCCGACACGGCATCACCCTTCGTGCTTTAATTCTCTTTCTCACTTCATAATTTAATAAATAATAATGTGAAATTGGCACGGCATCACCCTTCGTGCTTTTACACTTTTCCTTACCATGAAAATAATAATACCGTAGAACTCCATCTTCTCTTACAACAACCTGTTTGGCACCATCGTGCCGTACCGTGTCCTTAAGGACAAGCAAATTAGGATCATCATATTGTCGCTCTTTGATACGCTCATATAAAGAAGACCGAGCGACTGTGCAAGCTAGAACCTGACTGGGTTCTGAAACATCTAACCTCACAAACTGATTAGCCAAAGTCTGAACATATGCAGCTAACAGTCTCTCACCAATCGGAATATATGCAAGACTGCCCATACTCACAGCCTTTCTACTCAAAGCATCGGCCACCACATTGGCCTTTCCGGGGTGATACAAAATGGTGATATCATAATCTTTCAACAACTCCAACCATCTTCGCTGCCTCAAATTGAGATCTTTTTGCCTGAACATATACTGTAGGCTACGATGATCAGTGAATACCTCACACGAGATACCGTAAAGGTAATTCCTCCAAATCTTCAGTGCATGGACAATGGATACCAATTCTAAGTGATGAACGTAATAATTCTTCTTGTGAACTTTCAACTGCCGTGACGCATATGCAATCACCCTGCCATCTTGCATCAATACTGCACCAAGCCCAACGCGAGATGCATCGTAATATACCATATAAGATCCTGAACCTATGGGCAATACCAACATTGGCGTCGTGGTAAAGGAAGTCTTGAGCTTCTGAAAGCTCAACTCACACGTGTCTGACCATCTGAATGGGGCATCCTTCTGGGTCAATTTGGTCAGTGGGGATGCTATGGATGAAAACCCCTCCACAAGCCGGCGATAATAACTTGCCAAACCCAGGAAACCCTGGATCCCTGTAGTTGAAGTAGGTCTAGGCCAATTCTGAACTGCCTCAATCTTCTTAGGATCCACTTTTATGCCTTCTGCCGATACAACATGACCCAAAAAGGCAACTGAGTCTAACCAAAATTCGCATTTTGAAAATTTGGCATATAATTGTTTATTCTTCAAAGTCTGAAGCACAATTCGAAGATGTTGCTCATGCTCATCTCGACTGCTGGAGTAAATCAAGATATCATCAATGCATATAACCACAAAAGAATACAAATAGGATTTGAACACCCGGTTCATCAAATCCATAAATGTTGCTGGGGAATTTGTCAGCCCAAATGACATCACTAGGAATTCGTAATGCCCATACTGACTCCGAAAAACTGTCTTAGGGACATCAGATGCCCTAATCTTCAATTGATGGTAACCAGACCTCAAATCAATCTTTGAAAACACCTTGGCACCCTGAAGTTGATCGAATAAGTCATCGATTCTTGGCAACAGATACTTATTCTTAATAGTGACCTTGTTCAACTGTCGATAATCTATACACATCCGCATTGAACCATCTTTCTTCTTTACAAATAATACTGGTGTACCCCAGAGAGAGATGCTAGGTCTAATGAATCCCTGATCAAGCAAGTCTTGTAACTGCTCATTCAATTCCTTTTGCTCCGGCGGGGCCATACAGTATGGTGGAATAGAAATGGGCTGGGTGCAAGGAGCTAAATCAATACAAAAGTCAATATCTCTGTCGGGTGGCATCCCCGAAAAATCTACAGGAAATACATCTGGAAACTCACGGACAACTGGAACTGAATCCATAGAAGGAGCTTCCGCACTGGGATCACGAATATAAGCCAAATAGGCCAGACACCCCTTCTCGACCATACACCGAGCTTTCATGTAAGAGATAACCCTACTGATAGAATGGCCAGAAACCCCTTTCCACTCTAATTGAGGCAACCCTGGCATGGCTAAGGTCATCGTTTTGGCGTGACAATCCAATATAGCATGATAAGGTGACAACCAATCCATACCCAAGATGGCATCAAAATCTACCATATCAAGAAGTAGAAGATCCACTCTAGTCTCAAGACTCCCAATAGTAACCACACACGAACGATAGACATGATCTACCACAACAAAATCTCCCACCGGAGTGGACACACAAAATGAGCACTCAGAGAATCACGAGGCATCACCAGATATGAAGCAAAATAAGAGGACACATAGGAATAAGTAGATCCTGAATCAAATAAAACTGAAGCATCTATATGGAAAACTGGAACAATACTTGTAATCACGACATTAGATGATTCGGCTTCAGGCCTAGCAGGAAAAGCATAAAACCAGGGTTGGGCCTCACCACTCTGAACTGCGTCCCTGAGATGGCCTCCGTCTGGCTGACCTCCACCTCTAATGGCCTGACCTCCACCTCTAGTTGCCTGACCCCTACCTCTAGCTAGCTGGGTGGGCGGTGAAGCAATCGGTGCTGGAATCATAGCACGAGAACCTTGCTGCTGCATGCTGCCCTGAGACCTAGGGCAGAATCTAGCAATGTGCCTCGGATCACCACAAGTATAACAAGACCTTGGCTGCTGTGACTGTTGACCCTGAAATTGTCCCTTTCAGACTGAGAGTTACCTTGAAAACTCTGGATCGGAGGCACACTAATAGGAGTTGGTGGTGCACTGTAGGATGCTTGGAGTGCTGAATGAAACGGTCTGGGAGGATGACTCCTACCAAAATTACCCCTGCCTCCAGACGAGTCACCACTGAACCCACCGAACTGACGAGGCCTCTTATCAGACCCCCGCCTTCTCTCCTGTGCAAGAACCATCTCGATCATCCTAGCAATATTAGCAGCCGCCTGAAAGGGAATCTCACTTCCGGTCTCCTTGGCCATCTGAAGCCTGATAGAATGAGTGAGTCCATCAATAAACCTCCTCACTCTCTATCCCTCGGTAGGAAGTAAAAAGAGAGCATGACGGTCTAGATCCACAAAATGGGTCTCCTACTGAGTAACAATCATACTTCCCTGTCGGAGACGCTCAAATTGCCTACGGTAATCCTCTCTCAATGTGATAGGGAGGAACTTCTCTAGAAATAGCCGTGAGAACTTATCCCAAGTTAATGTAGGTGACCCAGCTGGTCTGGTCAACATATAATCTCTCCACCACCTCTTGGCAGAACCCGCCATCTGAAATACAGCAAAATCAACCCCATTGGTCTTAACTATACCCATGTTCTGCAATACCTCATGATAGTGGTCAAGATAATCCCGTGGGTCCTTAGAAGGTGTACCACTGAAGTGAACTGGAAATAGCTTAGTAAACTTGTCCAACCTCAATAAATAATGAGAAGACATGGCGAGCCTATCACCGGCCTGTGCCGCAACAACTGGCTGAACTACCCCAACCGGCGGGGCTGCTAGAGCCTGATAATGGGGATCCATTTACTCTGGAGTAAGAGTAGTGGGAGTCTGTTCTCCTCCCCTAGCCTGTGAGATGGCTGGTGCTACTGGAAATGTACCATTCTGGGCCACACCTTCCATAAGGTTCGCCAAACGGACTAGAGCGTCCTGAAGTACTAGAGTAGCTATGAATCCTTCCGAGACCTTGACTAGTACAATAGGTAGAGTCTGAGATGGAACCTCTGCTTCCAAATCCACCTGAGGTTTTACAACAGGTGTTGCTGCTCGAGCTCTAGAATAAGCTCTACCTCTGCCTCTACTAAGGCCTCTGGCACGACCTCGACCTCGACCTCGACCTCGATCTCTACCTCTAGTCATAGTTTCCATCGGGGGCTCTGGTCCCTGTCCATCGGTACATATATTACGTGTTCTCGCCATCTGCGAGAGAATAAGAATAGAATGGTTCAATAATCGATGATAGAATAAAATTCACATGACAGAATAAGAAGAAGTGATATTGTTCCTAAATTTCATAGCCTGTGAGAGATAAGTCCGTACCGATCCTTCAGACTCTACTAAGCTTGCTCGTGACTCGTAAGACCTAGGTAACCTAGTGCTCTGATACCAACTTGTTACGACCCGAAATTCCCACCTTCGGGACCGTGATGGCGCCTAACATTTCACTTGCTAGGCAAGCCAACGTTAGAAAAATCTTAGCCATTTTTAATCAAATCAATTTAAGTGAAAGTCAATTGATGAAATAAAGTGCGGAAGACCACAATAACCGAATCATCAAAATACATCCCCGAATTTAGTGTCATAAGTGCACGAGCTACTGGATAATACAAATAAAGGTTTGAATAAAATTCAAGTTGTTTGAAATATAGTACACAACTAAGATAAGATAGAAGGGGACTTCAGAACTGTGGACACTGTGCAGTTATACCTCAAGTCTCCTCTGGGTAGCTGAATCCGAGTAAGTCTATGGTACGCCGCTCGGACCAACTCCAAAATCTGCACAAGAAGTGCAGAGTGTAGTTTGAGTACAACCAACCCCATATACTCCATAGGTGTCGAGCCTAACATCGACGAAGTAGTGACGAGGCTATGACAAGACACGTACGTAAACAACCTGTACAAGTATATACAAATACTAAACAATAATAACACAATAAATAACAATTTATAAATTTGGGAGGGAACATGCGAAGGAGAATGATATAGAAATTTCAGCAGGAAAAGTGTCACGTAGCAACCAATTAATTGATCAACAATAAAATGAGCAGCTGATAATATAAAAATGACATGACACCACCCTTCGTGCTTTTACTCTCATTCTTTTCATAAATTGATAAATAAATAATAAGATTGGCACGACATCACCCTTCGTGCTTTAACTCTCTTCTAGTACAACATCACCCTTCATGCTTTAATTCTCTTCTGGCACGGTATCACCTTTCGTGCTTTATTTGAAAATGGCACGGCATCACCCTTCATGCTTTAACTCTTTTCTTCAGTTCATAATTCAATAAATAATAATGTGAAATTGGCACGGCATTACCCTTCGTGCTTTTACACTCTTCCTTACCATGGAAATAATAATATAAATTCGGAAGAGTATTAAAATGCGGGGATATATATTTATCAATCAATTCAATACTAAAATACCGACCTCACTTTCTAAAATATGCAATAATAATTTCATGAAAAATGATCAATTAAATAATAATAAATTAAGCAGGAATATCTTAATTAAATAGGCAATTATTCAAAATAAACAAATTTCACTCGCATGCTTTGACTCAACCACAACGCATAAGTACTCGTCACCTCACATATACGTTGTACCCGTACATTAAATCACGTAGCAAATAGACAAATTAGTCATACTCCCTCAAGTCAAGGTTAACCATGACACTTACCTCGATTTGCAACCAACTCAAGATTCCAATACACCTTTGCCTCGTGAATTGGTGTCCGAAGCTTCAAATCTAGTCACAAACAATCCAATATACTCAACATGAATCGTAGGAATTAATTCCATATGAAATTACTAATTTTAGAATTAAAATTCGAAATACATCTAAAACATAAATAGTGGTACTCACGTCTCGAATCTCAGAAAAACTTAAGAAATCCGAACACCCGTTCCGAGACGAGTCCAACCATACAAAAATTATCAAATTCCGGTGTCAAATGGACCTTCAAATCCTAAATTTTTGTTTTTGAAAAGTTTTACAAAAATTCTAATTTCTTCCATCTAAATCCGAAATAAACGATGAATATAAGCATGGATTTATGAATTATAATCACTTTTCGGGTGTAGAACACTTACCCAAGTCGAAGTCGTGAAAAATACCTTTGAAATCGCCCAAATCCGAGACTCAAAACTCAAAAATGAGTAAAAATGGCTAACACCCGATTTTATGTATTCTGTCCAGCATTTTTGCATCTACGAAAAAATATCCGCATCTACAAGCTCGCATTTACGAGAAAAATCTCGCATCTACAAAAAGAGCTTACGAAACGGGTGTCTGCATCTGCGGAAAATGGGCCGCATTTGCGGCTGCGCAGAAGCGCATGAAGGAGCCGCATTTGCGGTCATTTGATATCAGAAGCAATAAGGCTGCCCAGGCTCCCAAATTCGCAGAAGCGACAAGGCCTCCGCAGAAGCGGGGCCACACCTGCTCTCCAAAAGTCACAGGTGCGAAGCACCAGAACTAGACCTGCAAATGTTTACCAAAATGGTCCGAAACACATCCGAAACTCACCTGAGCCACTCGGGACCTCGTCAAACTATACCAACCAGTTCTGTAACATAATACAGACTTACTCGGGGTCTCAAATTATGTCAAATAATATCAAAATTATAATTCACACCTCCATTCGGACTTATGAGTTTCAAACTTTTCACTTTACAAAACGTGTACTGAAACGTATTAAATGAATCCGGAATGACTTCAAATTTGGCGCACAAGTCATAAATGACATAACGGATCTAATCAAATTTCCAAAATTGGGTTCCGATCCCGATATCATTAAAGTCAAATCCATGGTCAAACTTTGGAATCTATAAGCTTTCAATCTTCTAATTTTTCAACAAATGGTAATAACTCAAGCTAGGGACCTCCAAATTAAATTTCGGGAATACGCCCAAGTCCCAAATTACGATACGGACCTACTTGAACTGTCAAAATATTAATCCGGATTCGTTTGCTCAAAATATTGACCGAAGTCAACTCAAATAAGTTTTGAAGCACTATTTCACATTTTAATCAATTTTTCACATAAAAATTTTCGAAAAAATTTACAGACTGTGCACGCAAGTCGAGAAAAGATGAATAGTGCTATTTCAGATTTTAGAACATAGAAATAATTATTAAATCTAAAGATGACCTTTCGGGTCATCACACTCGGCCTAGACGATGACCCCTTCTCAGAATAGAGGATACTCCAAAAAATCTTTTCTTTCTAAAACTTCTTCTTGTGACTTTTCAAATCTAAATCTTGTTTGAAAGTGATCTATCAATATTCATAATAATATTCTTGAGTGTATACATAACATAAGCATGAAATAAAATTACTCAAAGTATCTTTAAAAGTTCTATCTAACTCTTGAAACTTTAACATGTAAGATCACGTAAGAAAGCATAAAAATATGAAAAATAGACGATTATATTTTTCGAGAAAAATATATAAGCTTTAACTAGAATATACTTAGTCAACATGTATTCACACGTTCCAATTAAGTAGATGTTGACTCTTTAAAATATTTTATCAAATACTTTGTGGGCGTATTTTTGTGAGTAGAACCACTTTAGTAAAAGGTTATATCCACTCACCTCAATTTCTCCTTTCAAGCAATAATGTAAGTTTCAATTCTTGTAATCAACTCAACGATCAAATACTACAACAATAAGTCACAATAAGTATCCAACTTTCCCAAAGTATTAATCTTTTCTCAACTCTAAGAACTTTAGGTTCAACTTCTAAATTTCTAAGTTTTGGGGTGAGGTCTTGTTCTAACAAATCTTTACTATCTCTAACAATCCTAACCCGTTATATCAATCCAATAAAAGTAAAGAATTTATCTTGTAACACCAAAAACCTAACTCGTACTTGATGGGTGTTCTTGAGGTTTTGTAAAACTTTCCTATGAATTCACCCCATTAGGATGTTAGATTCTAATGTATAATGATGTTATAGCTTACAATTCCATAAAAAGAATTACCTCAATCGTGGCCTAAAGAAGGTCTGAAGTAGTCGAGAAGTAACGCTGCCTCTATTTCTTGCTCCTCGAAAAATCTATTTTTTTGTTGTGTTGAATTCTTTGCAATTGTTTTACAGCCCTTGTCTCTCGTTCCTCCTATGGCTTTAAGCCTTTTCCTTTTTTTTTTTTGTCTTTCAACATATTCTCCTATAGGCTTTAGCCCCAAATATTAGGTGTCTTACTTTTTTATTCTGACTTAACAAGTATTTAATGATACTCACTTTTAATAATTAATAATATTAAAATTAATATTATTTCCCTAGTTGTATATCCAGTTATTTATAAATAGAAAAGTAAATCAAAAGTCAATCACAAGAGTTTAAGTCTGTAATAGAAGCATAATTTTTTATGTACTCAAGATAAGATTAAAAAAAAATTAAATTATATATTTAGCGTGTGTTGAAACTTTTATAGATTTGAGGAGTGTTACGACAGTAGTCGGAAAAAATAACATAATTGCACATCTAGGATTTTATTTCGCTCATCTCCTCTCTTTTTCAGTCTCCCCTCTCTCTCTCACCGCCTAACGCTGCTCTCAACCACTCCACCACTTCGTTTCCACCGTTTAAAGACTACCTCTAAACTTGAGGAATCCAGGTGAAGGAGACTGATTCTCGCTCCTCCAAGGAAGCTACTGCTAATTTTCGCCCCTTGAAGAGCTTGATTTAGGTAAGGAATTTTCTCTTAATTTGCCTACATTGTATCTATTAGTGTCAACTTAATATGAAGATCCAATGCTTATCTTTGGTTGGTTTGAACAGAGGTTTGGTTGAAGAAACTTGAACAATTTTACTGTCGGATTTTGTTAAGGTTGATTATTGAAGAAGAAACAATAGGTTTATTGATTATTGAATGTTTTAGTTGAATCTAATCATTCGGAATTGTTGGAGTTAATTTGAATCAATTTTCAAAACATATTTTTGCTTCTCATATTTGGAAGAATGAACTTGATTTCTGACTCTTTTCCCTTTTATTGTTTTGTTGGTTTTAATTTGTTACAAATTTGTGCGTGTTGTCGATTTGTGTATTACAATATATAATAAAATATACTTTTCTGATGAGCATAGCAGCTAAAAAATCAACTTTTTTTCTAAAGTTAAGACTCAATATGTGGGGGCTTAAAGTTGATAACTTTGGCATATTAATTTCACAAAACAAGACGTTTGAATTTAATTCGTCTACTGTGATTATGCATTGTTTATATGCAAACAACTTCCTGGCATCCCAGTCAATTATATTTATATATATATATATATATATATATATATATATATATATATATATATATAAACAATTGGTATGTTTTCTTGCTGGGAGTTAAATAAGTTTAGTAAGTTTTGCCTTACAATGCTAGGCTAGCATATACTCTCCCATTCAAATTTCTGTGACGTACATAGTTTGATTCAACACAAAGTTTATAAGAAAAAGGAAAACCTCTAAATGTAAGTTTAACATTGTCGCACCCCGAACTCGGAGAGTGCGACCGGCGCTCAACCGAGTGAACCCGATCAAGCAAGTATGTTAGATACTTTCTACCCAAACTCACTTATGATTAAAGAGAATATATATTTTTGTTAATTAGATCATAAGGAGATCATGTATACAATACCAATTCATTACCCTTAATTACTTCATTTTAAAGTCTCAAATTACATACATTTTCATGGTCTGAAGTGGAACAAGGAATTCAAATACAACATAACTTGTTTGACTTCCCCAATACTAATATACAACCCACAATATGTCTACGGAGCCTCTAATAGACACAAAAGAATACTACGATAGTGCCGGCAACAAGGCCCCGACTATACCTCAAACACAATACACAAGGAACAAAAGATACATGACCCCGAAATGAAGTGAGGTTCACCAAGTTAGCTGGGAAGAGGGTGTACCGCTATCACTGATCAATGTCTCCTGTTGTGGAACCACCTGCATCCATTGAAGATGCAACGCCCCCGGCAAAAGGGACTTTAGTACATATGGAATAGTACTAATATGAATGAAAAAACACCCTCTCAATAGAACGATTAATAATACAAGCAAGAACAATCATAATATTAGTGGAAGCCTCAAACAACATCAAACCTCAAGTTAGGACCAAGACAGTGTTCAAATAGATTTCCATATTTTAAGTTGGGAGATCTTTAGTACCAATATGTCACCGTTCACAATACCACCGTACTTTTAGTACGGAGTCTGATCACGAACCGATCGGCTAGGCCGTCTCATCCGAGACATCAACAACAATCACAATTTCAATTATAATTTCCAGCACAATCACCACCATATGCAATGTGGCACCCGATCATGACCCGATCGACTAGGTCATCTCACCACAATGCCGTGTTGATCGATATCACCCTTCGCTAGCAATCATATCATCCCATTTAAGGGGAATAATCTCGTCACATCAATCTCATCCCATTTAAGGGGAATAATCTCAACACATCAATACGGAGATTTATCCCTCAATTACTCCTACACCGGCACGTGTAGTTTCTGGGTTAGGTTATTTCAACCTACCCTTCCTCGGTGACTAACGATACTCCCAAAATATTTATTATATAGCGAAGTAAAAAATCATTTCATAATCTTTCACACATTCTTTCGTTTCATTGGAACTATTGGCCACAAGTGTAATTTTTATTCTTGGCAAGATGGCCATATTTTATATCTCATGCTCACCTCTTTCACTTTCAAACATCATCATGGATCATCAACAACAACGTATTTCTATTCAAGACTTTAAGTACACATGTGAACAAATAAGAGTCTTAGGCACATTGACATTTCTTACACAATTTGGCATAATTGCTTTCATTTGAAGCACGACTTGAAGTTATAATATTTTGATACACAACTCATACTTTGAACACGTTCCCGAAGAATAACATAATATGATAAGAGCATTCGGAACATATATATATATATATATATATATATATATATATATATATATCGACACAAGGTTCATTCGAAATAGTCAAGTTTACAATAAATATCTCGGAACATGAGAAATAAGAAATTGATCCATCATACTTGGGACTTACACGAACATCGAGAGATTTAATTCTAAGAGATAAGTTTAGCCAACATACCTCAAATTAGTCCCTTAATGATAATGCAATGATCCACTATACTAAGCAACTTCAATCTACAATAACAATATCCAATGAGACTAATATTAGTAACAAATTCCATAATTTAGGCCATTTAGGCATTTTATCAAACACCTAGCAGGCATGAATCTCTACATCTCTTAACCATAGAATTAGTTCATCCAACTACTATCATTTACCAATAATTTATTCCACCATCATTCTTAAACAATTCATAACTTCCAATATCACATACATGACCATCCATCCACACCCAACCAACAAAATTCCATCAAATAATAACCTTTCAATCTCTACAAGAAGCCGAAATCAAAGCAAGAAATGATTTTACCTTGCAAGTTATGCATCAACAATTCGAAAGGTGAAATTTGCAACTCCAAGAGAAGAGGGACACCATTACTGAGCAAAATGATACAATAGCTAGGGAAAATAATGTTAGGCCCCAAGCTAGGAGAAATGTACCCCTTGCTCCCATTGTAAATAAAAAAAAACCCTATAGATGATTTTAATGATATTGATTTTGATAGGGTGGAAAGAAATAGAAGGGAACAAAGAGGTAGAGTAGAAGATAATATAAGTAGTATAAAGAAGAAGATGTCATCTTTCAAGGGAACAAGGGTGGAAACTTGTACCTTGATTGGGAGAGAAAGTTTGAAGCCATCTTTGACTGTCACAACTACTCCGAGGGTAAGAAGGTTAAACTTGTTGTTATTGAGTTTTCTGACTTTGCTGCTATTTGGTGGAAAAAGCTTACTAGGGACAGATTGCAAGAAGGACAAGCACCAATTGCTACTTGGGTTGAGATGAAGAGGGTGATGAAGAAGAGATTCGTACCATCACACTTTCAAAGGGAGCTACAACAACGTCTTCAAACATTAAAGCAAGGATCTATGTCTGTGGATGAGTACTTTAAGGCTATGGATATGGTGCTATGGACAAGAACCAATTACTACTTGGCTATGATGCAAGCTAATTGTATGGAGGAAGAAGAGACTGCAATGGCTAGGTTTTTAAATGGTTTAAATAAAGAAATAACCGATGTAGTAGAATTACAATAATATGTAATAATAGATGAGTTAGTTGATTTGTCTGTAAAGGTAGAAAATCAAAATAAAAGAAATCAAACTAGCTCGTGGAAAGGTCGGTCAAAAACCATCTACAAGAAACCATGGCCGAATCAAGAGATGAAGAGTTCTTCTACACCTCAAGAAGATAAGGATAAAGGTAAATTTGAGAACAAAGAGGGAGGTAAAACCTTTAAACCTTTTACACCTTCTAGTTCTATTCAATGTCTGAAATGTAAAGGAAGGGGACATATGATGCATGGATGTCCAAGTAGAAGAAACATCATTCTTAGAGAAGATGGAGGATATGAGAGTGAAGAAAGTGAGGGAGAAGAAGAGGGATATGTGAGTGATGAAGATGATATAGAACTACCTATGATGGCATAATTGGGGTAGTTAGGAGGATTATGACTATCAATTTGTGAAGCAATAGTGAAAAATAAAAGGAGAATATATTCCATACTAGGTATGTGATAAAGGGGAAAACGTGTTCTATGATCATTGATAGTGGTAGTTGTGCTAATGTGGTGAGTTCGTACTTTGTGGAAAACCTGGGACTTGCATGCATAAAATACCCTACTCCCTATAGACTCTAATGGTTAAATGATAGTGGTAAACTAAAGGTAAACAAACAATGCATGATTCCATTCAATATTGGTAGATATGAGGATGATATTCTTTGTGACATAATCCCTATGCAAGTATGCCATATCTTACGGGGTCGTCCTTGGCAGTACGATAGGAATATTTTTCATGATGGAAGGAAGAATAGATATTCTCTTGAGCTAAATGGCGGGCAATTTACTCTTTCACCTTTATCTCCTTCTCAAGTGTTTGAAGATCAAAAGATATTAAGGGAAACAATGGGGAAACCAAGGGGAGGGATAAAAATTAGGCTTGAGAAAACAGAAAAGAAAGGAGGCCAAGAGTTATAAAAATAAAAAATGGCCGAGAGAAAGAGAGAGAGGGTAGCAATTTGAGAGAAGAAATAAAAAGGGGTTTGAATGAAAAAATAGAAAGTCTTGGTGAGAGGAAAGAGGCTAAGGAAAGAAAAAAAAAGAGTTTCTATATAAAATCCAAAGAGTGTTTAAATGCAAGAAAAGAGGGATTGTCCATAATACTACTTACTTACAAAGAAGCTTTGATTAATTCTGAGTTACTAACTTTTTCTTTGCCAAGTAGTATTTCTTCTCTTTTGCAGGATTTTAAAGATGTCTTTCCTGAAGATATTCCTAATGGATTGCCACCTTTGCGTTGAATTAAGCATCAAATTAATTTTGTACCTGGATCAGAAATTCCAAATAGGCCTACTTATAGGAGTAATCCAGAAGAGACAAAAGAGCTTCAAAGGCAAGTTGAGGAGTTGCTTGAGAAAGGCTTTGTGAGAGAGAGCATGAGTCCTTGCTCTGTTCCCGTCCTATTGGTACCCAAAAAGGATGGAACTTGGAGGATATGCGTAGATTGTAGAACAATTAACAAGATAATGGTAAAGTATTGCCATCCTATTCCTCGTCTTGATGACATGTTGGATAAATTACATGGATCCAAAATCTTTTCTAAAATTGATCTAAAAAGTGGTTACCATCAGATTCGAATGAATCCTGGAGATGAATAGAAAACTACTTTTAAGACCAAATATGGGCTTTATGAGTGGTTAGTTATGCCTTTTGGCTTGACTAATGCACCTAGCACTTTCATGAGATTAATGAATAATATATTTAAGGATTTTCATGAAAAATTTATTGTGGTGTACTTCGATGATATCTTGATCTTTTCTTACACTTTAGAAGAGTATGTAGAACATCTAAAACAAGTTTTTAAAGTTCTTAAAAAGCAACTTTTATTTGCTAATCTTAAAAATAATGCTTTTTATGTAGATCGTGTAATTGTTTTGGGTTTTGTGGTTAGTTCTAAAGGAGTTGAGGTTGATGAAGAGAAAATCAAAGTAATAAAAGAATGGCCAAAACCTAAGAATGTAACTGAAGTTAGGAATTTTCATGGACTTGCTAGTTTTTATAGGAGGTTTGTGAGAGACTTTAGCACCATTGCTTCTCCTTTAACTGAAGTTATTAGAAAGGATAAGATTTTTATGTGGGAAAAAGAATAAGATGATGCTTTTAACTTATTGAAAGAAAAGTTATGTTCTGCTCCATTGTTACAGTTGCCTAATTTTTCTAAATCTTTTGAAATTGAATGTGATACTTTTGGCAAAGGAATAGGTGCTGTTTTGATGCAAGATTCTAAACCTATTGCCTATAGTGAGAAGTTGAGTGGAGCCACTTTTAACTATTCCACTTATGACAAAGAGCTATATGTGTTGGTAAGGGCTTTAGCCACATGGCAACATTACTTATGGCCAAGAGAGTTTGTCATTAAAACTGACCATGAATCCTTGAAGAGTCAAGGTAAGCTTAGTAGGAGGCATTCTAAGTGGGTTGAATTCATTGAAACATTTCCTTATGTAATTTCTTACAAATAAGGAAAAGAGAATGTTGTGTTGATATACTTTCAAGAAGGTATTTTTTAGTTTCTACTCTGACTTCTAAATTGATGGGTTTTGATCAAATCAAGGGACTTT
Source organism: Nicotiana tomentosiformis (assembly GCF_000390325.3). Taxonomy (NCBI): domain Eukaryota; kingdom Viridiplantae; phylum Streptophyta; class Magnoliopsida; order Solanales; family Solanaceae; genus Nicotiana; species Nicotiana tomentosiformis. Next base: position 79,365,314 of record NC_090823.1, on the reverse strand, counting down.
ATGCTAATGATATTGATTTTGGCAAGATTTTTGCAAATTATAAGTTGGTCCTTTTGAGAGGTTTAATCTCTAAGACGGGTTTCTCTTTAAAGAAAATAAGTTGTGTATCCCTAATTGCTCTTTACGTGAAATATTTATAAGGGAAGCACATTGTGGAGGGCTAATGTGTTACTTTAGAGTCCCAAAGACACTAGACAAACTTGCTGAAAATTCTTTTTGGCCTGGAATGAGAAAAGATGTTGAAAGAATGTGTGCACAGTGTTTGGAATGTAAACAAGCTAAATCTAAAGTGTTACCACCTGGTCTTTATACGCCATTACATGTTTCTACTTCACCTTGGATTGATATTTCTATGGATTTTGTATTAGGTTTGCCTAGAACAAGGAATTATAAGGATAGTATATTTGTTGTGGTAGATAGGCTCTCCAAAATGGCTTGTTTTATTCCTTGTTTAAAGAGTAATGATGCTTCACATATTGCTGATATTTTTGTAAAAAAAGTTGTTAAATTGCATGGTATACCTAGAACTATTGTTAGTGATATGGATGCTAAGTTTTTTAGCCACTTTTGGCGTGTATTTTGGGGGACGCTAGGCACTAAATTGTTGTTTTCTACTTCTTGTCACCCACAAACTGATGGACAAACTGAAGTAGTTGATAGAACCTTGAGAAACATGTTGAGGGCTATTTTGAAAGGTAAATTAACTTCTTGGGAAGATCACTTGCCTATGATTGGATTTGCTTACAATAGAACAATCCATTCTTCTACAAGTATGTCTCCTTTTGAGGTTGTTTATGGTTTTAATCCCTTTACTCGCCTTGATTTATTACCATTACCTACTAATGATATTGCTAATCTTGATCGTAGGACAAAGGCTGAGATGATGAAAAACTTTCATGAGCAAACAAGGCTTGCAATTGAGAAGAATAATGAACAAACTTCCTTGAGAAAGAATAGGGGTCGAAAACAAGTTATTTTTAAACCTGGAGATTTAGTTTGGGTTCACTTTAGAAAGGAGATATTTCCTTCTGAAAGGAAGTCAAAGTTGCATCCTAGAGTAGATGGCCCATTTCATATCCTTGAAAGGATTGGAGACAATGCTTACAAGCTGAACCTTCCTGGTGAGTTTCAAGTAAGTGCTACATTCAATGTTGCTGACTTGTCTTTGTTTGATGTAGGATCGAATTCGGGAACGAGTTCTTTTCAAGAAGAGGGAAATGATAGCATCAAGGACAAGAATAGAGTTTTGGAAGCTTCAAGAAGGCCATTTACAAGATCTCAAGTTAAAGAGTTGCAGACTAAGATTGCTGGACTTCAATGGAAAATAAAGAAGTTTTTAATTGTAGAGGACGAGCCCAAGCCCAAGCTCAAAGAAGATGAATTGTACAATTTTTACAATTATTTGGTGGCCCAGATTGAAGTCCAAGAGGAGGAATATTGGGTCCCGAACTCGATCCTTGAAATCCAGCAAAAGGGCACTCAGAAGAGCTCAAAATAAGCTTAAAAGAGATCCAAAAGGGAGTGTTTGAAAAGGAGCTCAATTGGAGTCCAAACCAATGGCCCAAACTAGTAGTTTTAAGGTCCAAATCTGCCCCAAATGGATTTGACCGCTCACCCTACCTAATTTTAATGACTTTTCTTATTCCTTAGCAACCATTCTATCTAATTTTAATAACTTTGTAAGCCTTAACAGTCACTTTACCTAATTTTAAGGACTTTTACTCCTATAAATAAGGAGTTTTTCTCATTCATTAATGTACTTCATTATTGATTAAGAATATTATACTTTGAGAGTTCTTTTGAACCTTTGTTACTTATACTTTGAGATTTATCTTTCAACCTTTACTAATTCATAGTTCGAGGTAGTAAGATAACTTCTTTATTGTGATATCGTTGATTACTTTATGGTATTCTTAGAAGACGATTAATAGGAGTTATTAATTATTGTCTCAAGTTACTCGTAAAGCGGTCAAAATCTGAATCTATTATTTTAATTAGTTTTTAAGTAAATGCGTTTGATTTCGTCAATAAATCAAAACATTGTTGCTTGGATCTTGTCAAGGCTATAGAACTTGCGTTCTTGGAAGGTCTTGGAATTCTTTCCTTGAATTTTCCCATATCCTTTATTTTCTGCACTTTAATTCTAGTTGTTCAATTTCTTATTGTTATTGCTTCCACATTTACTTATGAAATTCTTACTCTAGTTTGGATTCCCGACCTTGTTGTTATCAAAAGGGAGATCAAAGGAGAATCAAAATGGAGGGGAATAAAAAAAGAAATTTTATTCAGTTTGAGCCTCTATTCTTTATTGTGATGTTCTGTGGGTATTTTGAGTTGTTTGAAAAGTCCATAAAAGATATTTGGACTTGTAAAAATAATTTTATGAAGTCTCGAGGGGCTCGGGTGAGTTTCTGTACACTCTGCTACATCGCAAGTGTGAAAGTTGGTCTTGCAAGTGCGAAGGTTGCACCTTCAAAGGTAGGATTGCACCCGCGACATTGCACCTACAAAAATGATCTGTGCCTATGATAAATGCCTGACATATTCATTTTTAATCCTCTAAAGACGAGATTTAGCTAATTTTCATTATTTTTTAGCTTGGGACCTCAGTAAGAGGCGATTTTGAAGACGGATTTCACCCAAATTATGAGGGTAAGTGTTCTTAACTTAATTTTGAGTATATATTTTATTTTTTCATAGATTATTAGACTTAAACTAAGGATTTACATAGTAGAAATTGGGATTGAGATTTGAATCTAAGAGAATGAATTTTAGGGATTTAGCTTTTTGTACATTGGAAATGTACAATAATAGTGTTGTCCTAACTGATCATTTAATAAGTTGAACCTCAATTAGATAACTCATCCATCTTTTTATAATTTAGTAAATTAATGGAGGTTTGTAATAAACCTAAATATAAGAGGATGTCAAAAATTTTATTACGTAAATCTATGAGAAATGTCCTTGTAGGAATAACTTGGTGTCCAAGACGTCAAAATTTGATGTTAAAAGTCCAAGTAGTAGCGTCAATTCTTCACCATCACTTGTCTTCCTTTCTCTCTTATTACCTCTGAAGAAATGAAAGATTTTTTTTACGAGAACGAGATATTTATCAAATTTATTAATTTTAGAAGCACGGACAACTCTGACATTTCATTGGATATGTTCTGTACGGAGGAAAATACTTTTTCAATTTTCTCGTAGTTTGGCTTAAATATTTTGAAAAATATTTTCCTTTTGAATTTTTTTCTTTCTAATTTTAGAAAAATGACTTCCGTAACAAGAGAAGAAATATTTTTTTCTAAACTCTACAATCCATAGTTTTTACCATCCTATCCTCTCCGTCGTCACCCCTACCCTCGTCTCACCCCCTCGACCCCCAGGCTTTCCCCACATCCGAGCAGACCTGTAATGACCCAACCGGTAGTTTCGAGAGTTATAGCCTTGTTTTCCCTATTTCTACTTCTTTTTGTATTATTCAGCTATATTATGTTACGTCGGGTTAGTTGGTTCAGGACTGGAGTGGTTTCAGAGTGAATTGAGACACTTAGTCTCTTAAGTAGAAACTTAAATTGGAAAAGGCAACCGGATGTTGACCTATGTGTAAACGATCTCAGATTTGAATTCTGATGGTTCTGTTAGTTCTATTAGGAGATTTTGGACTTAGGAGTGCGTCTGGAATATGATTTGGAGGTCCGTGGTAGAATTAGGCTTGAATTGGCGAAATTAAAAATTTGGCGATTTCGGTCGGCAGTGAAAAATTTGATATCGGGGTCGGAATAGAATTCTGGAAGTTGGAGAAGGTTCGTAGTGTCATTTGTGATGTGTGTGCAAAATTTGAGGTCACTCGGACGTGGTTTGGTTGGTTTCGGCATCGGTTGCCGAATTTAAAAATTTAGAAGTTCTTAGGCTTGAATCCAATGGTAATTTGATGATTGGATGTTGTTTTGAGTGATTCGAAGGTTCGACTAAGTTTGTATGTTGATATATGACTTGTTGGTATTTTTGGTTGAGGTCCCGGGGGCCTCGGGGTGATTCCGGGTGGTTACTGGATTTGTGGAAGTTGGAATTTGCAACTGGAGCTGCTACTGCTATTTTCGCACCTGCGGAAGAAAGCCTCGCAGGTGCTAGGCCGCTAGTGAGTGTGGGGAGTGCACAGGTGCGGGCAACGCTGGGAACGCAGGTGCGAAGAATTAGCCGCATCTGCGTGCCCGCACGTGTGAGGCCTTGAGCGCAAATGCGGGGATGAGAATTTTGGGCTGGTTTCGCAGATGTGCACCAGGGACCGCAGGTGCGAGAAAATGGTCGCAGGTGCGAAAAACCTGGGTAGAAACCATAAATAGAACCCTTCGCGATTTTGGTGCATTCTTCACCATTTCTATTCGGTTTTTGGAGCTTTTGGGAGAGATTTGAAGAAGGAATCAAGGGGGTTTCATTGAGGTAAGTTACTTGAGCCCTAATACTTGTATATATGGTAATTTTCCGTTATTTAATCATGGTAATTAGTGAAAATGAGGGGTTAAGGCTTAAAATTTTTTGAAAGTAATTTAAGGATTTGAAGGACCAAACGATATCGGATTTTGATGAATTTGTTATGATTAGACTCGTGAATGAAAGAGCTTTCTAGTTTTGTAAATTTTGTCGGATTTCGAGACGTAGGTCTGGGGCCGGATTTGAGCCAATTTCGGATTTTGGTCTAATTTTGAAGCTTTTCTTGTGAAATTCATTCCATTAGCGTATATTGATGATATTGTACTGATTGTGAATAGATTTGGAGCATTTGGAGGCCAAGTCCAGAGGCAAGAGCATTGTAGGGTAGAGGTTTGACCGGTTTGAGGTAAGTAACGATTATAAATCTAGTCCCGAGGGTATGAAATCCCGGATTTTATATCATTCTACTGTTTTTAGTGACGCACATGCTAGGTGACAGGCGTGTGGGTGTGCACTGTTGGGGATTTGTGACTTGGTCTGTTCCGTAGCAACTGTAAAGTTACATAGTTTGTTGAAACAATATGATACTTATATGTTTTAGAAAGAATTTCTGTAAATTGGGCTGAATGTCATGTTTGGGCTTTGCGCCAATGTTGTTTAGACCCTTAGGGGCTGTTTCTTACCATCCTCTCATTGTTTTCGATTGAAAATCTATACTCAGTCATGTTTATACTTGTTTACCGCATAACTCAATTTTATGACTCTATTTTGATGCATATAAATGTTTTGGGCCGAATGCCCTGTTTTACTGAAATGCCCGAGTGGCTTGAGAGGTTTATGACTAAGTGAGGCCGAGGGCCTGATTTGTGAGGATGAGTATGGATCGGGGCTACCCGCCTGCAGCATACTTTATTATTATGACACTTGAGTTGTCCGTGCAGATTATAAAGCTTGGGCTGAAGGAGCCCCTCCGGAGTCTGTACACACACCCAGTGAGCGCAGGTACCTACTGAGTGCGAGTGCCGAGTGCTGAGTAACTAGGAGGCATGAGTGATTGTGAGGTATCCCCGAGTGGCAAGAGGGATTATGAGGTATGCCCGAGTGGCACGAGTGACTGTGAGGTTTGCCCGAGTTGCTGTTTATGATTTTACTTTTTTTGCTCACCTTTGTATTTTTCCTCTGTCTGAAAACTGTTAAAAAATATCTTTAAATAATTTTTACTGGAACTGGGTTAAACGAGATATTTTAATTTAAATCCTGATTTTTAAAAGCATGTGGTATTTTACTGAGATTTTCCGATATGAATGTTATATGCTTTATTGCTCGTTACTACTGCTCAGTCTTTATTTATTGTTGTTATTTACTGAGTTGGCGTACTCACGTTACTCCTTGCACCTTATGTGCAGATTCAGGTGTAGCTGGTCACGGTAGCGGTCATTGAGTGTTCTGGTTGCAGATTTTCTTAGAGATAGCAAGGTAGTTGTTTGGCGATCGCCGCCCCTGCTCTTCTCCCTCTTATCTTCCTCTAGTTATATTTAGCTATTTTCGATGCTGAGTTAGCCTTGATATTGTTAGACAGATTGTAGTAGATGCTCATGACTAGTGACACCCCGATGTCGGGCTTTTCCTTTCGCACTTTTATTTTGATTGGATCTCCTTTACGAAGGTTTTTATGTTAAATAACCTTGAAATTATCTTTAAAATAAAAATATCGATTTGTTTTGGAAATAAGTCGGCTTGCCTAGTTTCACGATAGGCGCCATCACGACAAGGGTTAGTTTTGGGTCGTGACAACGCCCCACCCCAACCTCGATCTCCCTTGCTCACCCAACCCTCCACCCCTATCCCTCATAGTGTTTGCATGTATGTATATATATATATATATATATATATATATAAATGCTCTTGAAATAATATTTATTGCTTACTTATCAATCAGAAAATAAACTAAGAAAATTACTTATTTTTAAGGAACATTTTTCATAGAAAAATACTTTTCTTATTTTTTTAGAAAAATACTTTCCGTTAAAAATATTTTTCTTTATACCAAAGGCACCCATCGCTTTTGTACTTTTGTGCCAAATATATGATATTAAGCATGTCATAACATTTTTAGATCATAAAAATATACCATTAAGAATAACATGAGATATTTAAAGTTAATGAATTTTCAAAAATAAAAAATTATTATTAGAATTAGTAAGGTAATATTTTATCCCCTTCATTATACGTTCGTTTTTGAGATTTTTATCATTACTAATAGAATAAAGCGCCAAAATATGTCGGCTGAAATTCAAAAATAGCCAAATTTACAAGTAGTAACTGAAAAATAGCTAAAGTTTCAAAAATAATCGAAATTTAGCCAATTTTCATGTAGAGATAAATCTGAACGAAAATATTATTCAAAATCTGAATAATATTCCAGTATTATATACGGGAGTTCGAAATTTTTACATGTGAACTTCCAACATAATATACTGGAGTTCCAGCATAATATACTGGTCCAGCGTAATATGCTGGAAGTTCACACACAGGTGCTCCAATCTCCAGTATATTTTGCTGGAACTTTCCGTGTGGTGAAATTCCAACATAATATGTTGGAAGTTCATACACATGTGCATCAATCTCCAGTATATTATGTTGGAACTTTCCGTGTTGCAGTAAAATAGTGGCTATTTTTCAATGACTTTGCAAACACTGGCTATTTTTTAATTATCAGTTCAAAAACTGGCTAACACGTGCTATTTTCACAAATATGTTGGCATATTAGAGTTCTTTCTTTAAAGGAAGAGTACATATTACTATTCATTCCCTTACAAATTAGTTACTATCATATTTCGTTTATCGAAAGTTAAATTTATTGAACTTGACTAATATTTTAAAATATATTTTCTCATCGTATTGATACGAAAAAAGTTATAACTTATACTCCCTCTGTTTCAATTTATGGGAACCTATTTGATTGGGCATAAAGTTTAAGAGAAAAAAAGAAGACTTTTGAACTTGTTGTGTAAAATGAAGCACATATATTTTGTGTGGCTATTGCATGAAGGTAAATTATTTTCAAATATGGAAAGAGGTCATTCTTTTTGGTACCGACTAAAAAAGAAAATATGTTCACATAAATTGAAACAGAGAGAATAGTATTTTTCATATAATTTTTTGAATATTTAAATTAAGTTGTAAAATAATAGGTTAATTTAATCAAATTTAATTTTAAAAATTAATCAAATTGATTCTCAATAAGAAAAATACAGTGTTTTAAAAGACGTGAGCGTGAGGCGGGACGTTTTACTTAATACGGGATGAGGCGAAAGACTCGAGACATGGGCGTAAGCCCAATGGATCTTTAAATTTTTTAATTTATAAATTAATAATATAGCATTATAACACAAAAAATATAATAAAATCATTAAACCTTCAATAAAATTAAAAAAAGAATTAAATAAGCTCATAAAAAATAAAATATTTAGCATATTTTACAACTATAAATAATGCAATACTATTAAATTTACTTTGAAATATAAATCAACTATAACGTCTTAACTTTAAGCAATTAAAAAATATATTTTCTTTAAAAATATTATCAAGTTGTACATTTTACCTTTCTAAAAGTTATAATACTTAAATTTTATCAATCCTATAATTTAAATTATTACTCCTTTATGACAGCAACAAACAATAATAACAAACTCAGTGTAGTCCCACAAGTGGAGTTTGGAGAGGGTAAAGTGTATGCAGACCTTAACTCTGCCTTTAAAAGGCAGAGAGACTGTTTCCGATAGACCCTCGACTTAGGGAGGAAAAAGGAAAGGGGCAATAACAAGCACACAATTATTACTCCTTTGTGGTAAATGTAAAATCATTTTTAAATAGTAATATAATAAATATAGAACATAGACAAAAAGATCTACCAAGTAAATTTATAAATTTTGATTTATTTATTTTCAGAAGAAATATTCAAATGATATTCACCCTCACGATGTTCTCAATTAGTAAATATACAATATTATGGTTCGTCATTTGAGTTGTTCATAATTTTTATATTCCAATAGATGGAAAGAATTTTATCACGCGAGCACCGATCGTTGAACGTTAGGCGTGTTTAGGACGTACAATCGGGCATTTAGATGCGTAAGTCTCACGTAATTAAGCCTCACCCATGTTATGGTATGACTGGAAAATAGACATGTTAAATGGGTTGACCCGATCCAGACCCGAACCCGTTGACTCTTGGCCCATGGGTCCTTAACCGGGTTGGGCCGATTCACTTTCTTATAGGGTCCGGTCCGGATTTGACCCATTAACCAAAACATATTGACCGTACTCGGATCCATAACCGGTAACCCCTTAACCCCGGGCCCTAATGGGCCAAATCCAATTTAATTAAAAAAAGTTAAAAACTAATAAATGATAAAAAAATTTAAACTTTATACATATATACGAACTTGAAATTACTACATGTCCTTGAAGCTAATTAGAACAAAACCGAAAGAAAAACCATACTTTATTTACATTAAAACTTGAGAAACATATGGAATTCGACTATTTCTATAACTATTAGTCTAAAACATATGAAATTCTACTATTTCAACAAGACGCCTCATAGTGTCTGGTACTATATTCTTTCGTCAAAGTTTGGATTCAATGTTTTACCACTTGTCTGAATATATATTTGAGTTGGTCCGGGCCGATTGACCCATGGGTCAGCTATCGATTCGAGTCTGGTCCGGTTCAGTGGGTCAAAATATTATAGCCCAGCTCAGACCCCTTAAATTAATGGGTTGGTCCGGTTAGGGTTTCGTGGGTCATGATCCGGTTAAAGGGTCAATTTTAATGGGTTACATGGGTCAGTTCGTGGGTCGACCCGGCCCATTTGACAGGTTTACTAGAAAATACGCGCAGACACACACAGTGCCACGGGCCAAGAGTGATGGGGATTTAGTGTCTCTCTCTCTCTCTCTCTCTCTCTCCTACACAAACAAACAACCGCGCACCTGTACGTACACACACAATCTCTCTCTTTCTCCCCCCTCTCTACTCTCTAGCGATAAAGTCTATTGTTTGGACGAAAGATTCCCCCTCGAATCCATCGAGAGATTACGATACGCTTTTTGTCTTATATCATTCGATCCATCAAACACCTTTTCTTAAATCTGTATCGTAGGGATTGTAGTCGATCAAAATCAATTTGAAAAGAATGTTCTTAGTCGATTGGTTCTACGGAGTTCTCGCATCGCTTGGTCTGTGGCAGAAAGAGGCTAAGATCTTGTTTTTAGGCCTTGATAATGCCGGCAAAACTACCTTGCTTCATATGTTGAAAGACGAGGTCTGTTGCACTTTTTGTTTTTTCATTTTCACTTTTCTTTTTGTTAATTCATGCTATTGCATAATTTAATTTCACTTTAGTGTAACTATCTGCAAATCAAAACTCAGAAGTAATTCAATTTTGCATCTTTTCCTGTGTTGATGAAAGGTGAAGAAAGGGAAAACATGTGTAATTAGTTGATTTTGTGTCTGAAATCAAGCCCTTATACGGTTGTCATGTTCTATTCCCATTTCGTTAGATTCTAAAGAGTAGTTTTGGAGAAAGTGTAATTCTGTCTTAAAGACAAATTACTGAATATTGGAATGATATGGACCCGATTAAAGGTAGCCTGACATCAACTAGTTTGGGATTGAGGCGTGGTAGTTGTTTTTTATTTTTATTTTCGTGCTATGTTTTTTTCATTTGAGTGTGCGGTTTCAAGATCCAATTATCTGTCTAATTTTTGTTTCGGCTTTCCTATTTATTATCTCTTTGAATTGTGTCTTGTCAATGATTTTTTGGGCCTTATTCTTAAAGAATTAGTATTAGTATTTTAATTTCGTTGAGCTGTTTGCTTTTGTTTGGTGGACCTGAGCCTGGAAAAGTTAATGTTTTGGAATTTGGCAGAGATTGGTTCAACATCAGCCAACACAATACCCGACATCAGAGGAGCTTAGTATTGGGAAAATTAAGTTCAAGGCATTTGACTTGGGTGGGCATCAGATTGCTCGTCGAGTGTGGAGAGATTATTACGCTAAGGTATTTTACTTTATGCCATTTGTAGTGATGTATCACATTAGTGATTGCAGTTCTAATGGTGTATCTTTTTTTTTTGGGGGGGGGGATAAGTCTAATGGTGTATCCTGTTAACGCTTGACAAGTGTTTAGCTACCTGTGGTGGAAGAATTTCATGTCTGGGAGAGTGTGTCTTATCATTGCAAAACATAACTTTCTTGAATTCCACTGCCAGAGTTTTGCTCCCTCTGCTACATTGTTTTGAAATGTTTCGACATGCATCTACAAAGAATACTAACACTAATAACATATATAAAGAGGATAATGTAACTATTAGACAAAATTCACAAGTTTGATGATACTGCCTTTGGTTCCTGTGGAGGTATTTCAATAGTACCTTACCACACTCTTCCCCAGTATCCGAATTATTGCATCTGTATTCATTGGAAGAATGACTTAGAATAGTAATACGGGATCTATTAGTGTGCCTTTGGTTCCTGTGGAGGTATTTCAATAGTACCTTACCACACTCTTCCCCAGTATCCGAATTATTGCATCTGTATTCATTGGAAGAATGACTTAGAATAGTAATACGGGATCTATTAGTGTCGATGTTCTTTTTTTATCAAGTATATGAGTGTCTGTGCCTTGTTTTAAAAGTTTTTGATTGGGCTGACAGCAATGTTTCTTCAATAAGTTCCACTCTTGAATAAGACATGACAAGTTATTCTCCTTCCCATTTACTTCCTCTTCCTCTTCTTTATGTCCATCTGCTTAGTGAATGGCAAACAGAAGAGATTCTCTGGACCAGCGCGAAGTAGCTCATCGAGTTCTTTGTTTTCTACTTGTTCTGTTTGTCACGATTCTAGAGTCTTGCTTGTGTCTAGGTATGTTAGGTCTACATTTGATCTTTGATAGATAATGAAATTCTCAGAATTGCCAGCAGTTGATGCCACATGATAGAGCTTGGTATAACCTGCGCTCTGTTTCAATATTCTGCCGTTGAAGCTTGTGTGAGCAGATATTCCGAAGTATGAATTTCTGGCTAGTTACAGAAAACTATCAAAGAAAAGTCTTAGATGGAACTTTGTTGATTGGTATTGTTTATACAATTTTCTTATATCACACCTAAATTACAAACTTCTATATCGAAATAACCACGTTATGTTTGAGAAGTATTACCACCAAAGAGACGGAGGGGGGAGAGAGAGAGTGCGCAGACTATAAGGAAGTTCAATTCTAGGATTTTGTGCTATGCAGCCAAAGAGACGGAGGGAGGAGAGAGAGAGAGTGTGCAGACTATAAGGAAGTTCAATTCTTTAGGATTTTGTGCTATGCAGGAAACATTAGGATTATTTGTGTAATCTGATTGCTGTTAATGCAAAATTACTTATAAAGTTGAGCTGGAAAATATGTCATTTCGTCTCGTGCTCTTTTTTTTACCCTTCTCTAACAAGCTGCAGGAACTATTTGGCTAATCTTATGGTGCTTTGAACATGCAATTTCATGTGAAGGTGGATGCTGTTGTTTATCTGGTGGATGCCTATGACAAAGAAAGGTTTGCAGAATCTAAGAAAGAGCTGGATGCTCTCCTCTCTGATGAGTCGTTGGCCAGCGTTCCTTTTCTTATACTGGGTAACAAGATAGACATCCCGTATGCTGCATCAGAAGATGAATTGCGTTACCACATGGGGCTAACGGGCATCACAACTGGCAAGGGAAAGGTAAACCTGGCAGAATCCAATGTTCGTCCCCTTGAGGTATTCATGTGCAGCATAGTCCGCAAAATGGGATATGGAGAAGGCTTTAAATGGCTCTCTCAATACATTAAATAACAGATATAGGAAGTGAGATAATTGTCATTCTGTTTTGCTTGTGCTTTTGTACTGGATATGAGTTGGAACGTCTGTTTGAAAGCACTGTTGATTATGCTTCTCTTGTTCTAGCTTTCTAGGAATATGGTGAACGAAAGGATGTTCAAGATTTTCTTGTTACATAACAAAATGTTTTAGTGAAACTCTCAACCATAATCCCCATCTCTAAGTGCTATTTTTGCACAATTGTAAAGCAAAATCACAAAAGTTTTGGACATACGTCTTCATTCATTTGCTTGCGCTGTTCTCTCATTCTATCGCCCACTTACCGATTTGTTTGAGATAACTTTTAATCAACGAACAAGCGAGGTATGAGAATGGTCCCTTTGGCTATAACTAATGGTAATAGTGGTAAAATGGTTAAAAGAAAATAGTTATTCACCCATATTATCCACTAAAATTGGGTTGGAAAATGAACTTTTTAAAATGGGTCATATATGGATAAGAATCATATTATCCATTTAGAAAATGGATAATCAATGGATAACTAATGGGTTTAACTTTTACATTCATAAAGTCTCAAATTGGGGGATAATACGAATTTTCATATTATCCGTCAGTTAATCTGTTTTTTATCCGTATTAAATATGGGTCCGATCGGATAATTTATCCGTTTTTGTATTACCAATTTTCAACCCGACCCGTTTTCGATCCGACCCGCCCGTTTGTCACCAAAGGCTATAACTAACAACGTTGAACTAATTTAATTATTCCTCTTTCTTAGATCCGTTTAAGCTAGTAGTTATTGTTTGGCTAACAAACAATACTGAACACCCTCGGCTGAGACATAAGCTATTTATTCTGAACTCACTGGAAGTTCCAGAATGCCATTCAATTCTTTGTTGTCTCGAGAAGTGCCACTTAATCTCAACATAATAAAAAAGTTGTTTTTCGGAAAATAACAACAAAAATGATAACAAGTTTTTGTTATCTGTCAAGTAATCATATGGAATGACGAGCAATATTATTGAAACCATAATATAAAAAAGCAATTCTAAATTGGAAGGAAAGAATTGAAGAGATAATAGCCATGGAAGGACTACTCATTTCTACTAAGGCTACTGAAGTGTTTGCACTTTTCTTGGACGGATTTTGTACGAGAAAGTTTGGAAAAATACCTTTACCCCATAATAAAGTTCCTTAGAAAAGTAGCTTCCGCAAAGAACAGAAACGAGTCCTTATTACGTCTGAGAAGTATCTATTACAAGGGCGGCTCCATAAAATTAGTGGCCTAAAGCCAAATTTTAATAAGAGGCCTTATATTTTTTTTATTAGTATGTGTTGCCATTTTTTTCATACTTGTTGTTTATAGTATATATTCTTAAATGACATAAAGTTTTTAACTTCACATAATAATATTATTATTTATATTAGAAAAGGATAATTTAAATAAATGAGATGTTAGACAAGTATTTGCAATATGTTACCTTTGATATTGTTGTAAAAAAAATGTATTTACTAATATGAAAATTTAAGTTGTTTAATTCAAAGTTTTAAAAATATTTTTACTGTTAGAGAGTAGACACCTTTCTTTCTTTTTTACAATTTTTTTTACTGTTTTATTTTTTCTACAAACATTAATCTAATTTGAAATAAAATTACAAAATCCATTATTAAAAATTTTGGGGGACCTAAATCAAGGCTTTACTAGAGTCACTTGTCCACCCCGACATTCTTTATCAAAGTTATAGAGTCTCACTTAAGATAAGACAACAATGACAAGAACATTAATGGCAGTGAGTGTGTCATTCAGTTACCAAATGTGAATGAAACTGGTTGAACAGTACATTCATGGTGGGGCAGTAGTGTGTAGATAATTGTTGATCGTCAATGGGGGGCGACTCAACAGAATTGGTAGCCTAAAACCAAAATATATTAAAAAGACCCTGAAACTTCTTTTATAAAATCCATATAATATTGCGACGCAAAAAAAACCTACATGACTTTGATCTAATGTTGAGAGCGCAACTCATAATGTATGAGTTAGGCGCACGTCATATAGTATTGAATTTTTTTCTTAAGTGAAAATGGTAAAATGTGAGCCCATTATCCATCGTGTTTTGAACCTTGCGACATTTGTCTAGGGAATTTCTTAGATAAAAAAGATGAGACATAAAAGAACTTGCTTTCTCGTGTGTGGATCAATCAAATGTGACAAAAAGTAGTTAATTTAGAGAATTTGAATTAAAATTAGAAAGTAAAATCGTGAGAACCATGAAAAAAGACTATACATAAAGGAAGAAAAATAAAATTGATGAGAAGGTAAATATATTATTTAATTTAGTGAGAAAAATTTATCCAATTAACTCACTCAATCTTACGCCTACCAAATGTTAAAAATTATTAAAATTAAAAATCTTTTATTAATAATTATATAAATATAAATTATGGAGTATATATTATATAATAATATAGTAGTGCTTCTTATTTTTGGACCCTTAACTTTTACCCTAGAGCCGCCCTTGATCTATCAAGAAATTATACGGAAATATCTTTAAACTAGTAAATTTGTCCGCGCTTCGCGCAGTTATAAATATGACAAAATTTGAGAAAACTCTGTAAAAAACAAAAATATAAATTAGATAAAATCATCATTTCTTTGTTGTATTCATGTAAGAGAATTCTATTTAACTCCTACACGAAGCCTTGAATGGTTAAACACGGAGGGACAAAATTTTATATATATATATATATATATATATATATATATATATATATATATATATATATATATATATATATATATATATATATATATATATATATATATATATATATATATATATATATATATATATATATATATATAAATAAATAAATAAATAAAAATAATCTCCTTAACTTATTTGAGTGTTTAATTTTTATATTTTGATACATACCTCTTGGAGAAAATTTTAGCTCTGCCACTATTTACAGGCATCGGTAACCAAGTTATGAATCAACTGCGTATTGCAAATAGGCTGCTGCAATAAGTTAATATATATACTGCTGCAATAAGTTAATATATATATATATATATATATATATATATATATATAAGGACATCAATGAATCAACTATATTGCAAATGGCTAGAAGATGAGACTGAGTTATGATCACCTTCTTCAGAGAACACTCAGGCCTCCTATTAGATTCCATAAATCAATTGATTTATCCCTACTGCTCCAACTTCCAAGTGAAAGGTTATTCCAGGCGAAAGGAAGATCAAATCAATAAATACATTGAAAATTATGATTTTACTTTGCTGATCTTCATGGTAGAAATTTGCATAACTTAAAACAATATATTACTATGTAACTTGGTTTAATTTTATATCGCAGTTAATTATATGTACATCTTCTAAAACATAGTTATCCATCTTTAGAGGAAGAAAAACTATAATTCAAACATATCAAATGAAAAGCACACCAAGATTTCTAATACACCAACAACATCTGGAGCTTCACAAAAAATACTGGGAATAACTAAGAAACAGATGCACATCACTTGAATTTGTGAGTATAAGAACGAAGAGAACTATAAAATTCTTTGTCAGCCTCCCATAGAAACTCCAATGAGCGCCGTTCCCCATCTCGACTCACAATAAATGAAAGAGGAAGCAATATAGTCCATGCATATGCGTTTTTTGGCAGAATTTCAACCGGTGTAACATTAGTACATATTAATAGTAGTAACTGTTAATTACTGGGAAGGGGAAGAGATAATATATAGAGTAGCGTTCAGAGAAGATTGAAGCGGCATTTATTTTTTTATCCTTAACCGATATAACTATTGAGTTTAGTCTGGGCAGTTACGGAAGTTAACTGTTGTGATTCTTATAATAAATAAAATAAAGAAAAAATAAAGTATTGTATTGAAATGAGAGGAAATCCCCAAAAAACTGAGAAATTAGATAAATACATTTCCTAGTCTGTGTCTTGAACATTCTTTTTCCCTCTTTATATATATATATATATATATATATATATATATATATATATATGTATATATAGATTATTACGAAGGATGGTTCAGCAAAAGTCGCAATCCTAGAAATTTTACACATAAAACTTATTATGTTGTTACAACAAATAGAGCACTTGGGGATGTAGCTCAGATGGTAGAGCGCTCGCTTAGCATGCGAGAGGTACGGGGATCGATACCCCGCATCTCCACTTTTTACAATCTTAAGTTAAGGTTATGAAATTTTAGACAAAAATCGAAACCCAACAAGCTCCTTATTCAGACAAAATATTTGTCTGGTTTTTATTTAAATAAATTCAGCTGTAATTTTTTCATTGGTATTAATCTGCTTCTAACAGTTTGCTCATTGCTTTTTTGGTTCTCTTTCGTAGACACACACTCTCTCTCTCCGAGTTTGAAGATTATACTTCTCTTTTCGTGAAGGGGTTTTTTAGAAGTCCCAACCTTTTAACAGCGTAAAGATAAAATAAAAATATGACAAATCTTACCATAAATCACCCCATCTTTGTTGCGCTTGTGATCATTATTCAGTTTTTTCTATGCATCAAATGAGATACTTTTAACCCCAACAGGCAGTTCTCATATGCGCTATTCATTGTTACTTTTGTGGTGAAGATGTTTGGTATGTGACAATAACCCACACCAAAAGATGCAAACAGTACTGTATAATTCTTGGCATACCAAATACAACATTAAGAGTGAAAAACGACATTCACTAAGGGTGTCTTTTTTTTTTTTGGGTAACACTAAGGGTTTCTTTGGTATGAAGTAAATTGTTTTCCTTAGAAAATATTTTCCTGAAAAATATTTTTCCGAGTCCCATGCTCGGTAAAAACTTTATTCGTAAAATATTGTTTAGTGTTTGGATAGTGGGTAGAAAATGTTTATTTTGAAAATATGTAATTTAGGCAAATATAATGGGAGATGAAATGTTTAAGGGTGCTAGGGTGTAGGGGTGGGGTTGGGTAGGGGTAAGGGTGGCAAACGATCAATTCGGATATGGGCAGGTCGAAAACGGATCATGAAAAAAACGGATAAAATATCAATCCAATCCATATTTAATATTAATAGAAAATGGGTTAACCGGCGGATAATATAGATATCCATATTATCCATGGCTTATGGAAGATGATCACTTTTGGGAGAATTCATCGAATCTTTATAAATGTAAAAGTTAAACCTATTGGTTATCTTTATTTTAAATGGATAATATGGATGGATAACTATTGATTTATCAATTTTGCCACCGCTTGGCAAGGGCGGGGGCGAGGGCGAGAGCGGTGGAGGTTGATGGGGTAGAGGTAATAAAAAAAATTTTGAAAAATATTTTCCCTCCTTTTGGTTGATTGCAAGAACACTTCAAAATTTTCATGCTCAAAACGTGCTAATTGAATGCCATTATGTGTTGATGGTCGAATACAATTTTGGGTATATGTTTGGGATAATTATATTTATGTTGGAGATAATTAGGAGCTGTGTTACTCAGGTAAGTCATATTGTAGCGTGACAAGAATAGAATTTTTTTCGGTAGGGATTCACGCACGGCGAGGGTAACTAACAATGGAAATATATTACAAGAACTTAGATCAATCAGGCAATGATATTTATATACTTATGGGTAATCAATTTGTCCATTCAGATTTATCTATGTGGGATAACAGGAAAAGGTAAGGTTCAAAAGATTTGACAAAAAAGAATCCTTTTTTAGTGTATTTTAGTAAGGTTCTGTTGGGAAATATAGCAATGTATCCAACAAGAAACGACTACAATTTGGCAAAATTCTAAATACAGAAATTTGAGACATGTGAAATCAGCAATGAACGTTGAAAAGGCTATGCATAGTCACAATCATTTGGTCAGAAACTTCGGAAGGCTATTTTGACAAACTGTCCTGGCTGCATCAAGAGGCATTTCCATCTGTTACATTTTGAACGATTTCAAAAACACAACAATTACTGGCCTCAGCAGAGTAGGCAGATCAAGTAATGCTCTAGCATGAGATGGATGGCTAAAGGGATCATTTTTTCGAAGACCCGAACCCCCCAAATCCCATCATGGCTGCAACATCAGGGTCTATTTGGGGTTCATCCTCTGCAGCCTTCTCTTTCTGGGTAGAAATACAAGTCAACAAATTATCCAACAAACAAA
This sequence comes from Nicotiana tomentosiformis, assembly GCF_000390325.3. Taxonomy (NCBI): domain Eukaryota; kingdom Viridiplantae; phylum Streptophyta; class Magnoliopsida; order Solanales; family Solanaceae; genus Nicotiana; species Nicotiana tomentosiformis. The sequence continues at coordinate 79,346,855 of NC_090823.1, read as the reverse complement.
GTTTAATTAGAGAGAGATACGAGAGAGAGAGTTTGTAATCCACATTCTCCCTTCATCTAAGTTGCTCCGACACGGCAGTTTAGGTGCCGCACCTGTGTCAGCACGACACTAGTATGAGTATGGGTATGAGATCCGTACCAGATCTGGTCAAACATTTTAGGTACTTTGACCACGACGGATGAAAAAATTCGAGACAAGATACAATCTGATTCCCGGAATCAGAACCAAAACTAGGGTAAATTTGAACAAAATAGCATAGCTTCTAGGAAATCACCTTTACTTATCTACAACTTGAGAATGACAAAAAATCCACACTTTACTTTTTCTTATAATTTAGAGATACATTTATGTTTTCTATTTTTTTGGATTATTTTTAGCCGGATCCACGCACCCGTATCTGTACTAGGATCCATATCCCCGAATCTTAGAATTTACATCTCGAAAGATCCGACCTCTAGATCCACACCCGTGTCGGACACCTCCACCCGTGTCCGAGCAACTTAGCCCTTCATGATATCTGGATCAAAGTTTATCAAGCTTATCGTTCAAAACAAGCTTTCATGGAGCTACATACCTTTTTCTCTTTCTTCTTTTCTCGTCGTTGTCTTTTCCGTTCTTCCTCTTCCTGCTGTTGTTTCAGCAGCCGCTCATCAAAATCTAGAAAGAAACAAAAGATGGTAAATAGCAGTCCCGTCTTTGTGTCTAGTAAGCTAAAATAGAGCTGTCATAAAGAAACAAAAACTGAAATAACATAATACAAAGCAAGTACATGCTGTGCTACTAAACAAAGAAGCAACAGCCAATGAGCTTTGCTATTATTACACATTCGTCTTAGCAAATGCATAACCAATCAATATTCTGGGGGACTGATTATTTAAAACTCCTTACCTTGAACAGTGAAGCTCCCCGTATCTTTCCGCTTCTTGAGCGATTCAAATCGTTGTTGAACCTGAAAATCATGATATCAAGCAATTTAGACATATCAATAATACAACTAAGGAATGCAATCAAAATTTAATTCTTAAAAAAAGAAAGAAGTTAAAAAATAGTAGTATTAAAAAGTAAAAACTTCAGACGTGGAATCTTATCATCTAAACCTCCGACATAAAGCAAGGACCACTTGAATTTCCACTCTGCCCCTTCTTTCCTCTCTCGAAATGGTAAACCTCACTGCCCCATCCAGGAGCCAAACAGTGACTTTTCCCACTTTGTTCTGGCTCAAACCCCCAACCTATGATTGGATGCAGAAGGCACTTCCCATTAGGCTATCCCTCTCTTGTTGATATCTTCATCTGTGCCCTCTAACAGCACACCCTATGGACAAGTTTTTTAGACATTGGATGAAACTGATATCAGAGGCGGAACCTGAATTTCAACCTTATGGGTTCTGGAAATTAGAACAACAATTTTAAGAGCTACTAACTGGGTTTTAAATTTAATATTTCTACATATTTAATGAATTTTTTTACACAAATACACTGTTTGAGCAAAAGCTACTGGATTCGGCCGAACCCGCGATCAAGATTCTAGCTCCGCCACTGATTGATATGTCACGTTTCCATTAGCTCCACTCAAGGTCACACAGTCCCCTACTTCTGTAACTAACATCCCAGTGTTATCAAAAGTGAAAAGCACAAAAAGCTAAGGTATGTTGAGATTTTAAGTGCAAAGTGCAATTAAAGCGGAGTTTAATGAAGAAATGCGCAATTGAAGAATTAAAATAAAATACTGCATACTTGATTCTATAATAATAATACACAAATAACAATTAGATGGACAAAGGAATTAAAAAATTTACAATTATGTGAAATATTTATTCTTTAGCATCTCATAATAAGGACAAAGCCCATCGGTGGTGAGGGGTATGCCTTAACCCCTAGGCGAAGCGCTCAACCTGCTTTGCACCTAGCGTCAGGACTTAAGCGAGCCTTTGACAACACTATGACATCCTTTTTTTCTTTTTCCTTTTTATTTTTTTGGCAAGTGTAACTAACATCATCCGAGTACATTTTCAAGTAAATTCAAGTCCTTACTTTATTCCCCTCTCTTAGGAGTGGAGGGGGGAAATAACCTCTAGACCTGTAGCAATTAGCCATTAATTTGTGCCAAAGCAAGAAAGGAGAACCATCTTCGCTGTGCGATGGTACTCCCTTCCCCCAAAAGGACTTGTTAAACGCCATTCTGCAGGAATGCGGGCAAACTTCCACATCTAGAAGTTGCAGAATCTCAAAATTGTGGGACAGTTAAAAGTTTGAAGGGACTATCTCTCCTCACAAGGTGGAAAAGATGTGCCTCTTCCCGGGTTACAGTGAGTTCGTTTGAATCTTTCTGGAGAGTGCAGAAAACCTACAAAGATAATGACATAAAACTCTGGGTACCAAGCAACTAAATGAAAGATGGATGACACATTAGTCACTTCTACAGAAAGTTATGCTTAGTAAAGCTATCCCTTTTCATTTTGGTAGTGGTTAGTTGGTGTGGAATTTCTCTCTTTACTTCAGTTATGATATGACATGCATTAAACTGAATGTAAATTTTTAAGCGTACTCCTGGTGTCTATGGAACTGCCGAAACTATACTCTCTTGCAAGACATATAGATCAGCCTACCTGCTCCAGCGAGGCTCGTTCTACCCGCATAGACATACCCAATGCTCGTTGATCTGAAAAGAAAAGAATGAACAACTGAGTGTAAATCCTTGGCAGCAAGCCTTCAACAAAAAAAGATCTCGAAGGCAAAATCATAGCAACAAGTGAGAAGGTAACTTGTGGCCATATAACATACGCTTCTTCCCATTGATATGGTCCAAGTAGTTTGCAGAATCCTTTACTACACATTCACAAACTCGGCAAAAGTATCCAGCCTGCAATGCAACAGAAAACATCATTTTACGTAAGGGATACATCTTCTTGCCACTACTGTATGACAAAATTACAAATTGAGTCATGACAAGCATATAAGAATCATTACCAAGCTTTTTATCCTCAAAGTATTCCCTATACACTTATACTTTTTTCAGCTACAATGAACAAGCTGGTTAGGAAAGGGCCAGAAACAGGGACAGCATAAAACTACAGAAAAACCACTAAGGAATCGTCCAACTCTCAATAGATGTTCCTCAACAATTCAACGTCCACAAGATATTATAAATTTCTTGTAGGCAGGTGTATTACCCCAAAGATGGGATTTATTTTATGAGAAGAACTGTAGGGTACATGAACCGAGTAACAGTTTGCAAGGGGAGACAGGATCCAATTTTAGCAACGTGAATGGAGTAGATGAACAAAGAATTTATATAAATCAGTACTAAGGAGATTAGGGAGCTATCAGTTCAAAATTCAATCTCCAGATTGGACAAATTCTTCAATGATGAAACCAAATTGAAGTACCTTGGCCTAACTTTCAGCTAACTACAAGACAAAAGAGTCCAGTAAGAAAGCTGAAAAGGGTGGAAAGAAGTTTAGGACTGCAAAAGGACAGGAAGTATAAAGATGGGATGCCAGCACTACAGAAAAGAGTGCCAATCTACCAACATAGTTGCATCAGATTTTCTTGTCTATAGTACTAATTATTCCAAAGAATGGAACATGTCCATGCTTCATTATCAACCAAAAAATAGAAAAGGCATACATCCAGACACACAAATGAGGATTTCATCGGACAATACCTGCTGACTAAGGGGTGCAATTGGAGTAACCACCTGCCAGAAAAGGGATAATGAACAGGTAAGTTCTACATGAAAAATTTGTAGAAGTTAGCAAACTGAAAAATTCATTTCAACAGGAAGAAATTGACTACAAAAAGTAAAAGCACATTAGCACGTAACGAGATCCAAGAAAAGAAGATTTTTTTCTTCTTTTTTTTTTGGGGGGGGGGGGGGGGGGGGGGAGGTTTTGCACCATACGATCGTCAATCTGTACCACTACAAAGACGTGAAAGAGAAACTCAAATAAAGGTAGGGTTTTGACCATGCTCTATTTCAACGCTCCGCCGCCCCAACAAAGAGGACACAAAAGAAACCAGGAGATGGACTGAAATTTTGGAAAATCAGTATCTAGATGTAAAGTGAATCACTTAATATTATAATGAAAGTTAGGAGCCCGAACTCCTATGTCAACTACAAAGAACCAAATGTATCCCACCTACAGCTTAGCCTATCTCCTTAACTCAACCGCAAGGAACAGAGACATCAATGAGGCAATAACTACAGTTTTTCCTCCTGCCGCTAATAAATCCTTCCATGAAAAACGTGTGCATATCTGATGGACCCCATGATGCTGCTATTCTTCCCTGAGTGAGAATACTTTAATGGCAAAATGTCCAAAATAAAAAGGTATGCATGTCTAAGTTGCTCCGACACGGCAGTTTAGGTGTCGCACCCGTGTCGACACGACACTAGTATGGGTGTGGGTATGGGGTCCGTACCGGATATGGTCAAACAATTTTGGGTACTTTGACCACGACGGACGGAAAAATTCGAGACGAGATACAATTTGATTCCCGAAATCAGCACCAAAACTAGGGTAAAATTTGAAAAAAATAGCATACGTTATCTAGCAAATCAATCCTTTACTTATCTACAACTTGAGAAGAAAAAAAAATCCACACTTTACAAGCTACACGTAAGTATTCCATAAAATTTCTCATAATTTAGAGATATTTTATATATTTTTATTTTTTAAATTATTTTTAGCCTGAACCAAGCACCCGTGTCCGTACTAGGATCCATATCCCCGAATCTTAGAATTTACATCTCGAAGGATCCGACCTCTAGATCCGCACCCGTATCCGAGCAACTTAGATGCATGTTAACTGATGTTCTGCATGTTAACTGATGTTCTGCATGTTAACTGATGTTCCTTTTTATCAAAAGCATCTGCTGTTCCTTCATTTGTGTATCTGAAGAGACCATAATTAAGCTTGTTCTGCAATGCAAGGGACAACTGATAGTTGGTTCTTTGTTGCTCACTTTTCTCTATGGTGAGAGGTCTTCTTTGTATCAAAAGTGTAGGGGATGCCAGGGATCAATTTACAGTTTTAAACTGCTTAAGCCCCTCCTATTCACCTTGATATATGATATTTTTCCCATTACCAAAAAACAAAAAAAGATATTTTTCCCACAAAAATTAGCTAAGTGTTCATCACTGCACATAAAACTATTGAATTGGTAAAAGGTAGATTTCATGGGGTCAGTTTTTTGTTTAACCGGTGTAACAAAAGCCATGACACAAAAATGGTGATCAATTGAAGAAAAAAGTTGTTCATACCTTTTTATTTTGGGAAAGACTGGGGAATTAAGTTGGCCATACATAGGGAAAGGGAATTAAGTTGGCCATGACATAGGGAAAGGTAAGGCTCTTATTACTTCCCTAGAACTTTGTGCAACTTAATACGGAGAAAAGCTTTTAATTTTGACTGGACAAAAAATCAGTGAGGAAACTAGACTTTCCTCCCAATGATACAAGGAAAAGGCAGGAAAACTAACTTCCTTAACCTTTCTATGCTTTAATGCTAAACAAGTTGAGTTTCACATTCTTCCATTGTCAATATTGCTTAGTAAGAATATATATAGAAATGGAAAATATTTTCTAGTAAGATCAAACTAGCATTGCCACTATAAGCAGGAGATGCTCCTCTATGTCCAAATTTTGTCAATCTATTGGTAAGATCTGTTTAGGAGAAGAAACAAATCCAAGGAACACATCACTTGTGTCTTTCTGCGATAATTAGGTGGAGACAACAAGCAGGGATTTAGAAAGCATAATGAACCTGAAACGAATTCAATCGTATTTTGCTCTTCAAATTTGGAGAATGTACGGATCTCAAAAGATAATTATCTTTTGGTAGATTTTTTTATGTTTATCTTCTCTAGTCTTAAACTTTTAGAGATAATCACTAGCAAGGTTTTATACGAGGTTCAGGCTTCTGTGTCTCTTTTCTGATTTAATTGAAACTGTCAAAAAGAAAAAAGATAAAAGGAAGTGGAGTGACATTCCTCGTAGTCCCAAATCTCAATAACTCTCCTTTTAAATCTATGTTTAACCTACCAGCTGTTAAGAAGATACTGATTCCTATGTCAACAACAAAACAATTTCAGATCTCTATAATAGTGGGAGGGGGCTGGGGGGGGGGGGTGGGGGAGGAAGAGAATTTGGGAAAATACTATTGACTTTCATTAAGATTAACCAAAATCTGAACAGAACTACAACACTATGAAAAAATAAAAAGGGCAGCCCGGTGCACAAGGCATCCCGCGTTCACGCAAGATCCGGGGAAGGGCCATACCCAAGGGGTGCGATATAGACAGCCTACCCTAATGCCAGCTTTAGTGGCTGCTTCCACGGCTCGAACCCGTGAACTATAGGTCACACGGGGACAACTTTACAGTTGCTCCAAGGCTCCCCTTCAACACTATGAAAAAATGATAGCTGAAAACCACTAGACGCCACAACTATTCTCCATTCCAATTGAGTGAGCTGTGGTTTCACAGTAGCTTGAAAATGGAAATAAAAGGTATTATCCATCATATATTCAAACCATTGGAGCTTCAAGTGACATTAGATTATGAAAGATATCTAAAATCTTGAAGTTGTCTGAAAAATTACACCCAAACCAAAAAAACAGCTCGTCTAATTTACAAAACCTGTTGTACTATGATCTTTCTGACTGATATTTCTCACAGGATGCAGAACTTCATAGACAAGAATACACCAAATCTTCAAAGTAAATGCTCCATTCAATAAAAATATTAAATTTTCGCTGATAACCGAACACACCATAGTAAAAACTAAACACAGGGAGGGATGAAAAGGATAATAGAGTTGCTAACCTGAGTCTTTCCCAAGCGAGATTCAAGGTCGACTTGATAATCCCTTTGTTTCAAGGGCTTCCTTTGTACTGGAGGTCCTCTTGCTGCATCGATAATTGTACACTTTTACTAATGTATGATGTTTAATATCAACTCCGTCTATGTGAGTTTCACAATGATAGTCAGTCCTAAGTCCAAATAAAGGAAGAGAGTTTCACAAAATTGACAATACACGTTTAAATGATCTGATTTATTTATTTATTATGGTGGTGTATGTCTGGACCACCTTTAGCGCACCTCGACTATTCCACTGGGTACGTGCTACCTCCCACCAGCACTGGTGGGAGATAGCAGCATATAAATTATCTAACTATGATAAATCTCCCGATTACTGGATCTTGATAGAGTAGAATGGATATAAGGAATTCATGGTTATAAATGATTCATATAACCGACCCTACCTAATTTGGAATAATTCAGTATTGAGGTACAGTTGATTCATTGATTTGATTGTTAAAATGTTTAAGCTCCCATTAGGATTTTAATGCTCTATGAATCCAGGAATTAAATAAAATAGAATGATGAGAAGTGAGGAAGCAATTGTCTTACACTTGGATTTCTTTCCCTCCGTCTCCTACACAAAATTGTAAATAACCCAACATCAATTTAAGAGGAATTTAAATAAACCAGTAAAGCAAAGCTAAAAAATAAGCAAGACGTGCAGCAATTTATCATAGGGATTAAGAAAAAAAACCTTCTCTTCACGTTCACGAGCACGCTGCAAATACTCTTCTTTATCGAATTTTTTCCGAAAAGTGTTATCAACTCCAACAACCTGAAACTTAGCAAGCATTAACATCAATTGAATTAAAGTAACAACATATGCACTTAGATGAACGCTTAATCTGAGAAAAAAAAAGAATAAAGGAAAGAGCTGAACTTACATTATCGCTGGATTGAGCCATATATAGCTTTAGAAATAGGGCTTTGCTGGTTCAGAGAAAGTGAAATCGAGAGAGTAAGCAAATCGCAAGTGCAAAGAATCAAAGTTCTGATTTTGAGTTCAAAAGAGGATTATTATCAAGGAAAAGTGGACGAAACGGCACCGAGTCTTATTAAGAAGGAAAATAAATACTCGGTACTAGAAGACATATGTGTGTACGGATATATTTTCAAAACCAAAAGAGGCAAATATTTACATTACATGTCAGTTTAAAGTTGTATGTTGACTTCTACTTTTTAAAATTAATTTTATACATTTAAAATTACACAAAAGATGTATACAATAAGCTTGATCACATCTATATCACCTGGCGACTCATAATGATTGAAGAAATGAATGTACGAAAGGATAACAGATCGATTATTGCAAATATAATTCAATTTATGAGTGCATTAAGAGTTATTCCTATGGAGAGTAGCAATATATGATTATTGTTTTTATTTTTTTAAATCGGTGATTACTATTAATACTTTACTAAACTAGCTAAAGTTTGAAGCTCACAAAATCTCTTTATGTTAAATTGAGTGTTTATATCACCTTAAAGGCAAGTTAGTTCTTATCTCATTATATTTAGTGTGTATGATTTTCTTTTAGACAAAAGATCCACCTTGGTGGTTGGGGTGGGGCAGGGTGGAGGGAATTAAAATATTTTTTTTCTTTTCTTTTTGCCGAAGGGGTTAGAATATCTCTAACCAGTGCATATATTAACAAATAAAAGTACACGGAGGAGGACATACACCTTAGCCTCCAAAGTGTGATCAGGGACGGACCCACGTGGGGTCAAGAGGGTTCATATAAATACGTTTCGTCGAAAAATAACACTGCGTATATAGGTATATTTTACCTTTCTTCAAGAAAATGCTGCTATATATCGTTTGTTGACCCTACTTAACACAAAAGTATTGTTTAGCCCATTGGCAAAATTGGTTCAAGATTTCTGGGATGTCTAGAGTTCAAACCTAGTCAGCTACACATGGTGTTTTCCCCCTATATACAACATTTTTCCCCTCTGTTCTATGCATCATTTTAATAATTTATTTGGTTGACGCTTTTGTATATTTATTTTTTTATATTTGGAACCCGCTTGGTTAAACTTCTGGGTCCACCACTGAGTGTGATGACAGTTGATGGTAATGATTCATATGCTAAATTACAAAAGGAATATTGCTGAAATACGAGAGGACTCCTCCCTCTGATACATGATCAGTGCAAGTAATTATGTTCTCTGCATTATTTTAATAATTTATTTTGTTGACGCTTTTGTATATTTATTTTTTTGTATTTTGAACTCGCTTGGTAAAAATCCTGGGTCCGCCACTGAGTGTGATGACAATTGATGCTAATGATTCATATGCTAAATTACAAAAGGAATATTGCTGAAATACGAGAGGACGCCTCCCTCCAATACATGATCAGTGCAAGTAACTATGTAACATTCTGCATAGCTGTTTATCGAAAAAACGGATAGAGTTGAATTTGTACGTAGTTCTAAGGGTATGTGATATAACTTGACACAAATCGTAAGGATTAATAGAAATATCGAATATTGACTGTAAAGAATGAAAAATAATCAAAGTTGGAAAGAAGATGATTTATGGATTAAGCAAGATGAATCAATCTATAAAGTTTAATAAGGATAATTCTTCAATATAGGAATGTTTGATATCTGAGTTATAGTGTATGCAAAACTTGATCCCTACAGAAATAATAATCAACTCATTTATAGTGGAGGGATCCTATTTTAGATACAATTAAAAATACATAGTGGGAGACCCATGATAAATCAGCTTTTCCATAATTCCTGCCAAGATTCTCTCTCCTAGTGCGGTTGCAACGGCTCTTGTCTATGGGCTCGTTATTGTCTCGAGCTCAATATCTACTCGAGCTCTTGATCCTGACTCGAGCTTGATTCTGATTCAGAAATTGATTCGGGGACAGTGTTGGTCGGTCTATGCCTTGCAAGCTCGATAACTTCATCATAATTCGATTTTGGATTCGAGCTTGACATTGATCGGTCCCTAGGGCTCGAAGCCTAATGACCTGACTTCAGACCTCAACGTGATCTTCGATCCAATGCATTACCATTTCGAACAGTTCGTATGAAGGACTAACAGGTTTTTACTGTATACAGATAGTCCCCTCGTTTCTTGGGAAGGATGTAGCGAGAAACGACATAATTTTTCAACGGTTCGATTAGATATATACTGACGTTTGCATCGAGTCCGATCATGATGTGCGTGATAGTTGTCTCGTCCGTTCAGTTTATCTAGGCATTTAATGCGTGTCAGACGATGGTCGGCCATTATCGAAACTGAACCGCCATTGCTCTACCTATAAATAACCCTTTTTTTTCATTTTAATCACTTTTACATCTCCAAACTCTAAATTTTCTAACTTCTTTCTCACACCTTCTGAATTCATTCGCAAATCTGTGATTCTTCTCTGCAAAATCCCTCTTCAAAAATACCAAATCTTTGTCACCTCCTTCTATTCTCGATCTTTAAATCCAAAAATGGCGAAAACATCAAAAACCATTCCTCAGAAAGAGAAAGCTTCTTCTTCACAGCCTGCCGCCGACAAAACACTGGTAGAGCCACGGCCTGAGGAGTGCATTCCTAGGGCGTGCATCCTTACCCTTGATTTTAAGGTCGATAAAGGCTCGTCGGTTCTCGGGCGATGTGAGCCAGTATCGAGGTATATGTGTTCGATAACCGAGAGGCACCTCAAACAGCTAAAGAAAGACTGCATTTGGGAGAACAAAGAAATAGTATTCACGTCTTCTGAAGAAGATATCACCACTTACGTGAAAGGGTTTTTAAGTGTGTACACTTACCCTTTCACGTTAGGTCCCCTCGACCCCGTTATTATTGATTTTTACCATCAATACCAAATAACCCTAGGCCAGATCCATCATTCTTTTTGGCGGATAGTTATTTTGATCCGTTATTTCGTGAACAAAATCGAGGGGATTCCTTTCACCCTCGACCATCTCATCTGATTGTACTGTCATCGCCTCTTTCGAAGTGGGTTAATAAAACTTCAGTGTCGGGATACCAAGGTTCTGTTCTCGAGCATAGACGAGGACATGGATCGAGGCTGGATGGGCAGGTTCATTTGAGTAAGGACTTCAGACCTGATTCCGACTGAAAATATGCCTTTTCCCGAGGAGTGGAACATGAAGCGTAAGTGTAATTATGATGTTATCTCCTACTATTTTGCCCTTTCATTTCTTTTCTCACTGATATCCCCTTTTTGTGATACAGCGGTTCCCTAGATGCACGGTGCAATTCCCAATCTCAAGAACTGGGTACGAGATCTAGCTTTGACCTCCACATACGCCGAGTGCTCATGGCGTGATTTGTCAAAGGGTCGATGGGAGGCCAAAAATCATGGTAAGCCCCTTTCTCGTATCTTTGGTAGTTCGAACGAGATGCTTTCCATATACTTAAAATCAATTTTCCTGTATGTAGGTGTGGGCAAAGATGCGGTTTTGAGGCCCTCGTCCATTAAGGAAGAGGCTTCGTCCTCTGTTCCAAAGCCAGTGAAAGATAATAAGAGAAAAAGGGCCTCCGCTTCCGAAGATCCAAAACCGAAGACGAGGATGGCTCATAAGCCAAGTAAGAATATTGTTACACCTCATGTTTTTGTACGTGAAAGTACGCCATAAGTAAATTGATGAAAGCTCGGAAATGAGATGTTACATTTCGCATTTTCGTACGTTAAAGTTTCGTCGTAAGTTAATCGACGTAAGTTCGGGAATGAGATTATTTTGAGATTATAAGCATTATGTTGTTTCAAACAAGTGACGAGTAAATTTGTGAAGGTGAGAGGGTAAGCAAATCGAAGAAAATAAATTTTTCGAAGTTTGACATTTTAGGATAAAATACGGCTCGAGCTAAAATACCCGATATTTCTGGACTAGTACCATACAAGGTACCACATGAACATAATAGTAAGGTGTACAAAGTGTGTTAAAAGTGAGTAGTATTTTAAGTAATTTGAGATAATTCTTAATTATATGGATAATTGGGTTAATTATTAGATTAGTGGGGAATTAACTAGTTAATTAAGAAAATGAGTGGATAAGGATTCTTGTTGGGGCTGCCACTTGGCATTAAGCTAAGCCAAAGTGGCACCAATATGAATGATGAGTCATAAGACACAACATGCTTTGTTTACACGTGAAATGTTCCTTGAATTTTGGTTTCTTTAGTGGTAATATAACTTGGTTTGGATGATGAGTTATGGCATGCTTGACACTTTAGAATTAGACCAGCAAGTTGGATGCCAAGTTAGCTAACAGATAGAATTCTCATTCTTAAAGCTTCAACAAAGCTAATGTTGCAATAACAACGAAATTGATTCAAAGATTTCATAGGAAGTCTACCTAATGTTATCTCAACGTGAGATTTTGATTCTAATGGAGTACGGTACAATCTTTCTCAAGAATATCATATGGATTCTTCCCTACTCTAATCTTGCCAATTACATGTTGTCGCAATTGACGTGTATTAGAGGGATTGTCAAGAGAACCAGCTCAGGTATATTAAGGCTAAGCCCTTCCTTCATTTTGGCATGATCTCGTAATTACATGTGTTTGATAACGAGGCATAAAGAGAAGTTCATACTCCCAAATTTATATACATTATCCAAGTCTCATAAATTACAGTATTCTCCTTATCGGGACTTCATATTTAATTGAGTATTGTCTTCTTCCAGTCAACAGAGCAGAGAGCCATATATATATATATATTATTGTCTTCTTCCACTCAAGAGAACATGGAGCCTATATATACAATATTACAGTATTTTCATTACCATCGAGCTATAATCGATGGGCAGGCCCCTATTGGGCAACCTCTGATCAGATGGTAAGTTATATACCGAGCCTACTGTGGCCGAGCGCCTATGAGCGAGCCCAGTTGGCCGAGATACAGAGCCTAGTATGGCCGAGTGCATATGAGCGAGCCAACTACGGCAGAAAAATTATATATACCGAGCTTTATAAGGCTGGACATCTATTTTACTTACTATATTGAGAGAGTTGAGTCAGTATCAGCAGGTGAGCATATCTTCAGATTATAACTTCCAATTACTTTCAGTTATTATATTATCAGTTCAGTTTCAGCTTTCAGTATATTACCTTACATACTCGGTACATTATTTCGTACTGACGTCCTTTTTCTGGGGACGCTGCATTTCATGCGTTCAGGTTCAGACAGACATACGGGTAGACCTCCTCATTAGGTGTTGCCCGAGTTCAGCTTGATCGGTAAGCTCCATGCCCTTCGGAGTTGCCGGGTCTAGAGCTTTATTTACATCTTGTGTATATATGTATATATGATATGAGTAGGCCGGAGCCCTGTTCCGATCACAATATATCCATCAGTAGAGGCTTGTAGACATATCTTGTCAGTTAGTGCAATATTTTGGGCTTGTAGGCCTTTTATGTATATTTTGTTGGTTTGCCAGCTGTAGTAGTTATGACGGCATTGTCGGCCTAGCATTATATTGATGTTTAGTCAGCATTCGCAATTGTCTTGCAATGTGGCCCGTGGCCAAAGTATGACATTATATGTTCAGAGTCCCTTAATCGCAAGTTGGTACGCAAGGATAGGTGAGGCACCGGGTGCCGGTCTCACCCCCCAGGTTTGGGGCGTGACAAATACCATTCCTTTGACCGTAGAATCAGTTCTGCATCTAAGAGATGAAGACGAAGAAGAATAAGAAGAAGAAAATGATGGGTCTGTGCTGGAATGAAGAAAACCATTGATGCCCTAAAGGCAACTGAATTGATGGTGATTTATAAAGCTCTGCCTCGGACTGAGGAGATATCGGAGGAAGGTTCGAGCAGAGTCCCCGAATCATCAGAGATCAAATATGCTTCCCACCGAAGTCAACAGACGGTGGGTATATCAGAAGGGGCTGGGGCCAGTCCTGAAGCTCTCCGAACTGAGGAGAACGCCCCAAGCGAGTCGCTTGGGGCAATAGTAATCGGAGACTCTCCCACTCTCCCTGCCTTTTTCGAATGGGAGATTCGGGAAGCCCAAGATTTGGGGGCCCTCGAGATGAGCTGGTCTCATGAAGGGGAGTACCCCTTCTGTGATTTGTTTATTGGGGTCGAGGACACTGCTGGCCCTAGTGATGTGTTAGGCCTTTTCTGTGAAGTGCAACAAAATCTAAATCGGGTAAGCTCTAATTCCCTTTGTTGATACCACTTTCATATTTTCTATTCTTTTCTTACTTCTTTTCTTCTTTCTTCGTAGGCCATAACTATTTATTAAGAAGCGTGTTCTCGATCTCAAGCTGAGTTGCGTCGGTATGAGGCCATCCTCCGACGGGTCACAGAGGAGAGGAACTCCCTTAGACTCCTCTTCGGACAAAGGGAAGAAGAAATCAAGGACCTCCGTGCTGAATTGGCTAAGACTCAATAAGACCAGATCGACCTGACCGAGCAAGTAATGGTAATTCCATGGGCTCGATTCTGGAACAGTGGCTATTATTTCGATCTCACAACTACAGTAGAAGCTCGAGGTTATTGGGAAGCTTCATGAAGAGGTCGATATGATAAGGGCGGAGGCATTGGGATGGAAAGATGGTATGGACCGTTATGCCACAGAAAAAGAAACCGCTCGAGCCCAATTATCATCGGCCAAAAACCAACTTCGAAGCATGAAGGAGAAAAGCTCGGTTCAAGCAAGAAGAATAGAGGAGCTCGAGGTTCGGTTGGCCTCCGAACTTGCCAAGGCCAAATTTGACGCCGAGAAGGCAAAGGCCTATGGGGATGCATTTGTGGCCGTTTATCGGGCCGATGCTGAAGCTGCTCAGGTATAAGTAAGAGAGGCAGCCAAGACCGCCAACACTCTAGCACATTGGGTTGCTGAACTTGCTAAATGCTGATCTCGGAGGGAGACCCTCGAGGAGATCCATGCTCGAGGTTTCGATCTATCCGAAGAGATAAAAAGGACTAAAGAGCTCGAAGTCGATGCTGAAGCCTTGGCTTCTTCTTCTTCTTCTGATGATGATGATAATGATGATGACGATGATGATGATAAGAGCAAGAGTGGGTCCAGAGCGGGGAGGAGCCCGATGGATAAGAGACCGCCCCCGGAGTTAACCAAGAAACTTAGCCCTTAGTTTCCATTTCGGATGTTGTAAACAATCTTGTATATATATATAAATATCTTTTCTTTTCTCGACTTGTCTCTGTTTTATTTTCTGCCTTGTAAAGATTTTGTTTCATTTATGCCATATGAAGATTTTCATAAGGCTTTAGGCAATTTGATCGAATTGGGACTTTGTAGCCTTTATAACCCAGTGAGTGCTTGCTTAAACTTGAAATAGGGTAGCATGTAGGCTTGGTGGTCGGGCGAGTGATTGGAACTCGAAGTAATGTAGCCCATAGGCTTAGTAGTCTAGTGAGTGATTCGAACTCAAAATAAAAGTAACCCATAGGCTTAGTAGTCGAGTGAGTGATTCGAACTCGAAGTAATGTAGCCTATAGGCTTAATAGTCAAGTGAGTGCTTGCTCGAACTCAAAATAAAAGTAGCTCGTAGGCTTAGTAGTCGAGTGAGTGCTTGCTCAAACTCGAAATAAAAAGTAGCCCGTAGGCTTAGTAGTCGAGTGAGTGATTTGAACTCGAAGTAATGTAGCCCGTATGCTTAATGGTCGAGTGAGTGCTTGATCGAACTCGAAATAGAAGTAGCCCGTAGGCTTAGTACTCGAGTGAGTGCTTGCTCAAACTCGAAATAAAAAGTAGCCCGTAGGCTTAGTAGTCGAGTGAGTGCTTGCTCGAACTCGAAATAGAAGTAGCCCGTAGGCTTAGTAGTCGAGTGAGTGCTTGCTCGAACTTGAAATAAAAGGTAGCTCGTAGGCTTAGTAGTCGAGTGAGTGATTCGAACTCGAAGTAATGTAGCCCGTAGGCTTAACGATCGAGTGAGTGCTTGCTCGAACTCGAAATAAAAGTAGCCCGTAGGCTTAGCAGTCGAGTGAATGATTTGAACTCGAAATAATGTAGCCCGTAGGCTTAATGGTCGAGTGAGTGCTTGCTCGAACTCGAAATAAAAGTAGCTCGTAGGCTTAGTAGTCGAGTGAGTGCTTGCTTGAACTCGAAATAAAAAGTAGCCCATAGGCTTAGTAGTTGAGTGAATGATTCGAACTCGAAGTAATGTAGCCCGTAGGCTTAGTAGTCAAGTAAATGATTCAAACTCGAAATAATGTAGCCCGTAGGCTTAATGGTCGAGTGAGTGCTTGCTCGAACTTGAAATAAAAGTAGCCCGTAGGCTTAGTAGTCGAGTGAGTGCTTGCTCGAACTCAAAATAAAAAGTAGCCCGTAGTCTTAGTAGTCGAGTGAGTGATTCGAACTCGAAGTAATGTAGCCCGTAGGCTTAATAGTCGAGTATGTGCTTGCTCAAACTCGAAATAAAAGTAGCCCGTAGGCTTAATGGTCGAGTGAATGCTTGCTCGAACTTGAAATAAAGTAGCCCGTAGGCTTTGTTGTTTTTCGATTGGCAGTCCCCGATTTAAGGGGTAGTGGTTGTCCCTTAAGCCTGTTTGCATAATAACTCTCGAAATAGAGGAATTTTTCTTGGATATAAGATATCGGTAAAGAAGAAAGTTTTCTTTGTAAGTCATTATACATGTGTTCATGTTTTGTGTCAGGGCTCGGGCCAACTACATGAGCATGGTTTGTTTTAACCATTTGGATCTTACAATTTTTCCTATCGGAACCCTGTTGTTATGCAGTAACTTTCTTGCATCGAACTTGATATATTTGAGGGGTAAGGTAATACCCCCTAGTATTCGAGGTCGATTGTAAAGAGGCCTCGGATACTGTTGAATTGTTCTAAGTTAGCACGATCAATGGTTGCCTCATTAAAAACCTTACCGAAACCCATTTGGGATAAAACCGGTCTAAGGAAAAAAGAGTGCAACGCGTGCTTTCAAACCTAGAGCTTCGTGTTGAATGGTCCATCCTTGTTCCTGATCGAACTCATGCAAGGGTTAGTTTTGAAATATAAATGAACATGGGAGGGTCGTACCTTAGCAGTAGTATCGTTTTAGGTGCGACATATTCCAATTTCTTGGTAGTTGTTTGCCGTTTATAATACCGAGCTTGTAAGATCCTTTACCGATGTTTTCGAGAACCCGATATGGTCCTTCCTAGTTTGGACCCAGTTTTCCTTCATTTGGATTTCGGGTGCTGATGGTGACTTTCCTTAGCTCTAAGTCCTCGATTTTAAAATAGCGAAGATTGGTTATTCGATTATAGTACCTTTCGATCCGCTGTTTTTGGGCGGCCAATTGGATGAGAGCAGCTTCTCGTTTTTCATCCAATAATTCGAGGCTAGTATTCATAGCTTCGTGATTTGACTCTTCTGTTGTATATCGAAACCTGACACTGGGTTCCCCGACTTCGACTGGGATCAAGGCTTCAGATCTATATATTAAGGAGAACGGGGTTGCCCTCGTACTAGATTTTGATGTTGTTCGATATGCCCAAAGAACTTCGGGTAGAATTTCTCTCCATTTTCCTTTAGAGTCATTCAACCTTTTCTTTAAGGTTTGAATGATATTCTTGTTTATCGATTCAGCCTGTCCGTTCCCACTAGGGTGATTGGTGTTGATAATATCCTTTTTATTTTGTGGTCTTCGAGGAATTTCGTCACTTTGCTGCCGATAAATTGTTTCCCATTGTCACACACTATTTCGGCGGGTATTCCAAATCGACATACGATATGATCCCAGATGAAGTCTATAACCTCTTTCTCCCTTATTTTTTCCAACACCTATGCTTCAACCCATTTAGAGAAATAGTCAGTCATAAATAAAATGAATTTAGCTTTACCTGGGGCCGATGGCAGAGGGTCGACGATATCCATTCCCCATTCCATGAATGGCCATGGGGATAGGACTGAGTAAAGTTGCTCTTCGGGCTGATGGATCATCGGTGCAAACCTTTGACATTTGTCACATTTTTGAACAAACTCCTTTGCATCTTTGTCCATATCTATCCAATAATATCCTGCTCTGATTATTTTTGGGACTAATGAATCGGCACCGGAATGATTTTCAGAAGTACCCTCGTGAATCTCACGTAGGATGTAGTCGGTGTCTCCTGGACCTAAGCATACTGCCAACGGTCCATCGACTGTCCTTCGGTATAATGTTCCATCTGCAGACAATGTGAATCGAGCAACTTTGGTTCGTAGGGCCCTCGAATATTTAGGATCCGATGGGAGCTTTCCGTTCTCCAAGTATTCAATATACTTATGTAATGACCCGACCGATCGTTTTGAGAATTTAAGTCCCGTCCGGTGGCATAAGTCCCTGAGCAGCTTCATATTATTTGTATTGACTTGCATGCATGGTTGAATTCGGTTACCGGATGTTTCAGAGTGATTTGGGACACTTAGTCCCTAAAACGGAAGCTTAAGTCTTAGGATTTTGACCGTAGTCGGAACTATGTGAAAACGATTCCGGAATGGAGTTCTGTCAGTTCCATTAGCTCCGTTAGGTGATTTTGGACCTAGGAGCATTTTCGGACTGTAAATCCGAGGTCTGTAGCTGATTTAGGCTTGAAATGGCGAAATTCAATTTTTTGGAGATTTGGACCGGAAGTGGACTTTTTGATATCGGGGTCGGAATGCGATTCTGAGAGTTAGAAAAACTCCGTTATGTTATTTGGGACTTGCGTGCAAAATTTGACATCATTCCGGATTGATTTGATAGGTTTCGACACGAGTTTTAGAAGTTGAAAGATTTAAAAATTTATAAGTTCGATTCATGGTGCGATGCGTAGTTTCAACGTTAGTCGATGTGATTTGAGGGCTCGACTAAGTTCGTATGGTATTTTAGGATTGGTTGGTATGTTTGGTTGAGGTCCCGGGGGCCTCGGGTGAGTTTCTGGTGCTTAACGGATTAAAAGTTTGATTTGTGTTGCTGCTAAGTCTTCAGGCTTCTGGTATTTTTGCACCTACGGTGAAGAGACCACAGGTGTGGGAGCGCACGTGCGGAGAGGAAAGTGCATAAGCGAAAAAGTGGAGGAGTGCCAGGGGTCACGGGTGCGATTAAAATTCCGCATCTGCGATGCCCGCAGATGCGAAGGTTGAGGCGCAGGTGCGAGAAAAGCTGGACTTGATAGTCTCCGCAGGTGCGGAGAAATTGTGCTCATCAGTGGCTCCGCAGAAGCGGATTTTGGCACACAGAAGCGAGAGGAAGTGGAGGTGCGGTTTGGACGTGCGCACCTGCGGTCGCGCAGATGCTGCTAATTATGCGTAGGTGCGGTCACGCCTGGGCAGAAAAGAGAAATTCAAGGGTTTGGTTTCATTCTTCGTTTTTGGACTTGAGAGCTCGAAATTTGGCAATTTTTCAAGGGATTTTCAGAGGAAGCTTTGGGGGTAATGATTCTTAACTCGTTTTTGGTTGTATTGCATTAATCTATAGTTGTTTTCTGCATTTAGTTTCGGATTTTTGGGGTTGAAATTGGGAAAAATTGAAAGAACTTCTTCAATAAAGATTTTGAGTTTTGAAAGGGAATTTGTGGTCGGATTTGAGTAATTCTTATATGGTTGGACTCGTGAGTGAATGGGTGTTCATATTTTGTGATTTTTACCCGATTCCGAGACGTGGGCCCGAGTCGACTTTTTATGGCAAATTTCAGAATTTTTATTAAAATATTGATTTCATTGATTAGATACGTCTATTATTGTTGTATTCATGTTATGCAATTGTGTTGGCTAGATTTGGGCCATTCGGAGCCGAATATTCGTGGAAAGGCATTGTGACCAATTGTTTGAGCTTGGTTCGAGGTAAGTATCTTGCCTAACATTGTGTGGGGGATTTCCCCCTTAGGATTTGAGTCTTCTATGTTGATTGTAGTCCATGCACGCGAAGTGACGAGTGCGTGCTCAGACTTATTTGTGAAAAGTTGGCCTTTTAGGGTTCTTAGGTCCTTGTATTCATTGAATATGCAGTTGTTCTTGTTATGATTATATATCTAAATTACTAGATTTACATCTACCTGCATAATTAGAATAAATTGCTTCATGATCCACTATTATCGTTACTTGATTCATATGTGCCTTAATTGAAACTGTTATCTCTTTTATAGCCATGCTATTTTTTCATAACTGATTATCTTTATTTGAAAATTTATATTATTTTGTCCTATAATTATTCAGTCTTAATTGAGGTTATGATTTTTTTTTCTGCTGTTATCCTTAATTGAATTGTTGAATATCCTTCGTAATTTCCTCAACCTTAAAAGAAGTTTAGATATCTTATATTTCATTCGACTTGTTTTATTTGAAATTATTTGACTCATGTTAGCTTCCCTGCTATTGAAGAGTAAATTGTGGGATCATTGCTACACATTAGTTTTCCCTTTATTGAGCTATTCTCTTTACGCCTAGCATTCTTTACTATGGTTATTTCTTGTGATTTGGTCCCGCATTTTTCTGTGATTTAAAAGTTCTTGAGTTGATTTACTTGTCGTACTTTATATTATTGCCATTGTTGTTGTTGTATTTATTATGGTGATGCACGAGGTTTCTATCGTGCAGTTGTTATTATGGGATTGCACAAGGTTTCTGCCATGCTATTGTTACTATTTATATTTTCACATGCGGCGTGACAAGGTGGGATATATATATATATATATATATATATATATATATATATATATATATATATATATATATATATATATATATATATATATATATATATATATATATATATATATGTGTGTGTGTGGGTTGCGCATGTGGCGAGACAAGGTGGGAATATTATTATGCACGTGTGGCGAGACAAGGCGGGCATTTATGTTACTATTGCACACGTGGCGAGACAAAGTGGGTTGTGTCAGGGATTAATATGTGATGATTTATGGCCTGGGGGCATTCTTGTTGTTAATATTTGTGTATTGGTATACGTACCTATGTGAGCTTTATCTTGCGAAAGTTGTGAGAAAATATTCTACGTGTTGTCCGTTCTTCTTCTTCCTTATGCTTATTTGCTGGTATGGACTGTGTTAGGACACTTGCACAAGCATACACATAGTTAAGCACTCTTATCGGATAAGAGGTGTTCTTGATATTGTTGAGCATAGATGCTCACCCTTGTTTACTTGCCTTCTATGTGAGATTGGCTCTATTGGCACGTGAGTCGTCAGTGTGGTTATGAGGTATTATGATGGCACATGATGCCAAGTGTTAGGGTTCAGGTATTGAGACCCGTGAGTTGTGAATTGTCCGAGGTTCGGTACCTCGTGAAGTTGTTGACAAAAACCTAGTGTAAAAGCGGTTGTAATTACTGAGTTATTGCTTGTCCTTACTGTATTCGTGATTCCAGATTTAGGTTGTGTTCCATTCACTTTGTCTGTGTCATTTTCATGATATTCCGCTGATACTTGTTGTTTCTTACTTTAATGCCATTACTATATTGTGAGCCATATTGCATAGTCTTTATGTAGACATCATACTTCTGTTATTCATGTACTTATATCTGTTCAGTTTGTTTGACCAGTGGGTGTCTTGACTGTTCCTCATCACTACTCCACCGAGGTTAGTCTTGATACTTACTGGGCACCATTGTGGTGTGCTCATGCTACTTTTCTGCACATTTTTGTGCAGATCCAGGTACTTGTTCGTTAGCTAGCTTGTGGACTATTGCTGTGGAGACTCAAGGTAAACCTGCTGCTGCGTTCGCAGGCTTCGGAGTCACCTTCCAGTTTTCGTTTTGCACTGTTTATTCTTATTTTTGGACAGTTATATTTAGAAGTTTTCTAGCAAACACTTTGTAAAGCTTATGACTTGTACTACCAGTTTTGGGAATTGTAAGAGATTTCTATTTAACTTGTTAGATATTATTTAAATAGTGTTGTTTCAATTAATGTTAGGCTTACCTAGTCCCTAAGACTAGGTGCCATCACGATACCAAACAGAGGGAAATTTGGGTCGTGTCAACTTATTCCTCCAATCCCAGGTTAAGCTTATAGAATTTATCTCGGCATGACCTTCCTCGATCACGGATCTCGAGAGTTGAATGACAGTCCCAGAGATGATCTCATCTTCCTCGACCGATGACCTCAAATTTGCAAGTGCATCGGCCTCACTGTTTTGTTCTTGAGGTACATGCTGTAAAGTCCACTTTTTGAAAAGGTGCAAAGTTACCTGCAGTTTGTCCAAATACCTTTGCATTCTATCCTCTCGAACTTCGAAGGTTTTGTTTACTTGATTTACAACCAGTAAAGAGTCACACTTGGATTTAATGATTTCTGCCCCCAAGCTTTTAGCTAGCTCGAGACCTACAATCATGGCCTCATACTCGGCCTCGTTATTAGTCAACCTAGTAGTTTTGGTAGATTGCCTAATAGTGCTACTCGTAGGAGGCTTTAAAACGATGCTTAGCCCGGACCCCTTCACATTTGAATCCCCATCTGTGAAAAGGGTCCATACCCCCGATGACATATCTGATTTCAACAAGAGTTCCTTTTCGACTTCGGGTACGAGGGCTGGCGTGAAATCGGCCATGAAGTCCGCTAAAATTTGAGACTTGATGGCCGTCTGGGGTTGATATTCGATATCGTAACCACTGAGTTTGACGGCCATTTGGCCAATCGGCCTGATAGTTCGGGTTTGTGCAAAACATTACGAAGTGGGTAAGTGGTTAATACGCATATGGGGTGACATTGAAAGTACGGTCTTAACTTTCTAGAGGCGCTTAACAGTGCAAGTGCCAATTTCTCTAAGTGTGGATATCTAGTTTATGCTTCCCCTAAGGTTCGACTTACATGATAAACGGGAAATTGCGTACCTTTCTCTTCTCGAACTAGGACACCACTTACCACGATTTTCGATACTGCCAAGTATAAGCAAAGTTTCTCGTCTGCTTTTGGAGTATGAAGCAGTGGTGGGCTCGATAGGTATCGCTTCAATTCCTCTAATGCCTGTTGGCATTCCGGGGTCCAGGCGAAATCGTTCTTCTTTTTGAGTAGAGAGAAAAAATTTTGACTTCGATCTGACGACCTTAAAATGAATCGGCCTAAGGCTGCAATCCATCCTGTTAGCCTCTGCACGACTTTTACACTGTCCACGATGGCGATGTCTTCGATGGCCTTAATTTTGTTGGGGTTGATCTCGATTCCCCGATTCGATACCATGAAGCCGAGGAACTTGCCCGAACCGACCCCGAATGCATATTTCTCAGAAATTGAGCTTCATGTTGTATTTCCTTAAAATCTTGAATGTTTTCAGTAAATGAGCCAAATGGTCCTCTGCGCGCAGGGACTTAACTAGCATGTCATCAATATAAATTTCCATTGATTTACCTATTTGTTCCTCGAATATTTTATTTACTAGACGTTGGTAAGTAGCTCCTATATTTTTTAGCCCGAAGGGCATCATATTATAACAATATGTTCCATAGTTGGTGACAAATGAAGTCTTTTCCTGGTCTCACGGGTTCATTTGGATTTGATTATACCCGGAATAGGCATCGAGAAAAGTGAGGACCTCGTGGCCGGCTGTGGCATCAATCATGCGATCGATGTTGGGTAGCGGAAAAGAATCTTTGGGGCACGCTTTATTTAAATCCTTATAATCTACACACATTCTAAGTTTGTTTCCTTTTTTAGGGACTACAACTACATTGGCTAACCATTCGGGGTATTTCACCTCCCGAATGGACCCTATTTTGAGAAGTTTAGTTACCTCGTCCTTTATGAATGCGTGCTTTACCTCAAACTGGGGTCTTCTCTTTTGCTTTACCGGTTTGAACCTAGGGTCTAGGCTTAGCCGATGCGTCGTTATATCTGGTGGGATCCCTGTTATATCTAAATGGGACCAAGCAAAATAATCTATGTTAGGGTTAATCCCATTCCCAGGTTTACCTTTCATTCGGGCAAATGCTCGATTAGTATGACTTGCTCTAGTTCTTCAATCGTTGATTGGGTAGCGTCAGAATTATTGGGGACCACAAAAGATCGAGGGATCCTTTGATCATCATCTTCGTCAATCTTCTGATTTTCTAGTTGGGTAGAAGCTGATGTATGTGATTGCTATTTGGCATCTCGTTCCCCTTTTGAGTCCGACCCCTTTGCTGGAGAAGGTGAGGATATCAGAATTGCTTCTTCGACGACAAACATTTCCTTTGCGGCCGGTTATTCCCCGTACACTGTCTTGACTCCCTCCGATGTTGGGAATTTAAGAACCCGGTGGAGGGTCGAAGGTACGACTCTCATATTGCGGATCCATGGCCTTCCAAAAAGGGCATTGTACCTCATGTCGCCTTCGATTACATGGAACTTTGTTTTCTGGATGGTCCCGGACACGTTTATCGGCAGAATTATCTCGCCTTTGGTGGTTTCACATGCCATATTGAATCCATTTAGAACCAGGGTTGCGGGTATGACCTGGTCCTGTAGACCGAGCTGTTCTACAATCTTCGAACTAATAATGTTGGCCGAGCTACCTGGATCAATTAACACACACTTAACTTTAGTTTTATTCATAAGTACGGATATTACCAGTGCATCGTTGTGAGGTTACATGACTCTTTCTACATCTTCATCATTAAAGGACAATGTTCCTATGGGTGCGTAATCCTGAATTTGGGGTCAGTTTTCTCCCATATTTGATGTCTTAGTGCGTTTAAGAACCGTCCCTTGAGGGGTATCGACGCTACCGATGATCATGTGGATGATGTGCTGTGGTTCTTCCTCTTCGTTCTGTTTACCGAAATCCCTATTTTTGAAATGGTTTTTGGCCATGTCGCTTAAAAAATTCTCGCAGGTGCCCTTTATTGAACAATCAGGCTACCTCCTCTCTTAGTTGCCTATAATCTTCCGTTCTGTGGCCATGGTTGCCATGATATTCACACATTTGATTGGGATTCCTCTGGGCAAGATCGGTCTGCATGGGTCGAGGCCATTTAGTGTCTTTGATGCGTCCGATAGCTGACATGATGGCGGATACATCAATGCTGAAGTTATACTCTGATAACCGTGGTGCTTCCTTAGGCCCGGTAGGACTGTCGAACCCATTTCTGTTCATTCCAACCCGAGACCCTTGACCTCGATCATTTCTTTTATTGCCTTGTCCGGGTTCACGTCTCGATTCATTGATCATGTGGTTTCCATTGTATGGTCGGTACCAGTCCCTGGTCGGACCTTGTTCTCGGTTGATATCCCTTCTACAGCGAATTTGGAACCCAACTGATCGTATTCGACTCTAATTTTTGAATGGTACCAATTATGCACGTCGGCCCAAGTAATAGCTGGGTATTCGATCAGGCTATGCTTCAACCGCCGTGATGCCGTCAAATTTCGTTCGTTCAAACCTTGAGTGAAAGCCTGGACATCCCAATCGTCTGTGACTGGTGGAAGTTCCATTCGTTCCATTTGAAAATGAGATACGAACTCGCTTAGCATCTCGTTACCCTTTTGTTTCACCTTAAACAGGTTCGACTTCATGGTCTCGACCTTTATGGCCCCGGCGTGTGCTTTCACGAAGGAATCTGCAAGCATAGCAAAAAATTGATAAAATTAGATGGTAAATTATGATACCATATCATTGCTCCCTTTGACAGGGTTTCACTGAATATCTTCAATAATACGGATTCGATCTCATTATCGTCTAGGTCGTTCCCTTTGATGGCACATGTGTAAGAGGTGACATGTTCGTTGGGGTCGGTAGTTCCATTACATTTAGGAATCTCAGGCATGCGGAATTTCTTTGGGATCGGTTTAGGAGTTGTGCTTGGGGGTGGGGAAGGCTTTTGTACAAAGGTTTTGGAATCTAAGCCCTTCAATATCGGTGGTGCCCCCGGGATCTGATCAACCCTGGAGTTATATGTTTCCATCTTTTTGTCATTTGCTTCTATCCTCCTTTCTCCCGATTCTATTCGTTTGGTCAGTTCTTCGAACATCTTAGCAATTTCGGGATTAGTCCTTGACTCCTGCTCATTTGATCTTACTATAGCTGGTTCAGTTGCATGGGCGATTTCTCGGGGTGGACTGGGCTTCGACCTGCTCGGTATTTGAGTTTGACTCTGCAACTGAGCTATTGCTTCCGGTTGAGCTTGCAATATTTCGAAAACCATACGTAAGCTGACACCATTTTCCTCGATGTTATGGGTATCTCGAGCTGAGATCGAGTGCCACCATGAATGCTATTTTCAGGCTCAGAATGTAGGTTTGCCTCAATGGCCACATGCGAATTAATGTCTATCGGCACTTCGATTCGAGCTCCAACGGCAGCGACAAGTGGCCTTTCGGTACTGGGTGTCAAGTTGTTGTTCTCATCTTGAAGACCAGCTTCGTTGTCAATGGGTAAGGCCATTTAATTGATAGTTAGTCGTTGCTAATCTGAAATCTAATATACTTCCGAAAACAAGCGCAAAACAGTGTGTTTTTATAGATTCGTATCAAATAATCACTATTATCCTTAGCCCCACGGTGGGCACCAAACTATTTACCGGAAAAACAGATAGAGTTGAATTTGTACATAGTTCTAAGAGTATGTGATATAACTTGACACAAATCGCAAGGATGAATAGAAATATCTAATATTGACTATAAAGAATGAAAAATAATCAAAGTTGGAAAGAATATGATTTATGGATTAAGCAAGATGAATCAATCTATGAAGCTTAATAAGGATAATTCTTCAATATAGGAATGTTTGATATCTGAGTTACAGTGTATGCAAAACTTGATCCCTACAAAAATAATAATCAACCCCTTTATAGTGGAGGGATCCTACTTTAGATACAATTAAAAATACATAGTGGGAGACCCATGATAAATCATCTTTTCCATAATTCCTATCAAGATTCTCTCTCCTAGTGCGGTTGCAACGGCTCTTGTCTATGAGCTCGATATTGTCTCGAGCTCGATATCGACTTGAGCTCTCGATCCTGACTCGAGCTTGATTCTGATTCGGAGCCTTGTATTGATTAGGGGACAGTGTTGGTCGGTCTCTGCCTTGTAAGTTTGATAACTTCATCATAGTTTCATTTTGGATTCGAGCTCAATATCATTATCGAGCTCGATATTAATCGGTCCCTAGGGCTCGAAGCCTGATGACCTGACTTTGGACCTCAACCTGATCTTCGATCCAATGCATTACCATTTCGACCAGTTCGTACGAAGGACTAACCATTTTTTACCGTATACAATAGCTTACTTGTAATTCACTGCTAATATCCTTCATCTCAATCATTTGGAACATTAAAAGAGGAAATATTTGGGATGTTATCTTGCTCTTGCTCCAAGGAAGCTCTAATTTGCCTCGACAAACATAGAGCTTTCTATGAGAAAAAGGTATTTTTTGTCCCTTTCGCCCAAGCTTACTATTTGATCTGCAACCACATTTCCTTCCCTAACTGCCACGGGGACCTAACTTTCTTATTGATTATGTTGACAATCGAAAGAGAGTCAGACTTTACCACAAGCTTTAATACACCTCTACCAATGCATAAGTTCAAGCCTTGTAGAATCTCGAGTCCGGAACCAAAATAATGCATTTTTGGACTCAAGACACAAAAATAGGTGGATACAAAAGTTAGTGACCAAAATACATATAGCGCCCTTTTAAAGGGCGCTATACCTTAACGACTGTTTGCCTGTTAAGGTATAACACCCTTTAAAAGGGCATTATATTTGAATATGAAAATATGGCCAGGTATAACGCCGTTTGTTAAGGCGCTATATTATAAACCCGTCCCCTTCCCTTCCCCCACCAAACAGAACTCCCCCCCCCCCCCAAAAAAAACTAACGAACAACGGTTCCCCCATTAACGACCAAAAAATCTCGAGTGGATCCCACCCGTCCCACAAAAAGTAAAGATTCTCGGTCCCACATCCTAGCTAAGGCGTTCTCTCGTTGTGGGTTGCTCGTTTCGGCTCCAAATCGCCAAATTTTTAACTTTCCAAAAACCTTAAATCGAGGTATTCTGACTCAGTTTTTGTTGAAACTCGTATAAAAAATACATATTAGTTGTTTTTAGTGTGTTCTATGTTATTTTGTGATTGTTTTGCAATTTAACTATTTTGTTATTTTTATCCGGACTATGATATCAGTGTGCTAAAAAATTTAGTAAAAATAGAGAAATTATTATTAGTTGTTAAAAAAAAAAGTTAATAAGTTACTTTTTACTGTGGTATATGTATTTTCGTGAATGTTTTATGATTAAATTTATTTGTTATTTTTATCTTGTTTAGATTATTCATTTGCTTAAAGACTAGTAAAATAGATAAATTGTTACTTTAGTTCCCTCTAGTGGTATCTTGTGGCCTAATATAGTGCTTGTATTTGTAATGTAGTGCCCTTTTAGCGTAGTAAAATATAGTGCCCTTTAGCGTAGTATCCTTGTAGCTATTGAAATTAATCATTTAAGTATCTATTATACCAAAAAATACGTCAAAATAGCTGATAGTTCAAATACAAACTCTGTCCAATTCTATTCAACGATCGTAAGAAAATAACATGAGAAAACAAAAATATTTCCCGAATACCTTGGTGCTACTGGGCCTCAAATATCGAGCCGGAAACCCATATGTGAATATTTAATTATTTAATTTTATTACAGTAAAAAATAAGTGACTCATAAACAAAAATATATAACAATAAAACTAACATATAAATTAATAAAACTAACATATGCAATATTAAACTAACATATAAATAATAAACTAACATTTAAAATAACAGACATGTTGCGTGATAAATCGAGAAAAGTTTCTCATCAGGAACACAAGAATTCAGGATATCTTGGTGCTACTAGGCCTCAAATATCGGCCCAGAACCCATATGTGCATATTTAATAATTAAATCTTGTATAATTATGAAAATTAATTATTTAATTTACAAACAAACATATAAAATAATAAAACTAACATGTAAAATAATAAACTAACATATTAAAGTAAAATAATGTAATTAATCTTGTTTAATTTATAGTAGACGACATGGAGGTTCAACCTTTGCATCCCGAACCTGCCAGCCTGGAGCTACTGTTGTTACAGGGCGATCATAGGTCGTCCCACATATGGGAGGGACAGTTTTTGGCCCAGACTGTCCGCGCCAGGAGAGTGGAAGATATGTGGGTCTTTCTCAAGGACCGCGCTCTCCATCCTCGTATAGTCAGACGCCTCCAGGATACAGACTTTTATAAGATTGTGGAGATCGGCCGGCTATAGCTCGATTGGTCGTTGATCACGGCCCTGATAGAGCGGTGGCGACAGGAGACACACACATTCCATTTGCCCATTGGCGAGGCCACCATCATACTGCAGGACATGGAGGTCATGTATGGGCTGCCCGTTGATGGACACCCTGTTGCTCTGCCGCATGCCATGAGAGAGATGACAGGTTTGCAGTACCTGGACATGCTGCAGCGGATCACCGGTTTACATCCACCGGAGGAGACTGCACTGGTTGGGGCCAGTCATCTGCAGTTGACGACTGTCCGACAGCATTTGGAGGCATTGCACCCTGACATCACATATGATACACTGGATCTTCATATTCACCAGTACACAAGGTTGCTGCTACTCTTTATGTTTGGAGGGGTTTTGTTCCCGAACACTTCGAGGAACCTAGTCAGCTTGAGATTTCTTCATCATCTTGAGTGGCTACACGATTTACCCCAGTACAGCTGCGGTACTGCTGTTCTCGGCTACTTGTACAGGCAGATGTGCCGGGCGAGCATGTGCAACCAGCGTGACGTTGCTGGATTTTTGCCGCTGCTATAGTTGAAAACATATTAGAATACTCTATTCATTATAACATACCCAATAAAAATATACCTTAAATTTTACGTCCACTTTGTATGTTAGGTTTGGGCCTGGGAGCGGTTCCTGCAGTTGCTACCACCTCTACCACCATTAGCTCCTGGTGCACCACCTCCGTTTCTCCCTCTATCTAGGAGGTGGGTTGATAGGCGGGGATATGGATGAGAGTACGAGGCTCGACATAATCTCCCATTGTGCAGGGATTTGTTGGATGTGCTGGAGGGCGCACAGGTAAATATATACCTAAGTTTACTTGGCCTGGCTTCATATGTGTTGCGTATACTAACGTTTTCTATTGTTACTTAATAGTTCATTTGGAGGACATATTGCGACGAGCTAATAGCTGGTTTGACCGATTATTGCTCGGTCAGCCGAATTATGTGGACCTCTTCCATCCCGTCGATGTGCCTTGATATTGTGGAGCATCATGCCACCGAGCGAGTACTTCGCCAGTTTGGCCGCCCACAACTTGTACCACCACCGCCCGCCTGGCATATCACACATTACCAGCGGGATGATCGTTCCAGGGTGGACCAGACATATATGGCATGGCTAGAGGCACAAATCGATACTTGGGACCAGCAATATGACCTGATTCCGCCCCCCTCCACCTGACCAGACGGAAACTGAGCATGATTATATGGGCTGGTACCACATCGTTACCCAACTTTTCGTCGGGAATCCCATTTATCGCGCTGGCGGTCGGTACGTTCCATATGCAGGGAGGCACGAGGCACTGGTATGTTATTTGGTATACTTACTGATAATGTTAACCTAGTGTTACATAATTTATATTTTACATGTTGTGCAGGCTATTGTCCTACATCTGTTCCACTAGTTGGGACTGCAGATGCAGCATCATACCGGCGAGGGAGCAACCGCTTTGCACTAGTATGGCCGACAGGTTACCGATCTGGCTTCCTGGACATTGAGGCGAGCCCGAGATGATGAGCGATTAGGATACGAGGATGAGTATGTGGCGCCAGAGCAGTACCATCATGGGCCACCAGTGGGGACTGAACATGGTCAACGTGGCAGGCGTGCCCCACGAGGTAGGGGTGTCCCACTAGGTTGTGGGGGTCGGCGAGGAGGTGGTCCCCAGCGAGGGGGCGTTGAGGCACCTGTTGAGGATGTTGGAGTTGATCAGCCAGGTGACCTCCATGAGCCAGACCACTCTCACAACAGCATGTCGTCATTCATCCTTCAACTTCAGCTCACTCCAGGGACTTCGCAGGTGACCCCGTCAGCTCCATTGTTGATCACGGTCATGGGTATTACGCGAGACGACTGGGATAAGTATTTTCCTGATCTTCCAGGCCCATCGACTGTTGTTGATGATCGGCCGACACGAGATGTGGATAGTAGGCGCCGGCTGAGTTATGGCTCATCATCAAGGGATGTTGGGGATCTTTCACAAGCGCAGGCATATTTGTATTACTATTACATTTAAATTTGTTTTTATCTCATTGATTAGCCATAAATATTTTTATATTTGTTTTATTAAGGCTTCATCCTTGCCCGTCACGGAGGCCACTTTGTGCAATACTGACTTGGCTGCACCGGATGATTATATTCAGGAGCCCGACGAGACCATAGAATGACAATTTAAATTTTTGTGACTTAACACGTACATTACAAATATATATTTTCATATACTGAAATATTTTATTATTCTGTAGGTTACTGCTGGACAGACGACCCCTTCTACCGAGCCTACCAGCCCTACTGATGATCATGCTGCAACGCATCCTCCAGTAAAGAGGCAACATGATAAGGATGATCCTAATAGCATAGCCGGGCAGGATGGGATGCGCCTCAGGCCAACGACTGCATTAGAGCATACATGATGTGGGACGCGTTGATTTGTTTTGTATTTTATGTACATATGACATTTAGTAAATAATTGCAATAATTTTTATTGTTTACATTATATGCACATTATGTTTTTATTTCTCCGGCTCTTCGTTATTTTAATACTACAACATAAAAAAAACATAGAAACTTAACATAATTTAAATCAACTAATGAAAATGCATGACACGGAAAACATAAAGATAAAATACTACACTCAACACATACATGTATTTGTTTAGTCACTACCGCCTATTATTCTCTACTCCAACCACTTAAATTTTTATTCCATTTTAATTTTCTCTTCTTCCGCCTTTTTTAGTTCTCCTGCAATGCGCAATTTCTCGTTGCATTTCAAAGATCTGGCATTGGTATTCACTGTTCATATTCCAAACATAGTGCAAAAATGATTTATAGTTTTCCTGATTAATGGGTTCATCGTACCATTCCTCAAACATACAATGATTTCCATCATTGCATTCAAACCTGTATAGACACATCCAGTATCTGCACCCAACATTACCCTCGGACCAACATGCCTTTATAATCATACGTTTGCCACAATATCACCTTGGTTGGTCATTGCGTCCAGACATTTGTTAGTGCAAGAAAAATGAAAAATGAAAAATGTATGAAAAGTTTTGCTATTTGTTTTGGTTAAGCGCAGATAATAACTAAAATGCATTAGTTATTTATAGGAAAGACAACCCACATAACGTAGTATTTCACCGCGCTATGCTTCGCGTGTTAAAGATTCTTTCGGGTACAATATAGCTTTTCCAGAAGATAGCTTTTGCAGGCGAGCAACTTTTCAGTTTGACAAGACAACACATATAACGTAGTATTTAACCGCGCTATGCTTCGCGTGTTAAAGAATCTTTCGGATACAATACAACTTTTCCAGAAGATAGCTTTTGCAGGCGAGCAACTTTTTCAGGTCGACAAGATAATTGTTTAAAAAAAAAAATAGGTTTATGTTAGATTGTTGTATTGAAGTATTAATGTTAAATATCAATAAAATTTAACAGCAATGGAAACATAATTTTATTTCATACATTCTGCAAGATAAACAAGTACATACACTTACTACAACCACATTACGGAAACAAAGCACTATGTGTATCCTTGATAGTTGGGCACATTAGATGAACTTTCACCAGGAGATGGATTACCACCGCCACCCAAACCAGCTGAAGGACATTTACGACAGTCGTGTCCTATTTGCAAGCATGTGCCACATCTGCGCGCATAAACGGTATCACTAACATCCCTTTGGTTCTGTATTCTCATTATTTTTTGCACTTGTCGCTAACGCAAAAACTCCTTGGTACACACCATTTTAAATGGTTCTGGCAGCTAATAATGCTCAGTACCCACTAGCTGCAACTGCCCACTATAGGTGTTTAAATATGCAGCAACACTATATTCTTTATCAACGTAGTTGGTTGGCCCTAAACCTGTATGTTGAAAGCATTTGATGGCATGTGAGCATGACATGTGGTAGATGGACCATTTCCCACAAGAGCCTAACCTTCTGGATTCATTTACGATGTGTGTATTATTCTCTCGGTTGTGATGGATAGCGGTGCGAACTTCAAAAATATTTCGCTCGTTGCAATACTGCAAAAATGAATGCCAATGTGCTTGCTTCCTATATTTCTCAGATCTTTTTATTGGTATTGGCATAAATTCAACACCCCTTTCCATCAATGATGATGTACCTGTATCCCTTTTAACAAACCTCTCCGCCATCATCTTGAATGACATCTGCAGCATGGCAGTGACAAGCAATCCTCGTGCAGACTTCAATAACCTGTTGAAAGACTCTGACACATTTATAGCTAGAATTCCCCATCTTCTGCCACCATCCGCATGCAAAGTCCACTTGTCAAGCTCATGTCGCATCAACCAATGATAGGCTCCTTCGACTTCCTACCCGATAGATTCCACGAGCCTCATAAATTTATACTCTTGGTGATCTGTTGCAGCCATCCACATTAAATCATGCAAATCCTTGTTGGGATATGCCTTCTGGAAATTGGCCTTCAGGTGCCTCACACAATAACGGTGGTAGGCATATGGTTCCTTCCATGCACACAAATTCTGTATAGAACATAAAATACCACCATGTCGATCAGATATTAGACAAATACCTGAACACTGTTTGATAACGTGCTCTTTCAAGTAGTTCAAAAATAGTGTCCACGTCTCTTGGCTTTCATTGGCACAAATAGAAAAAGCTAAGGGAAATATACTTCCATTAGCATCTACTGCAATGGCGATCAACAATTTAATATCATACTTTCCATAGACATGAGTGTCGTCTATGGATATTACCGACCGGCAATGCACAAAACCATCAATTGCTGGTTTAAATGCCCAGAACACGTATCTGAATATATATTCTGGTATTCCCGAACTCTACTCAAGCTTCCATTCAACAACAGCCCCGGGTTAAAGTGTTGCAATGTGGCCATGTACCTGGGTAGAGATGCAAATGACTTATCCCAGTTACCATAAACAATTTCAAACGCACGTTTGCACCCGAGAAATGCCTTTCTTTTGGTAATGGTGCACCCATATTCCTGGTGGACGGACGTATTACACTCTTTGATCTTGTACCTTATGGACGCTTCAATTTGTTGAATCAAAATAAGAGAAATCAAGTCAACATCCAAGTTGAAGTGATTCCCACTGAATGTGTCCATTTCACAATTGTGGGTGCCAATGTATTTACCCACAACCCACATATTTGTTTTCTTCTTCTTCGCACGCAATATCCAATTACAACCCATATACCATCTATGGCAAACAACCTTGTATACATCCGGAGTTGACTCCCATACCGTCATCTCATGACACTCTTTTATGCTGTACATTTTCACCGCCCTGCTTAGGCGCGCTTTATTAGGAAAAAGCATGCCCTTTGACAGCACCGTTGGTCTAGAGTCATTCCACATTACTTTTCGAATTTCATCAGTATCCCTTATGAGGGCATCCACATCCGGCATACTTGGCAAATGATCAAGGTAAAGAATCTCCCTTGAATGAAACGACACGTGGGACTCGTACACTCTTGGTCTAACGGGGGTGGAGCATGCTCCCTTGTTAAATCAGGTCCAGCATTCTCTTCCTCCTCCTCATCACCCTCATCAGGGAAGGGTGTGTCATCTCCGAACTCATCGGCATTGCTGTCATAATCACTGTTCTCTTCCTGACTCTATGCATCTGCCAGATCCCGATTAAATATGTCGTCTTCGGGCTATTGAGTCAAGACACGCCGTTCAAGTTGTTTTCACTACACAACCAACAAAATAACGAGTTACTCAAATTGACAAATACTTTACATATAGCTATATCACTTCACTTACAAATCGTAATGTGTTGACATCCCATGATGGACATCATCCTGCTGGTGATGACTCCCGGATGGACCACCATGATCCAACACACCAGAACTATGCATATTCCAACTGGGCGTTGGTTCATAACTTGTAAAATTCATATCTGGCCGATACCCCTGTGGAATATATGAGTGTTAATATAAAATCAATACAGCAAAAATAAACATTGTAACACAAAGGAAAATTGAAGTTTACCACTCGTCTTGTGGATCATGTAAAGTAGGAGAGAAATTATTTCCTTACTCCTCATTCGCCCGTGGAGATAAGTTTAGATCAGGCCAAACTCTTTCAGCCGGAACCTTTTCGGCTAAATATGCTCCAAAATAACCACCCGATGACTGAGGGATATTCCTGCTTTGCGTAACCTCATTATTGCGAACGTATTCAGCCTTGATGTACATTTCCAACATTTTTATCAAAAGCAATTCCCGGTATTCATCCGGAGTCCTCAAAATATCACTCAAAGTTTCATCATCCTCGATGTTAAACTCAACATAACAAGCAACCCCTTGTGGAGTGACAGAATACGGATATTTTCCGATTACTTTAAGGTTCACCGAACATTTGTTCACACTCATTTTTTTTACATAACATTGATACCAATATATCATACTCCATTGTAAGTGGCAACGTTACATGACAATGTGGAGATAAAATGTAGCTTACTGAGTGATTCGCCACCATAGCCTTATCCCCCCAATATAATTAAACCCTAATTCTTCGCTCTTCAGACATTATGACAAAATGCAAAACAACTTAACGAAGAAAAATTTAACAAGACTTGAGAATTTTTCTGAATGGAGTTTTATAAAATCCTTAACGTGTTTAAATAAGGCAATGCCCAATCGGGGGGGTCGAATATTTTGAGGTATAGCGACTTAAATAAGGGCGCTATACCCATTTGAGTAATTGTTATGTCAGTTAAGCGCATAATAATTATTGGTAGGCCCACAAAATATGTATAGCGCCTTAATAAACGGCGCTATACCTGCCTGTCTTTTCAAATTCAGGTATAACGCCATTATAAAAGGCATTATATGTATAACGCCCTTTTAAAGGGCATTATAACTTAACGGGCAAACGACTGTTAAGGTATAGCGCCCTTTAAAAGGGCGTTATATATATTTTGGTCACTAACTTTGTTTTCCACCTATTTTTGTGTCTTGAGTCCAAAAATGCATTATTTAGGTTTCATACTCGTAGATTCTCCTTAACTTCTGCCACATTACTGCTACAATGTCTGTAGTATCCTACAAAGGCTACTACTATATGTCCACAGTAATCACTGACTATGACACCCCCTCTAGTACTCCCATAATTACCTTTACTGTAGCCATCTACATTCATTTTTATCTAGTCCTCCTCGGGTTTGGCTCATTTACCAACTGACTTTGGAGGACTTGTCACAGTTTTTCCACTCTAGCACATTATCCTTCCAAGCTACAGGTAATTGCAGCTTAGAGAATTGACATTGCAAAATTAGAGGTATTTTATGGCACACTTGATAGATGGTATGCTTACTAGACATGTATAAATTTTCAAACCTTGTTGCACATGTGCTTTTCGATAGTTCCTAGAAGATTCAACCATTGTAATGCCAAGCTCCTAATAATTCTTGTTGTGTACTTAATGCCACAGTTGCTAGTAAAGTATGCACAAACTTGTCTTGCTACATTGCTATACCCAAAAAGGTGTATAATAGTTGTAAGGCCCCGTAAAAATTTTGCCAAGAAATTTGAGGTTTTGTGGTGCTGAGGTAGACTTATGCGTTTGAGGATTGTATTGCACTGAGGAGTTGATGGAAATGTTTTGGAAAAAGAAAGCATTTCTGCGGTCAAGTCCGCGATTGCAGAACCACTCTGCGGGCCGCATAATCATCGCGGAGTTGAGCAGAGAATTCGTTGAATTTTTAAGGTTGTTCTGCAGTCTATTATGCGATCGCATAATTGTTTCGCGGTCCACGCATCCGTCATAGATTTGGCATGAAGAATTTTGGAAAGTGATTCTGCGGACCGCAGACCTATCACAGACCGGTCCAAACCATTCCAGTTTTTGATATCTCTTTTACAGTCCATTTTGCGGGCCACATATCTGTTCTGCAATTCATTCTACGACCGCATGCCTGATTTTGGAGGGTCCATTTTCTTATTTTTATAACCCGACCCCATTTTGATAAATAGCCTTAGGGGCTCATTTTGAAGCGAATGTCTAATGATTTTAGAGAGATAATGAAGAAATCTAGTATTCTACTTACCCATTCTTGCACCAATCTTCAAGAATCAAGGAAGCCAATCACTATATTATCATCTATCCGAGTAAGTCCTACTCTTAAGATTTGCAAGAGGTTATGAGTTCAAGTATATTGCGGGGTTGGAAATAGGCCATGCATGTGATAATAGGTTGTAGTATGTGGGGTTAATGAACCATTTTGGTTAGTTTCTTGTTGAAATTCGTTGAGGGGGGAAGGGATTACCATTGTAGAGCTTTGTAGTCTATTTTGCATACTAGGTGTTTGACAAAATTCCTAAGAGAGTTATACCATGGGAGTCCTTCTAATTATTAACCGATTTGCGCTATCTTCCTATAGATTGTTAATGCTAGAAGTGTTGGGCATTGTAGTAACTTAAGGAAATCTCAAACAAGGTATGTTGGCAAAACTTCTCTCTTGGAATCGAATTCCATGATGTCCCCATAAGTTTCAAGTGTGGTTGGCCCAAGTTCCTAGTTCCTATGTTCTGAGTTATCCCTTATAAATTTTACTATTTCGAATAAGCTTGTGTTGAACGATATGTACTAGAAATGTGTACTGAATGCTCCTATCGTATTGTGCTCTCCTTAGAGAATGTATTCAAACGTGACTAATGTGTCGGAATATTATAATTTCAATCATATTTTCATTGCAAGTTATTTTGCCATGTTGAGAAAGAAAACTCAATATGCTAAGACTCTTATTGTTATATACATATTAAATCTCGATTTCCAAATGTCCTTATTGTTGATAAACCATGACTAAGTTCGGAAGTGGAAGAAGTAAGAGTGAGGTATATGTCACGCCCCGAGCCTGGGGGCGAGACCGGCATCCGGTGCCTCATCTATCCTTGTGTACCAACTTGCGACTATGGGGCTCTGAACATATAGTGTCATACTTTGGCTATGGGCCACATTGCAAGACGATTTGCGAAGCAAAATATAACACTGAATGGAAACCAACACAAACTAAACATCAATATAAAGCTGGGCCGGCAAGGCCGTCATAACTACAACAACTGACAAACCAACAAAATATACATACAAGGCCTACAAGCCCAACATACTGCACTAACTGACAGGTTATGTCTACAAGCCTCTACTGCTGGATGTAATATGATCGGAATAGTTCCCCAACCTACCCATAACATATATACGTATATACACAAGATGTATACAAAACTTCTAGACCCGGCAACTCCGAAGGACGCGAAGCTTACCGATAAAGATGAACTCGGGCAACACCTACTGAGGAAGTCTACCCGTCTGTCTGTCTGAACCTGCACGCATGAAATGCAGTGCCCCCAGAAAAGGGACGTCAGTACGAAATAATGTACCGAGTATGTAAGGCAACAAAATAACTGAAAGCTGAAACTGAACTGATAATATAATAACTGAAAGTAACTGTGAGTCAACGATAATCTAAAGATATGCTTACCTGTTGATACTGACTCAAATCTCTCAATATAGTAAGTAAAATAGTTGTTCGGCCCTATAAGGCTCAGTATATATATACAACTGCTCTGCCGTAGTAGGCTCGCTCATAGGCACTCGGCCATACTAGGCTCTGTATCTCGGCCATTCTGGGCTCGCTCAAAGGCGCTCGTCCACAGTAGGCTCGGTATATAACTTACCATCTAATCATAGGTTGCCCAATAGGGGCCTGCCCATCGATTATAGCTCGATGGTAATGGAAATACTGTAATACTGCATATATATGCTCTCTGCTTTCTTGACTAGAACAAGACAATACTGAATTAAATATGAAGTCCTGATTAGGAGAATATTGTAACTTACGAGGCTAGGAAAATATACATAAATTCGGGAGTATAAACTTCTCTTTATGCCTCGTTATCAAATACATGTAATTACGAGATCATACCAAAATGAAGAAAAGGCTTAGCCTTAACATACTTAGAGTAGGGAAAAATCCGTATGATATTCCTGGAAAAGGTTGCACCGTACTCCCTTAGAATCGCAAAAATCTCACGTTGCTAATGTGCTAGTAATTCTTGTTGGAATTATTTGGTTGCAAGAACTTTTGTTGAAAATTTGTAGGAATTGACAAATTGCTAATGTTCTGATTGTAGTGTTCTTGGTTTTGAAATGTTTTGGCAGCTAACACATTAATTTGCTTGTAGTGTTCTTGGTATTGAATATCTTGGAAATGAAGTGTTATGAAAATGAAATTTGTTGAAAACTTATAAGAATGGCTAACGTCCCCCACTTCTGATTGTAGTATTGTTTTTGTATTGAAATTCCTAGAATTGAAATGTCTTGTACTTAGCATATTAGGTTGCCCCCTAATCAAAATGACTAAGAGTCATTTCTCCAAGAAGTGGCTTGCTGTCACGTGAGGATGTGGGTGGGGGTGGAAAATTCTAATCTTTATCCACTTATTAGGTAATTAGGTAATGTCCCGTTACCCGGTAATTAACCAATTACCCGCATAATTAAAAATTATCTCAAATTACTTAAAATTTTACTTATTTTTTATACACTTTATACATCATACTATCATGTTCATATGATACCTTGTATGGTATTAGTCCATAAATATCGGGTATTATCGCTCGGCCTGTATTTTATCCCAAATCGATAACCTTCAACGAAACTTATTTTCTTTAATTCGTGTACCCTTTATCCTTCATGAAACTTACTTATTGCTTGTTATAAATATGCTAACCTAACGATAATCTCATCCCCGAGTCTATGTCAATTAACTGAAGACGAAACTTTAACGTACGAGAAACGCGAGATGTAACAGTATAAAATGTGGCTATGGTTGTTGTAACTAGAGCACTTGAAATGAATTTGTGTTTCAAATGTAAATCACCATGCTCTCTTTTACAAGTAATTCCAATGTGACTCGAGTTCTTACCTACTCACGAGCTAAAATTGTGCATTGCCGTTATTGGAAAAAAGTATTTCAAAAATAAATGGTGTATTGCTCGTTTATAATTTTAATGTGTTGTTTCTATTGCTGGTCAGTTTGCCCCATTCTTTGGGAAGAAACCTATTGTGTTTACAGTTTCCATTACTAATGAACTTGAAGTTATGATTTATGAAATATTCTATATGTTGATATTTGTGATGGTGATCCTTGAAAGTAAAGAAATAAAAGTGTGGAATATGAGATACGACCACCGTGCCATGAATGAAGAATCATAAGTTTGGCCAAGAGAGCCAAGGAAATAACGATGTTGTGAATTGTTGAAAGTACTAATGAAGATATATATAGTGTGAAAGATAATGAGGTGAATATAAAATATAGTTATACTTTTGTTTCCCTTATGTGAAAAATAAAATATTTTTGGGAGTATCGTTAGTCACCGAGAAGGGTAGATTAGAATAACCTAACCCCGAAACTACACGTGTCGGTGTAGGGTGCATTGTGATTATTCCACTTATTTGGGATGAGATTGTTGTGATGAGAATATTTTCCTTTATTGGGATGAGATCATTACTAGAAAAGGGTGATGTTGATCCATACTACATTGTGGTGAGATTGCCTAGCCGGTCAGGTCGTGATCAGACGCCATGTCGCACACATGGTGGTGATTGTGCTGGAAATTGTAATTGAAATTGTGATTGAGATTGTAATAACCTTCAACCGAACACATTGGGTTGAGGCGGCGGGGCCTCTTTGTGTAGATATTGTGATTGTGATACACCTCCACCCGCACACATTGGGGTGAGGCGACGAGTCCGCTTTGTGTAGAGATTGTGATACACCTCCACCCGCACACAATGGGGTGAGGCAGCAGGGCCGCTTTGTGTAGACATTGTGATTGTGATACACCTCCACCCGCACACAATGGGGTGAGGTGGCGGTGTCGCTTTGTGTAGAGATTTTGATTGTGATACACCTCCACCCGCACACATTTGGGTGAGGCGGCGGGGCCGCTTAGTGTATAGATTGTGATTGTGATACACCTCCACCCGCACACATTAGGGTGAGGATGCGGGCCACTTTGTGTATCGATTTTGATTGTGATTACACCTCCACCCGCACACATTGGGGTGAGGTGGCAGGGCCTCTTTGTGTAGGTCGAATGTCTTTGGGTGAGATGGCCTAACCGATCAGGACGGGATCAAACTCCGTGCTAAAAGACGGTGGTATATCGGAACTAATGGTCTCCCAACCAAAAATATATATATTATATCCGTATTTTGAAAATTGTTATATTTTAAACTTGGCATTTGGATATTGTTGATTGTTACTTGTTGTTTTCATAGTTTTCCCCTTCTTATATTGGCATTCTATTTCGAAAGAGGACATTTAGCTTTGCATACTAGTACTATTCTATATGTACTAACGTCTCTTTTTTCGGGTACGCTGTATCTTCAATGGATGCAGGTGGTTCATCAGCAGCCAGTCATGATCCTCATTAGTAGTTACTCTCTGCTCAGCAGGTTTTGATGAGCCCTACTCTGTTCTGGGCTTTATGTCATTTGATGTTATATTTTGTGCTTTGAGGTATAGCCGGGGACTTGTCACTGACACATCCATTCTTCACTTCTCTTATACTTAGAGGCTCCGTAGACAGGTTGTGAGTGGTATCTGATGTTGGGAATTGAACTAGAAAGGTTGATATTTGGCAAACCTGTTTTTCAACATATCTAAAAACTTGTAATATTTTGGAAATCGTAAATGAATGTCTATTGAGTAATGGAAAAAAAATGTGGAACACTTGACTCTTCTCATGTCTATCACTTGTTTGATTCTTATGTTGTTAATGGGCTAGGTTGGGTAGAAGGCATCAAGTAGGCTTGCTTGACCAGGGTATCTCGGTTGAGCCGGTTGCGCTCACCAAGGTCGGGACATGATACTAGTCTCCTGTTGAGGACTGGTACAATAGCTGCATCTTGAAGGAATCATAAAATCAAACATTTAGGCAGTTTCAACAGTTGGTACTCTATTTTATTGGGGCATCATCGTGAGAAAGGAAACCTTAAAAGACATTTTCCTATGCCAAACATCCTTGCAAATAAAGGTTTTATTTCTAACATTCCTCAACTGTTGCCATGCAGACTTGGTAGAGAAGCTGCTTGAATTGTCCAGTATCCAGCAGGCCCAATCTTTCCTTCCCCAAACAATTCAACATTTTAGATATTATTGACAATAGTAGCAGAGAAGAGAAGGCTAAGTTTATCCCACCTCCACCTTCTATTAGTTAAGAATTTTATAACTTTGGTAGTATTTGAAGTTGTTTTATTACCTGCAAAGCTGGCTAAAACTCCCTAACCAGTTCAATTATCCCACAAAAGGAAACATTATCATCACTAATTTCATATACAATGAAAGAATCTACCTTCTCTTTGATCTCCATCATCCTTCTCCAAATATGTGATTGACAATATCTCCATTTCTTTGCAACAAGATGTAACCTGCTACAATACTTGGCATTCAAAAATTGACTCAGCAGTGCGTTGTGAGTTCTAAAATTCCACCATATCTTAGTAGCAAAATCATTAGAGAAGTCCTAGATGGGTCTAAACCCTGTTCCACCTTCAGAAGTTGGGTAACATAGATCAAACTATTGCTTCTAATAAAATTTATATTTGTCCTCTATCTTTTCACAGAAAAAATTGGCCACAGTCTTTTCAATTTGTTATAACAGTTTTAGGAGAAGATAAAACTGACAAAAGATAAAGAGGGAGGGATTGAAAATTGATTTGATCAGTATAATTTTGTCACCAAAGAATAATATTTTTTATTTCCATCTTTTTAGCCTAGTAGCTACATTTGTCAACATATTGTTAAACTACGTAATATTTTTTTAGTCCCAACATAAATGGGACACCCATTATATTGCATAGGAAACTGAAAAGTTGAGACTTCAGTAATTCTACCAATATCTGCAATTGTATCATAGCAATTTGGGGGCAAGAGAAAGCTTGACTTTTGCTTATTCACCATATGTCTTGAATATTATTCATAAATTTTCACACTATCCATTAGTATATTCAAAGAGGCAGGATTATCAAAGGAGAACAAAACATTGTCATCAGCATATGGCAAATGAAGGTTGATAGACCCCTTCTTATCAACTGAGTATGGGACAAAATCATTATGCACCAAGTTGTCAATCGGTCTTGAAAGAAATTCTGCTCCTATAAGAAAGAGCAAGGGAGATAAAAGATTCCCTGCTTGAGGCCCATGGTTGACTTAAATAAACTAAACCTGCCCCTATTTATGTTGATTGAATTTCAAATATTTTAGAGGGTCCTGTATACTCTGTCAATCCATAGTTCACCGAAATCCAATTATCTAAATACTTGGCATAGAGAGTCCTATTCAAACCTACTATAGGCGTTAGCCAAACTATATTTCCATATTGATTAGATTTTCTGATATTAAGAGCATAAAATACACTATACAAATAAGTTCATGCTGCGTCAAAAATAGTATAGAAAGTATCGTATCCATATGGATTAGTTCAAATAATATTCTTGTAATTCTTAGCATAACACTATTCATGAGAATTAATTCTTCACGATTTGTGCGGTTATAAACCATGAGTAACCGGTTAAATAAGTAGACACGAAAAACGATCACAAGAAAATTGAGAGGTGAGCCATAATAATTAATTATTAATAGAAAAAGTAAAAGCCGTTGACAAAACCGGTGCAAGATTGTTATCTAGGATCTAACTCTTATTTGCAGTTCAAGATTCATTTGTAAAGTTGTATTGATTCTCATGTATTCAATAGTTGATTAGCTTATTCTTGAAACTAATATTCTTCTCTCGGATGGACTTAATCTCTATGAAATAAACTAATGCGAAGTGCTCCGAAACTATGCAAGACAATACTGATAACAATGGTCTTAAGAAACTTTTCTCACGAGTATTTTCCTAACTTGGTTCAATTAATGATCCAAAAGGTTTACATTATTACTTAGAAGAATCACTAATGCAAACTAAACAAGATAATATGAGATATTCACCAAAATACTTATTTTTCGATTAAATCAGATAAAATAACTCTGTAATTCAATTCAAAACTTTATCAACAAGTTCAAATAACTAAACAAGAGTCAAATTCATTGACAACATTCAAAATACCATGTTTGTCAAAAACCCTAATGGAAAATTACTCCATAGATGAAAAGAAACACTTCGTTTTAATGGAAAGAAAATATTACAACCATCTTTCAACCCAAACTTGTGTATTGAATTGATTGTTGGTAGAAAACATGATGAATTCTTGCATCTTCAGCCTCATGTCACGATTCAAATTCTACTAAGTCGTAATAATACCTAACCTAACCCGCTAGGCGAACCAACCAATATAAAAGACAATCCATACTGGAGTTTATCAAATAGATAATAAAATAGGAGCGCAAAATATAATACAAACTACTCCAAGAACTAGTGTCACTAGTCATGCGCAACTAAAAAATAGAATACAATATTGGTATGAAGAAAATATATGATCTGTTTTAAACAAAAATACAAGTTCGAAACTACCATGAACAAAATGGTAGCTAATAACTAGAATGTTGATTCTTTTTAATGCTCACCCTCTAACTCTACAATAACTTAGCTCCAAAATCTGCACGCAAGGTACAGAAATATATTATGAGTACAACCGACCTTATGTACTCAATAAGTATCAAGACTAGCCTAAAAAAAATAGTAGCGAGGTTTAGTCAAAATATATATATATTTACTTTATATAATGT
The DNA here is from genome assembly GCF_000390325.3 of Nicotiana tomentosiformis. Classification (NCBI taxonomy): domain Eukaryota; kingdom Viridiplantae; phylum Streptophyta; class Magnoliopsida; order Solanales; family Solanaceae; genus Nicotiana; species Nicotiana tomentosiformis. The sequence continues at coordinate 79,302,056 of NC_090823.1, read as the reverse complement.
GTGCAGTTCATAAGCATATGAAGAAATAAAAAAATAACCAAGGAGCAACAAATATGAATAATAAGGTGCACAGTCAAAGTAAAAGATAAGAAACATATTTTCTTAGATATCAAGATCAAAAGTATATATGAATACACCGAATTCTCATATAAATGAGCTATGTATCAGCAATATTTGAATGCATCTATGTAATTATAAAATATTATAATGATCCGATAGGTCGTTTTATGTATTTGAGTCTCGTTTTCCCTTTTGAAGCTTCCTGTATGTGCATTTATGGTTTTATAACTTGTGGGAATAGTTGATTTCTTTTTGGGGATGTTTTGGATTGATTTGGAATGGTTGGTTCTTAGTTTGAAAGCTTAAGTTGAAAATATTGACTGAGGTTTGACTTTTGAGAATACGACCCCGGAATATTTTAATGGTTTCAATATGTTCATATGGTGATTTTGGACTTAGGTGTATGCTCAAAATTAAATTCGGAGGTTCCCAGGTTGAATTGGGTCTTTTTCACGGAAGTTGTCAATTTGAAGGTTTGAAATTTTTTTAAATTTGATAGTAGGTTGACTTTATGACAATCGGGTTCAGATTTTTGTTTCGGGACTTGGAATAGGTCTGTTTTGTCAATTGAAATTTGTGTGCAAAGTTTGGCATCATTCCGAGTTGGTTTGATACGAATCGAACGCTTGGTTTCTTTGTGAAGTCTATGTGTTTTGGTATACGGATTCGTGGCTCTGGATGTTATTTTGGTGTTTTGATTTTGAGAGCAAGTTCGTATGATGTTTTAGACTTCTGTGGATATTTGGTTCGGAGCCCCAGGGGTTCGGGTGAGATTCAGATGCGTTTTGGATTTGTTTGGACTTGTTTCATAGCTGTTGGTGTGCTAGTGCTGCATTTATCGTAAATGGGAGCACCGGTTCGCATTTTTGAAGTACCACATTTATGAGATGAACATTGCATTTGCGAAAGGGGCTGGGAAAGGCAGGCTTCGCACAACATCGCAAATGCAAGAAGGGGTTTGGGGCTGGGCAGGTCGCATTTGCGATCATGTGGTCGCTTTTGCAGAGTGGGGCTGGCGGCTGAGATTTCACATTTGCAAAGTAGGAGTCGCTTTTGCGATATTTTCTGGGCACAACAGGGGTCACATTTGTCCGCATTTGTGGGGATTCACATTTGCGACTTCCGTAGCTGAATAAATATTGGGATTTTGGAACTTAGTCTTATTTTATCACATTTTGGAGCCGTAAACTCTGTGGGAGGAGATTTTCATACAAAGCTATTGGGTAAGTAATTTTGACTCAATATATAACATAATTTTTTATGATTTTTAATATCTAAATCATGATATTTGAAGAGAAATTTTGGAGATTTTTGACTATGTTTTGAAAAATAAAAATTTAAGATTTGAGAGTCGATTTGGACTAGGATTTAAAAACCAAACACATATTTAGACATGTGGGGTTATGAGTAGTCAAGATCTACCCTTCGACTCGAGTTTGACTAGACGGTTCCAAGGTTGACTTTTGTTGACTTTTGGGAAATTGTGTAAAGATCTTAACTTTATTAATCGAAATTAGTTTCTCTTATATTGTTTGATATTATTAAGTTATTTTTGGCTTGATTTGAGCCGAGCAGAGGTGAATTTTAAAGGAAAAGTTTTTTTAGAGTATTGAATTGGCCTAATTGAGGTAAGTATCTTGCCTAACTTTGTGTGGGCGAATTACCCCTTAGGATTTGGTCTATTTGCATCATTTGTACTATGTGAAACGATGAATACATAAGGTGACAAGTGTGTACACGAATATATGCATGGTAATTGACTGGATTAGACCTTAGACTATTAATATGCTTTTAATTGGAGTTGTTATTATATGAAGCGCACGGTTGTTTTTCACTCCCCTTAACCTTGTGTTATTGTTGTGAATTCTATATATATTGTTGTTGAGATGTGGGATATATATTGTTGTTTCTTTGGTGTTATTGTTTGGGCGATGTGGTGGTATATGTGCACGTGTGGTGCAGTTGATTGTTGTGTTGTGAATGAGATGAGCATGCGACGACATAAGGGTGATGCATTTATTGATGCGCATACGGCGAGATAAGGGGGCTTATGCGCGTGTTGCAAGTAAAGGAAAATACTTCATTGTGATGCACACATGGCGAGACAAGAGGTCTTATGCGTGTGTAGCTATGTAAGGGGATATATTTCTTTGTAAAGCTCATACGACGTCATAAGAGTGAGTTGTGATTATGTTATATGGCACTTCGGGGTGATCTTGATGTTATTCTTGTGTTGGAACAAGTTGATGTTTTGAACATGTTATTGTTTTCCTTAAATGATTTCACTTTGTGTGTTTATGTGCTTTGGTTAATTTGCCATGTTATCACATGCCTATTCCTTGTTGCTATTTATTTGGTTATGTTTTTCGTTGTTAGTTTATATTGATATTTTGCACAGGTTATTTATCTAGTGAGTGTCTTGACTTGTACCTTATCACTACTCCATCGAGGTTAGTCTTGATATTTACTGGGTACCGATTATGATGTACTCATACTACGCTTCTGTATATTTTTGTGCAGATTTAGGTACCTCAGATCGTCTTAGTAGCTAGAGATTCGAGCTAAGTTGTGGAGACTTCAAGGTATACTTGATGGTCCGTTCACATGCCTCAATGTCACCTTTTACTATTTCTTTGCTACTGTTATTGTATTTTTAAACAATATTGTATTTTGATATTTCTAGTGTACTCTCTATAGAGATTATGGCTCAGTATTACCGAATTTTGGAATTTATGTGACTTTTGTATTATGCTTTTGGTAATGTTATGTTACTTTTCAGCTTTCATTAATATTTAAGTTGGTATTTGGTTATGATGATCTTGCTACGTGATAGACTTACCTAGTCCTAGGAACTAGGTGTCATCACAATCCTTAAGGTGGGATTTTGGGTCATGACAAGTTGGTATCAGAGCTTTAGATTCATAGGTTCTACGAGTCATAAGCAAGTTTAGTAGATTCTTGCGGATCGATACGGAGACGTCTATAATTATCTTCGAGAGGCTATGAATCTATTAGGAAAGTTCCACTTCTTTCATTCCTTATCGTGCGGATTTATTGATTTTGGAAATTGAGCCTTTGTCTTTCTATTCTCTCACAGATTGGTGAGGATACAAGCTTTAGTCACTAATGATGTTGCCCCTGATGTGGGTGTTACTAATGGTCGGGGTAGAGGCCGAGGTAGAGGCAGGGCACGTGATGCGGCGAGGGGCCGTGCTAGGGCTGCGGCTGAGGAGCCACTAGTAGCTCCGGTTAGGGAGCATGTATTCGAGGCGCATGTTGCTACCCTTGCTCTTCAGGATACTTTAGCGCACTTCCTGAGCATGTTTGGTACCTTGGCTCAAGCGAGATTGATCCAGTTGCACCAACTACTTCTTAGGCTGGGGGAGGAGTTCAGACTCCCGCCGCCCGTACTCTAAAGCAGCGGGCTCATGGTTGATTAGGCTCCGGGTGTTATGCCGGTGCAACCCGTAATTGTGGTTTAGCCTGAGGTCAGTCCAGTAACGTTAGAGGAGGAGTAGAAGAGGTTAGAGAGGTTCAAGAAGTATCATTCTCCTATATTCAGTGGCGCAGCTTCAAGGGGTGCATAGGGTTTTCTAGACCAGTGTCACCGTATTCTGCGCACTATGGGCACAATGGAGTTGAGTGAGGTTGACCTTATTACTTTTTAGCTGATAGGGCCGACATATAGATAGTGGCAGACTTATGAGGAGAGTAGGACAGCTGGCGCAACACTACATACTTGGGCTTTATTCACTGATCTATTTTTGAGGGAGTTCGTCCCACAGACCCTCAGAGATACGTTGTGCACTGAGTTCGAGCAGTTGCGTTAGGGGACTATGACAGTGTCTGAGTTTGCTATGAGGTTTAGTGAGTTCTCTCGTCATGCACCTGCTTTAGTTTCCACTATTAGAGAGAGAGAGAGTCCACATATTTATTGAGGTACTCGGTTATGATCTTAGATTTAGGATGTCACGGGACTTGGAGACTGATACTCCATTGTAGGTTGTGGAGATCGCTAGGAGGTTGGAGCATATCCGCGACCAGGAGAGGGAGGCCAAGAGGCCTCGAGATTTTGGAGGATTTAGTGGTTCCTGCTTTGAAGTTTCAGCTTGTCATAGCCGAGGTTATATCAGTCGACTAGTTCAATCTGCACTTCAGGTTACTCGCATCGCTCCAGCTATTTAGGGACCTCAGAATACTCATTTTGGACAGCCATCTTCCAGTGCACCTCATGCACGGGGTTCCTATAATGGTTATTCTAGCAGTCCAAGTCACTCAGTACCAGCAACCCGCCCGTAGAGAGGTTGTTTAGAGTGTGGTGATACTAGGCACATGGTGAGGGATTGTCCCAGACTTTAGAGGAGTGGACCTCCGCATGGTATTCAGTCTATGGATTCTGCTCCAGTTATTACTCCACTTGCACAACTAGCTTAGGGTGGAGGACAGGCGAGTAGAGGACATCCTAGATGGGGAGGTCAGGCCTGTTGTTATGATTTCCCTGGTAGGACTGAGGCTGTTGCATCAGATGCTGTCATCACAGGTATTATTCCGGTCTGTCATAGGGATGCTTCAGTTTTATTAGATCCGGGTTCCACTTTTTTTATATGTATCATCTTACTTTGCTTCATATTTGGATATGTCTCGTGATTCTTTGAGTACCCCTGTTTATGCGTCTGCGCCTGTTAGGGATTCTATCATGGTAGACCGTGTCTATCATTCTTGTTTGGTCACTATCAGGGGTTACGAGACTAGGGTTGACCTTTTGTTACTCAATATGGTGGAATTTGATGTGATTTTGGGCATGGAATGGTTGTCACCATATCACGTTATTCTTGATTGTCACACTAAGACCATGATGCTAGTTGTTTCTCCCAAACACACACGTAAGTATACATGGTCGTACAAGTAATAAAATGATAAGTCAATTGTCGAATCCACAGAGACTTGTATTAACTACCCACTAAATTCACCAAGATTGTTAATTAGTTGAGCCAATTCGAGTTCAAAAGTGTGATTATACTAAATAATAATTCTAACTAGTAACTAAATTATCAAGCAGTAAAATGATTATTATGTATTCAGTAGAGATAAATATTTCAGGGCTCTGTCGATTCACCAATCATATTGTGTTCTAGTTAACTCTCCCTTTCATACAATTCACTCATGGTTGCTAATTAATCAAATAATTACTCTCGTAGCTTTCTCCCGAAGTACTACTCGCCCATTCAAAATAGATTAATGCCTATTTTCCTATGAAATCAATCTATTAAGAATGAATTAAGATTACGATATTTAATTAAGCACGGTGACTAAGTATATTCCTATCCTAACCACAAATCCACCCCCTAGAGTTAAGATCGTGCTCTCTTCAATTTTCTCTAATCTAAACATGGCTTTCCCAGGCATAGCATAGATATTAAAGATGAAGAAAACTGAGATCTCTTCGCTCCCGAATGTTTCTCGTGTGTATTCTCTCTTCAAAGTGGCGCCCCCTCCAAAAATAGGCTTAGCCTTGCTTTTATACGCGTTAGGTAGGTCTAAGGCCGAAATAACCTTGTCCCGGGCAAAGTTGGAAAAACTTTCTGTCGCCAGTGTCCAACCCAGCGCCCCACGCTGGGCTTCTTATGGGTTCTGCCTCTGGCGCCACAGGTGGCGCTGAAAATCCAGCTTCCCTTTTTTCCGTCCGTTTTGGCTCTAATCTCACATCTTTCACCCCCAATTTTTTTTGGATGATTCCTACACATAAAAACACCCCGAATTAATATAAATCAACATATTTTACATCCGAAATCCACGAAACACGAGTAAAACATGAGGCGATATACATATAAATATATATACTTTAAGCTAAATATCACTGACTATGCAGGGTTACCGAGGTTGGAGTGGAGACGTACATTGGGTCATGTTCCTAGTATGTTGGTATTCTTTCTGAGGGCACAATGGATGGTTGAGAATGGGTGTTTGGCATACTAGAGTTTGTGAGGGATGTTAGTGCTGATACTCCTACCATTTAGTCAGTTTCGGTAATTGCTTTATAAGGGTTTCATCAGATCGAGTGTCTCACCTTGGGGTGCTCCAGTTCTATTTGTGAAGAAGAAAAACAGCTCTATAGGGATGTGTATTGACTACAGGTAGCCGAACAAAGTTATCGTCAAGAACAAGTACCCACTACCGCGTATTGATATTTGTTTGATCAGCTTCAGGGTGCTAGAGTATTCTCGAAGATTAACTTGAGATCGGGGTACCATCAGTTGAAGATCCGAGCTTCAGATATTCCGAAAATGGCTTTCAAGATCTGCTATGGGCACTATGAGTTTTTGGTGATGTCTTTTGGGATGACCAATGCCCCAGCAGCCTTTATGCACTTGATGAACAACGTGTTCCATCCATATCTTGATTCCTTCATCATCATGTTCATTGATGATATTTGGTGTATTCTCATAGGCGGGAGGATCATGAGCAACACTTGAGGATCGTGCTCCAGACTTTAAGGGAGAATAAGCTATATGCTAAATTCTCAAGGTGCGAGTTTTGGCTCGATTCAGTGGCATTATTGGGCCATGTGGTGTCTAATAAGGGGATTAAGATAGACCCGGAGAAGATTGAGGCAGTTCAGAGTTGGCCCAGAAATTCTAACACTACAGAGATCCGAAGTTTTCTAGGCTTAGCTAGGTATTATCCCCGTTTCGTGGAGGTGTTTTCATCCATCGCTGCTCATTTGGCTAGATTGACTCAGAAGGGTGTCCCATTTAGGTAGTCTGACAAGTGCGAGGAGATCTTTCAGAAGCTCGATACTGCCTTGACTACAACTCAAGTTTTGGTTTTTCCTTCAACGTTGGGTTTGTATACAGTCTATTGCGATGCTTCTCGAATTGACATTGGATGCGTGTTGATACAAGAGGGTAGAGTGATTGCTTATGTTTTGCGTTAGTTGAAGCCCCATGAGAAGAACTACTAGTACATGATTTAGAGTTGGCAGCCATTGTTCACGCACTCAAGATTTGGAGGCATTATCCTTATGGCGTGTCATATGAGGTGTTCACAGATCAAATGAGTCTACACCACTTATTCAAGCAAAAGGATCTGAACTTGAGGTAACGGAGGTGGTTAGAGCTACTAAAGGACTATGATATCGCCATTCTTTATCATACTGGAAAGGCCAATGTGGTGGATGATGGTTTGAGTAGGAAGGCTAAGAGCATGAGGAGTCTTGCTTTTATTCCGATTGGGAAGAGATCATTAGCTTTGGATGTTCAGGCTTTAGCCAACAGGTTCATAAGGTTGGATGTTTCGAAGCCTAGCCAGGTTCTTGCTTGAGTGGTTTCACGGTCTTCATTGTTTGAGTGCATCAGGGCGTGCCACTATGATGATCTCCACTTACTTTTCCTTAAGGACACGATGTAGCACAACGATGACAAGGAGGTGACTATTGGTGGTGATGGGGTATTAAGGCTTCAGGGCCGGATTTGTGTGCCCATTGTGGATGGGTTACTGGAGATGATTCTTGAGAAGACCCATAGTTCGCGGTATTCCATTCATCCGGGCACCGCAAAAATGTACCATGATTTGAAGCAACACTACTGGTGGAGAAGAATGAAGAAAGATATTGTGGAGTATGTGGCTCGGTGTTTGAACTGTCAGCAGGTGAAGTACGAGCATTAGAAACCAGGTGGTTTGCTTCAGAGGCTTGATCTTCCGAAATGGAAGTTAGAGCGTATCATTACGGATTTTGCAGTTGGACTTACATGGACCTTGAGGAGATTCGATGCAGTATGGTCATTGTGGACAGACTGACCAAGTCTGTACACTTCATTCCAATCATGACTAACTACTCTTCTGAGCAGCTAGCTCAGATTTATCTTCGTGAGATTGTTCTCCTTCATGGTGTGTCAGTGTCTATTATATTGGATCGAGGCACACAGTTCACAATGCATTTTTGGAGAGCCGTGCAAGATAATTTGGGCACTCAAGTCGAGCTGAGTACGTCATTTCATCCAGTGACGGACAAGCAGTCGGAGTGCACTATCCAGATCTTGGAGGATATGTTACGTTCCTGTGTTATTGAATTTAGGGGCTCATGGGATCAGTTTTTTCCGCTAGCAGAGTTTGCCTACAACAACTATCAGTCGAGCATCCAGATGGCTCCGTACGAGGTATTATATGGAGGATAATGTCGTTCTCTGGTTGTTTGGCTTGAGCCTAGGAAGGCTAGGTTGTTAGGCAATGATTTGGTCCGAGATGCCTTGGAGAAGGTGAAGTTTATTTAGGATCGGCTTCGTACAGTACAATCCAAGCAGAAGAGTTATGCTGATCGGAGGGCTCGTGTTGTGGCATTCCTGGTGGGTGAGAGGATTCTACTCAAAATTTCACCCATGAAGGGTGTGGTGAGGTATATTGGTCCTTTTAAGGTTCTTGCGAGAGTGGGTGAGGTGGCCTACAGACTTGTATTGCCACCCAGCTTATCGGGAGTTCACCCGGTGTTCCATATTTTTATGCTCCAGAAGTACTATGGCGATCCGTCACATGTGTTAGATTGCAGCTCAGTTCAATTGGACAAGGATTTGACCTATGTTGAGGAGCCGGTGGCTATATTGGACAGATAGGTCCGGAAGTTGAGGTCCAAGAGCATTGCGTTGGTGAAGGTTAGTGGAGAGATCAACCAGTCGAGGAGGCGACTTGGGAGACCGAGCATGATATGTGGAGCCATTATAGTCATCTTTTTAGCACTTTAGGTATGTCTCTATACTCGTTCGAGGATGAACGTTTATTTAAGAGGGGAGAATGTAATGATCTGACCAGTTGTTTTGTGTATTTGAGCCCCATTTCCCATTTTGAAGCTTTCTTTATGTGCATTTATGGTTTTATGACTTGCAGGGATGGTTGATTTCATTTCAGGGAGATTTTGGATTGATTTGGATCGATTGGTTCTTAGTTTTGAAGCTTAAGTTGGAAATATTGACCGATGTTTGACTTTTGTAAATGACCCCGGAATGGTGTTTTGATGGTTCCAATAGGTTCGTATGGTGATTTTAGACTTAGGCGTATTCCCAAAATTGAATTCGGAGGTTCCTAAGTTGAATTGGCTCTTTTTGTCGGAAGTTGTTAATTTGAAGGTTTAGAAATTTCCTAAATTTAACCATAGGTTGACTTTATGAATATCGGGTTCAAATTTTTGTTTCGGGACTTGAAATAGGTCCGTTTTGTCATTTTGAACTTGTGTGCAAAGTTTAGCATCATTCCGAGTTGGTTTGATAGGAATCAGACGCTTGGTGGTGATTTTAGAAATTCTTGAGTTTCTTTGGGAAGTCTATGTGTTTTGGTGTCCGATTCGTGGTTTAAGATATTATTTTGGTGTTTTGAGTTCGCGAGGGAGTTAGACGGATATTTTTAGTCTTGTGTGGAGCCCCGATGGCTCAGGTGAGTTTCGAACGCGTTTCGGATTTGTTTGGACTTGTTTCATAGATGTTGGTGTCACACTGGTGCTACAATGATTGCAAATGCAAGCACCAATTCGTATTTGCAAAATACCGCATTTTTGAGATGAACATCGCATTTGCGAAGGGGGATGGGAAAGGAAAGCTTCGCATTTGCGAAGCCAGCGTCGTAAATGCGTGAAAGGGTCTGAGTAGGTTGCATTTGCGACCATGTGGTCGCTTTTGCGGAGTAGGGTTGGCAGCTGAGATTTTGCTTTTGTGAAGTAGGAGTTGCTTTTGTGACATTTTCTGGGCACAACAGGGGTTGCATTTGCAATCTTTTTATCGCATTTGCGACTTCCGCAGCTGAATAAATATTGGGATTTCGGGACTTAGTCTCATTTTATCATATTTTGGAGCCCTAGACTCAATGGGAGGGGATTTTAGGAGAAGATTTTCATACAGAGCTATTGGGTAAGTGATTTTGACTCAATTTTGATTATATAACATGATATTGTATGATTTTTAGCATCTAAATCATGGGATTTGAAGGAATATTTTGAGGTTTTTGATTACGTTTTGAAAAATAAAAAATTGAGATTTGAGAGTCGATTTGGACTTGGATTTTAAAACCAACACATATTTGGATTCACGGGGTTATGCGTAGTCGATATCTAACCTTCGACTCGGGTTTTGATCGTGCGTGCCAGGGTTGACTTTCTGAAAATTATGTAAAGATCATAATTTTATTAATTGAAATTGGTTTCTCTTGCATTGTTTGATATTATTAAGTCATTTTTGCTAGATTTGAGCCGAGCGAAAGTGAATTTTAAAGGAAAAACATTTTTAGAGTATTGAATTAGCCTAATTGAGGTAAGTATCTTTCCTAACTTTGTTTGGGGGAATTACCCCTTAGGATTTGGTCTATTTGTATTATTTGTACTATGTGAAACAATGTGTACATAAAGTGACGAGTGAGTACATGGGCGTACGTGTGGTAATTGACCAGATTAAACCTTAGGCTATTAATATGCCTTGAATTGGAGTTGTTTTTAAATGAATTGGTCATTGTTTTCATTATATGATTTCACTTTGTGTGTTTACAAGCTTTGGTTAATTTGCCGTGTTATCACATGCCTATTCCTCGTTGCTATTTGTTTGGCTATGTTATCCGTTGTTAGTTTATATTGATATTCTGCACAAGTTATTTGTCTAGTGAGTGTCTTGACTTGAACCTCGTTACTACTCTTCCGAGATTAGTCTTGATACTTACTGGGTACCGATTATGGTATACTCATACTACGTTTCTGTACATTTTTGTGCAGATCCAGGTACCTCGGATTGTGCTAGTCACTAGAGATTCAAGCTGAGTTATGGAGACTTCAAGGTATACCTATTGTTCCGTTCACAGGCCTTGAAGTCACCTTCTACTATTTCTTTGCTACTGTTTATCATATTTCCAAACAATGTTGTATTTTGAGATTTCTAGTGTACTCTCTGTAGAGCTTATGACTCAGTGTTATCGGGTTTTGGGATTTATGTGACTTTTGTATTCCGCTTTTGCTTATGTTATGGTACTTTTCAGCTTTCATTAATTTTTAAGTTGGTGTTTGGTTATGTTGATCTTGCTACCTGATAGGCTTACCTAGTCATTGTCGTGACAAATGTCATGAGAATGACTCAAACTTTACATCAACCGATACCCTCCAAGTGTCCAAAACCTGCTAATTATCCCCATGCATATGTAAAAAGTCGAGTAGAATATTGGGATGGAAGGCATGAATATTGCATGTAAGAATGCATGAATATGGTATCTCGTGTCAAACCATAAATTTGTCGATTTCTCAGAGCCTACGCACATACGACTCAAAGTAACATGTGTAATCATGTGACTCCGGAGGGATGGATCCATTCACCATATTTAAGCATAATATATCTACAATCAATCATCAATCCACACAGAAACAACCATCGTATCAATATTCCTCTCATCATCATTATGTATATATCAATCCACACGAAAATATCCATCGTGCTAATATCTCTCTCATTTGCCATGCATATATATCAATCTATATAGAAACACCCATCATAACAATATCACTCTCATCCTCACCATGGATGTACATGAGAGACTACACACATGATGCAATATGTACAAGAGGGATAATTATGCATGGCGTATACATATGTACAAGAAATACTCGATAGGAATGGTGTATGCATATGCATAATAAATGATCACAACTATAACATATAATTCAACATACATTTAGCCCATCATACCCAAATAAAATGCCAAAAGCCTATACATGATCTATAGGATACGTAATAATGCTCAAGTAGTCATACAAATAAGTAAAGCATTCCACAAGTAGAACATGTACCAAAATAGGGCATAGAGAAGCCTAAAACCTACCCAAGCATTGTTACAACCTTGGTATATATATATACTGCCACCTCACATATATGTCACCCTCAAACACTGTAACGACCCGATCGATCATTTTGAGAATTAGTGTTCGGTTCGATGGCTTAAGGTCTCAAACAACTTCGTATTATGTATTATGACTTGCGTGTATGTTCGAGTTCGATTTTCAGATGATTCGGGATTGATTTAAAAGAACAATTCTTATTTTAGAAGCTTAAGTAAAAAGAGTTGACCGGAGTTTGACTTTTATGTAGATGACTCCGGAATGGCATTTTGATGATTTTAATAGATTCGTATGGTAATTTTGGACTTGGGCATATGCCCGGATTTGCATTTGGATGTTTCTAGAAGGTTTCGATACTATTTGGAGAAAGTTAGCAATTTGAAGGTTTGGAAAGTTCATAGATTTGACCTGGATTTGACTTCGATGTTATCGGGTTCAGATTACTGTTCTGAGATTCGAAATAGGTTCGATATGTCATTTAGAACTTGTATGGAAAATTTGGGTTCATTCCGGATTGGTTAGGCTCGAATCGGATGCTTGGTTCGAAGTTTAAAGTTTGTGAACTTAAGAGATTGATCTTGATCGATGATTCTTGGTTTTGATGTTGTTATGTGGGATTTAAGGCCTCGAGTAGGTCCGTATTATGTTTTGGGACTTATTGGTATGTTCGAACGGGGTCCCGAGGGGCTCAGGTGAGTTTCTGATAGGGTTGGGTTGTGTTGCGCTTATTGTTTATGTTTAGACGTCGTTTCTTCAAGCATAAATGGTACCAAATTAAGCAAATGAGCTCTAATTTATGTTTTTATTGAAGCATAGACCTGTATCGTAATTACGGAGCTATAACAAAAAGAATCATCAAATTTGGACATTGTGTGAGGGAGTTATGCTCATTTTAGTGTCGGAGAAGAGAGCTAGTGTTGGTGCTTCGCAGATGCAAAGTTGGGTTCGTATGTGCGACCCTGCATGTGCAACAAATGGTCCGCAAAAGAAGAAATGCCTGTGTATAAAAGGCCAGACTGTGTTATTTTGGTATTTTGAGCATATCTTGAGTTCTAGAGTTCCGATGGAGGTGATTTTCGTGGCGTTCTTCTCGTATTTTCATAGGGGTCAGTATCTAATCTCATTTTTTTTAATTTTAACATGATTAAAGTAGTTCATTTGTGAATTAGTCCATGTTTTTTTCGAAGAATTGAGGGTTTTTATCAAAACATTTTTTAAAGAGAATAATTGGGTTTTGAACATCGATTCGGAGTCAGAATTGAATGAAAGTAGTATAGTTGGACTCGTAATTGAATGAGTGTTCGAAGTTTGTGAATTTTGTCGAGTTCCGAGGTACGGGGCCTTGGGTTGACTTTTTGAGTTGACTTTTTAGTTTTCATTAAACATCGAAGCTTTATTATCCGGAATTATTTCTTATGATTTTTATTTATGATATTGAGTTATTTTGGCTAGTTTGAGTTGTTCTGAGGTTTGTTTCACACTAGAAGGTCATTTAAAGTATTGATTTGGCTTCCTTAGGATAAATATCTTGCCTAACTTTGTGTGAAAAAATTACCCCTTAGGATTTGAGTCGTTTGTGCTATTTTTATGTCATGTGAAAGCCATGTACGCGAGGTGACGAGTACATACTCGGGCTTATATATGGAAATTGACCGGTTTAGACTCTTAGGCTTCTTTTATGTATTTATTTGGAATTGTTAGCCCATGTTATATCTTTTAATTGTCTTGTTTACTTTCACATGATTTATTTGAAGTTGTTGTTACATGTCACATCCTTTACTTGTCAAGTTTACTCTTATATGCTTTATTTGAAGTTGTTACCTCTTTTATCATTATGTGACTTCCTTTATTGTTGATTTACTCTTAATATAAATTGTTATTACATGATATCCTTTTTGTTGCCTGGTTATTCTCATGCATTTTGACGTAGTTTCTAGTTCGTGCCATCTCTTTTATTGTTAGCCTATTTCATACACTAGAATCTAAAGTTTGCCATTTCATTGAAATACCTTTATTATCGAGTTTATCCTTAAGAAATTAATTGAAGTTATTGAAAGTCATTAATCTATTTTAATTGAAGTTGTATTTTAAGGGAGTGTTGTTCATAGTTGAGTTACTTTCTCATTCATTATGTTGATATTGAGCCTTTGACCATGCTGGGCGGGTTGTAATATTGAGCCTGTAGCCATGCCAGACGGATTGTGATATTGAGCCTATGACCATGCCAGGCGGATTGTGATTGTGAGCTTGTGATCATGCCCAGCGAATTGTGATATTGGCACGTGAGTTGTCCGTGCGGTTGTGACTTGAAATGTGGGCACAAGGTGCTGTGAGCATATGATTGTGGGTTGAGACTCGTGACTTGTAACTATGAGATGATGTATCTAGGAGTAATTTCGTTGCGAAACTTGTGCTAGAACTACTTGACTCAATTGGTTGTTATTTGTTTTCCTTATTTGGTTTTAATGGTACTTTCATGGTATTCGTATTACTTTACTGTTTATATCATATGTTGATTCTTGTTGCCATTTACTGATTCATGCTTTCATTATTAGCTTTGTAGTTCTATACTGCACAAGTTATTTTGACTAGTAGGTGTCTTGACTTGTACCTCGTCACTACTCCACTGAGGTTAGTCTTGATACTTACTGGGTATTGATCGTGGTGTACTCATACTACATTTCTGCATATTATTTTTTGCAGAGCCAGGTATTGGAGATATCAGACTCGGGCAGAGCTAGCTTATTGATCGCGAGGATTTAAGGTAGAGCTGCTTGGTCATCGCAGTCCCTTGGAGTCCTTTTCCTTTCATTGTACTGTCAGCTTGTTATTTGAACAGTATTGTATTTCGATCCTTGAGATCTTTCCATGTATTCAACTAGAGTTCGTGACTCTGTATTACCTAGTCTTGGGAGGTTGTTATGATTATTGCTGCATAGACTTATTTCGCTTTTGTTTCGGTATTCATATTAAAATCTATTTTAAATTATCATTTTTAAAATTAGCTTAATCATTGTACTAATCGGCTTACCTAGTCTTAGAGACTAGGGGCCATCACGATGCCTGTGGTGAGATTTTATTTTGTGACAGGTTGGTATCAAAGCTCTAGGTTCATACGTTTTACGAGTCACAAGCAAGTTTAGTAGATTCTTGCGGATCGGTACGGAGATGTCTGTACTTATCTTTGAGAGGCTACGAACAATTTGGAAAATTTAACTTCTTTCATTCATGTCGTGCGGATTTGTTGATTTTAAAGTTTGAGCCTTTGTATCTCTATTCTTTCACAGATGGTGAGAACACGCGCTACTGAATCAGCTGAGTAGACACCCATTCCCCCTGCTAGAGCAGCGTGAGGCCAGGACCGAGGTAGAGGTCGAGGAGGGGCACGTGCCGCAGCTAGAGCACCTGCTAGAGCAGCATTTGAGGAGCTGCCAGTAGCTTCGATTGGGGGACAGGTACTGGAGGCGCCTGTTGTTACCCATGGACTTCAAGAGACTTTAGCGCAGTTCATGAGCATGTTTGGTCCATTGGCTCATGTGGGATTGATTTTTGTTGCATCAACCACTTCGCAGATTGGGGGAGGATCTCAGACTCTCACCGCCCGTATTCTAGAGCTGCGAGCTCACATTGGTTAGGTTCCGGGTGTGGTGCCGGTACTGCATGTTATTTCGGTTCAGCCTGAGGTCAGGCCAGGGGCATCAGAGGAGGAGCAGAAGAGGCTTGAGAGGTTCAAGACGTATGGTCCACCTACTTTTAGTGGCACAGCTACCGAGGATGCACATGGTTTTCTAAAGAAGTATCACTGTATTCTCCGCACTATGGGTATTATGGAGGTGAGCAAAGTTGCTTTTACTATATTTCAGCTATCGAGAGCAGCGTATCAGCAGTGGTAGGTTTATGTGGAGGGTAGGCTAGCTGATGCAGCACCACTTACTTGGACTCAGTTTTCAGAGATATTTTTGAGGGATTTTGATCCCAGACCCTCCGGGATGCGTGGCACACAGAGTTCGAGTAGTTGCATGAGGGCACTATGGTAGAGTCAGAGTATGCCATCAGGTTCAGTGATTTATCCCGTCATGCACATACTTTGGTTCCTACAGTCAGAGAGCGAGTCCACAGATTTATTGAGGGGCTCAGTTAAGGTCTTAGATTCAGCATGGCTCGAGAGTTGGAGACTGATACTCCATTTCAGCAGGTTTTGGAGATTGCTAGGAGGTTAGAGCATATTCGGGGTGAGGAGAGGGAGGATACGGAGACTAAGAGGTTTCGAGGTTCTAGAGAATTCAGTGGATTCTACTCTTCAGTTATGTCCCATTATAGCGGAGGCTCGGGCAGTCGACCAGTCCAATCCGCACTTCACGAGTTTCCTACAATGGTTATTCTAATTATCCGGCACAGACTCAGTGCGAGAAACCATACCCACAGAGGGATTGTTATGAGTGTGGAGATACTAGGCACATCATAAGAGATTGTCTTAGACTCAGGAGAGGCGGATTTCATCAGATCACTCAGGCTATGGGATCCATTCCTTTTGCTACTCTACCTGCACAGCTAGCTAGGGGTGGAGGACAAGCGGGTAGAGGTCACCCTAGAGGCGGAGGCCCGACCCGACCCGACCCGACCCGACCCGTTGATATGCTTTCCGCGGTATTGCTAAGGCCACTGTACAGATGGTGTCATTACAGATATTGTTTTGATTTGTGATATGCTGCGCTATCCATTTCTCCATGGTTATGGTCATGCACTTCACGTGTTTGTTGTTGATATGTATATGGTTATTGATTATGAGCATTATGGCTCGAAGTATTCCATGTGGACCGGTATTTGGATTGGGTCACACATCACATCAGAGTTATGTTAGAATATGATCCTTTGTGCTTATTTCCAGTGTTTTGTTTCTTCTTTGTGTGCTGGATTCATAGCATTGCGCGTTGTGGGGGTATCTGTTGAACTTGCGGGATGACTCTCTTATTTGGTCTTCTTTCCATTGTTGGGTACATCTGAGTTATTGCTTATTTGGTGCACATATCGCATAGTATCTGGCTTTAGGTAGTATTGGTGTGGCATGTCAATAAAGCAGCTTGTATTGGATGAGGTGAGGTTATTGGACCTGAAATGAGTGCCACCAGATTTGATTAAGGTATGTTTGGAAGAATAATATCATTAGTTAGCTTAGATTTTGGCTATAGTTCTTGTCGGGCAAGAGAGCTCCACCACTTGTTGATATGATGGGTCCTTATGAGTTTGTGTGTGTTTCTTTCATCATTGGCAATGTGCGAAGATTTATAACAAGGTTTTATTTGATATGAGGTTAGTTACCGGTACTAAATTTGTTATTGAGCAGTTATTGTGGGCGGAAGTTATTTCTAGGAGTACCTGAGTTATGTGGTTTATTATGTGGAAATATCTCGGAATATGGTTATGGCTTGATATAGCTTGTTCAGACTTGCACAATGTTTAGATATGAGAATTGGGTCTTATACTGAGTTTCAGATGTTGGAAATTTAGTTCTAAGCCTTGTAGACTAAGGTTAAAGGAAGGATCTTCGGTTAGGTTGGGTAGTCGGGCTCATATGGATTGGGGTGACGTAGGATCACTCAAGGGTATATGCATGGTGAGATATGCAGTGATTGAATGGCTTTGTTACGAATCTTGGTACGTTCGAGGATGAACGTATGTTTAAGTGGGGGAGAATATAATGACCCGATCGGTCGTTTTGAACATTTGCATTCAGTTTGGTGATTTGAGGTCATGAGTAGCTTCATATGGTGTATTATGACTTGCGTGTATCATTACTTTTGGTTTTCGAGTGGTCCGGGATTGATTTGGAAGAATGATTCTCATCTAGGAAGCTATAAGTTGGGAGAGTTGACCGAGTTTGACTTTGGTGTAATTGACCTCAAATCAGAATTTTGATGTTTTGATAGGTCCGGGTGGTGATTTTGGACTTGGGCGTATGCCTGATTGCATTTGGATGTTTCTAGAAGGTTTTGGCTCTATTTGGCAAAATTTGGCAATTTGAATGTTTGAAAAGTTCATAGGTTTGACGGGGAGTTAACTTTGATATTATCAGATTTAGATTGTTGTTCCGGAAGTTGGAATATGTTCGTTTTGTCATTTTGGACTTGTGTGCAAAGTTTGGTCGGATTCCGGATGGTTTAGGCTTTAATCGGACGCTTAGTTCAAAGTTTATGAACTCAAGGGAATGATCTTGATCGACGATTCATGATTCTGATGGTATTTTGTGTGATTTGAGGCCTCGTATAGGTCCGTGTTGTTTTTGGGACTTGTTGGTATGTTCGGACGGGGTACCGAGGGGCTTAGATGAGTTCCGGGGTGGTTTCGAACCATTCCTATATGTTTTGGGAGTTGCTGGTTGCTGGTGTTTCTGTAGAGCATCACGATCGCAGAGCTAAGCTCGTGATCACATAGAGGAATTTTGGGGCAGTTGGCGTTTTGTTCTTCGCGTTCGTGGGTGAGGGACCTCATTCGCGAAGGTTGCTTGCTGGGTGATAAGTAGGGATTTTGACCGCTTATTTGCTCTCTTTTACTTGCGTTTTAGCTCAAAAATGCTTAAAGGTATTCCCGGGAACTAATAAAATGTGCTTTTGTGCAGGAATATTGGGAGACGAGCCAAAGAAGTCAAAATCAACTCATAAAGGAGTCAAAAATGGACAAGGACCAAAACAAGGCAAAAAGGCCCACAGTGCGGAACGCACAATACTATGTGCGGCCGCAGAACAATGAAACATCACTGTCAGATGTCCTTCAGAGTATGCGGACCGCACAATTATTGTGCTGCCGCAGAAGAGGAGATTTAGAGAGTTAGTTTTTGGGCAGGCTGAAGATATGCGGACCGCACCATAATTGTGCGGTCGCAGGATGAGAAGTGCGGCTGCACTCATAATTGTGCGGTCCGCAGAAGAGAAGAATCAGAGAGACATGTTCCAGTCCAAGTTCAAGTGTGTGACCGCACTCAGAATTGTGCGGTCCGCACAATCAAATGAAGTGCGGCCGCATCCCACTTTTATGCAACCGCAGAAGGCCCAGTTGACCAGTCAAGCTCAGAGTGCGGACCGCACACAGAATTGTGCGGCTGCACAACCTCCGCAGGGGCATTTTTGTAAGATATTTTTAGCTTAGTATAAATATAACTTTTTGTCATTTTTAGAAAAGGTTTTTTTTTGGGAGAGCACCTGAGCCGTTTTTCTTTACTGTTTTGAGTAATACCGTACTAGATTAGCTTCTAAACATTAGATTTTCTTTCCCTAATCAATTATTATGCATTCTATCTTAATTTCTTCTTGTACTTCTTTATTTTTTATGAGTAGCTAAATTTCTAGCTAGGGTTATGGCCCAACCCTAGTGTGGGTACTTAATGGGTGTTTGATTTAGGACTTGTTTGTGATTGGGTTAGTGATATTTATCCTATTTCTTGTTTGAATTCAAGAATTAATGGTTGAAAACATTGATTCATGCCTAATTGACTTCGTCTCTACCTGAGAAAGAGAGACTAGGTCTAGAAAAACTTGGCTAACAAGAAATTGGGGTGAACTCAAGAAATTGATAGCCCAAATTAAAGGGTTGAAACTAGAGATAGTAAGACCCGACTTGAGCATTTATCACTTGTTTTGTGCAATACCCATTTGGACTTGAGAAAGACAAATTGGGCAAAATCACTCAAACTACCGAGAGGTATAGAGTGGGTAATTGTGTGTGATTGCTATATTTCAACCCCGACCAATCAAACTTGCCCTAGAGTTTACAACCCATTAGGTAGCCACCTAGGTGGAAGTCACGACCCTAGATCTTTTATCATTTGGAAAACAACCAAAACCAAAAATATTATCTTCTAGTTTTATAATTGCAATCAAAAGTTTAAAGTAGAAGTAGAAACAACAAACAAATGTGGAAGTGTAATCTAAGGCATATCGTACAATTACACTAAATATATACCTAATCCCAATCCTAACTCCCTGAGGATTCGACCCCGACTTGCGTTGGGTATTATTATTGCTTCGACCGCCTCACTACCTATATTTGTGATGTGAGTTTGGGCGACATCAATTTTTTGGCGCCACTGCCGGGGAGTTAAACGGATTTAGCTATATATCTAGGTTTTTGTGTGATTTCTCTTCTTTTCCTTCCGAGTCACTAATTCTGTTTTTGAATTGCTTATAGGTACAATAATGGCTCTCAACAACGAGCCCATTGCCATTGGGGGAGGAAGTGGACGATGATCAAGAGGATGAGGTTCTTCCCGAACCTCAAGCAAATAAGCGAGGCCGACCACCTCATGATAATGTTCCCGTCCCCCCCATCTCTACCAAGTGTTGTATTGCATTGGGTGTTGCCGAACGAGGGTTATGTAAGTGCTATAGTCTCGCCCCGCATTAGGGAGGGCAACTTCCAAATCACCAATGTGATGCTTACACTACATGAGCAACAGGGATTCTTCACCGGGGCTCCAAATCAAAATGCTTACAAGCATCTCAAGGGGTTAGTCGATACTTGTTGGGGGAGCAAGCAAACCAATGTTTCTGAGGACGTGCTGAGGTTGAGGCTATTTCCCTTTTCTTTAAAGGGAAAAGCATTGGACTGGCTAGAGAGATTGCCCAATCATTCCATCCATACATGGGATGATTTGGCCAAAAAGATTCATTGCCAAATATTTCTCTCCAGGGCACATGGCTACACTACAGGATGAAATTCTAGCGTTCAAGCAAGAGCCCAATGAGCCATTGCACGAGATTTGGGAAAGATATCGTACCATGGTTAAAGAGTGCCCGAATAATGATATGACCGAGGCCATGATCCAACAAACCTTCTACAGGGGGGTCAACACAACAAATCAATGTGTGGTAAATCAACTCGCCGACGGGAACTTCATGAACACACCTTATGCCGAAGCTTGTGAAATTTTGGATGAGATGGCAGATACCTCATCGGCATGGCAAAGTAGGGCCAATGTTCCACAAAGTGACCCCAATGTCATTCACCTACATAAGGAACTACATGATCATTAGCAAGCTATCGCAGAGTTAACAACCACAATGAACCAATTGGCCAGTAGGGCCAATGTTCCGCAAGGTGACCCCAATGTCATTCACCTACATAAGGAACTACATGATCATTGGCAAGCTATCGCAGAGTTAACAACCACAATGAACCAATTGGCCAAAGCTCAACTGCAATAAGTTCAAGGGCCAAAACAAGTGAATGCGATGGAAGGTGTAAATATGATGATGAACAAGAGACGGAAAAAAGGTCAACAAGGGCAAAGATGTCTGAAACAATTCATGCAAGATGATAGTGGGTATGACCAAGGTGATTTATATAATGAGCAAGAAGAAGAAGTACAATACGTCAACAATTATCAAGGTCAAAGAAACAATGCTCAAAATCAACAACAATGGAGATCACTAGTAAATCAAGGAAATTGGAACAACTAAGGCCACCAAGGCAATTGGAGTGGTGGCAACAATAATCAAGGCAATTGGGGAAATAACAATAATCAAGGCAATTGGAATAATCAAGGAAACCAAGGCAATTGGGTGGCAACAATCAAAGTATTTGGGGAGGTAATCAAGGAGGGTGGAACAACAACAACAACAACCAGAGGTCGGGTTTTCAAAGGCCCCGATATTCCAACAACTGAGAAATCCAACACCCTATCCTTATCAAGGCCCGAGCTCTTCTAACAATGAGATGGGACGGATTGAAAATATGTTCAAACAAATGATGGAGAAAAATGCCGACTCTGATGCTCAATTAGCCTCCCACAACACTTCAATCCGCAATTTGGAGGTTCAACTTGGCCAAATCTCACAAGCATTAAACACTCGTCCTAAGGGGGCACTACCAAGTGATATGGTGGTGAACCCAAAGGGTGTGAATAATACGGGACATGCTATGGCCGTGACTACGAGAAGTGAAAAAAAGTGGAGATGCAACCACCTTAAATTAAAAAAGAATTGTGGATGATGATGTTGTGGTTCAAGAAGATAAAATTCCAAGCAATGTGGTTCAAGGTAATGACGAAGTGAGAATTGATATTGATGAAAATGTGGAGGAGACGCAAGAAGAGGTGAACCTGTCTAGGAAGCACGTGATTGACATACCAAAACCGGTAGTGCCAAAGGCTAAGGCACCAATGCCAAGGCCTCCTCCTCCATACCCTCAACGGCTTGCAAAGCAAAATAGTGAGAACCAATTCAAAAAGTTTATTGACATGATGAAGAGTTTGTCTATCAATGTACCATTGGTTGAGGCGTTGGAACAAATGCTGGGTTATGCAAAGTTCATGAAGGACTTGGTAACCAAGAAGAGGTTGATGAATTATGAAACTATCAAGATGACACATCAAGTGAGTGCTATTGTGCACTCAATGGCTCCGAAATTGGAAGATCCGGGTGCTTTCACAATCCCTTGCACTATTGGGAGCGCCGACTTTGCCAAAACTTTATGTGATTTGGGGGCAAGTATCAACTTGATGCCCTACTCTGTGTTCAAAACTTTGGGAATTGGGCAACCAAAAACCACATCTATGAGGTTGCAAATGGAGGATTGGACTATGAAGAGGCCATTGGGAATTATTGATGATGTGTTAGTCCGTGTTAATAAGTTTATCCTTCCAGCGGACTTTGTGATCCTTAATTATGAGGTTGACTGCGAGGTGCTTATTATCTTGGGTAGACCTTTCCTTGCTACGGGGAAGGCTCTTGTTGATGTGGAAGTCGGTGAGCTCACTTTCCGGGTGGGTGACGAAAAGGTGGTTTTCCATGTGTGCAAATCGATGAGGCAACCAAATAGCAACGAAGTTTGTTCATTCGTGGATTTAGTGACCAAAGTAATTGTTGATGATGCTAGTGCCACAATGAATGTTGAGGATAATTTGAAAGCCGTATTGCTCAACCTTGATGATGATGAGGAGAAAGAAGGCTATGGGGAGTGTGTGAATGCATTTCAAGGGATGGGGTCGTACACTTATGTGTGATGACCCAAAATGTCATCTTTAAAGTTAATAATTAATTCTATATTCTAAGACCTCGAAAAATACTATATATTATTACTCGACTTGCGTGCGCAGTCCGTAAAATTTTCCGAAAAGTTTTTATGCGAAAAATAAATTAAAATGTGAATTAGAGCTTTAAAACACAATTGAGTTGACTTTGGTCAACATTTTTAGCAAACGGAATCAGATCAGTATTTTGACAGTTTCGGTAGGTCCGTATCATGATTTGGGACTTGGATGTATGCCCGGAATCAAATTCCGAGGTCCCTAGCCCGAGATATGGAATTGTGATAAAAATTTATAAGTTTAAGTTCAAATAGTGACCGAATGTCGTATTATGTGCAAACAACCCCGGAATAGAATTTTAATGATTCCAACAGTTCTTTATGGCGATTTTGAACTTAGGGGCGTGATCATAATTTTATTTGGAAGTCCGTAGTGAAATTAGGCTTGAAACGGCTAAAATAAGAATTTAAAGTTTGGAAGTTTGACAGGGGAGTTGACTTTTTGATATCGGGGTCGGAATCCAGTTCTGAAAATTTTCACAGCTCCGTTATGTCATTTATGACTTGTGTGCAAAATTTGAGGTCAATCGGACTTGATTTATTAGGTTTCGACATCGAATGTAGAAGTTGGAAATTTTAAGTTTCATTAAGCTTGAATTGGAGCATAATTCGTGGTTTTAGCGTTGTTTTATGTGATTTGAGGTTTCAAATAAGTTCGTATGATATTTTAGGACTTGTTGGTATATTTGGTTGAGGTCCTGAGGGCCTCGGGTGAGTTTCAGATGGTTAACGGATCAAAAAATGGGACTTAAACAGCTGCTGCAAAAGTTGCTGCAAATTTTCTTCTGCTGTGCAATCGAGCCCAAAAATCGAAAGCCAGAAATGAAGCCTAGAAATTGAGCCGAGGATCGAAGGGAGGCTTGAGATTCATGATCGAAGGCAGGCTCGAGAGCCATGATCGAAGGCAAGGATCGATGGCCATGATCGAAGGCAAGCTCGAAGACCAGTGATCGAAGGCCACTGATCGGAGGCCCAGGATCGAGGGCTATGACCAAGGCCAGTGATCGAAGGCCATAAAAATCGAAGCCATGATCGATAGCCAGGATCAATGGCTGTGATCGAGCCCCAGGGTCGAGGTCCATGATTGAAGGCCATGACCGAGGTCCATGATCAAGGGCAATGATTGAGGACCTCAATCGGACTCCCCATGATCGGACTCCTATGATCGAGGTCCAGGATCGCACTCCATGATTGAGTTCACCCTGGACAGATCTGTAAGTTATAAAAACAGGGGGGCTTCGTCCCATTCGCCATTTTTAACAACTTGGAGCTTGAGCAGAGGTGAGATTTGATATATTTTCAAGGAAATATATTGGGGTAAGTGTTCTTAACTCAATCTTGGTTAGATTACCCAAATCCATCACTGTTTTTAACATTTAATTGGTGATTTAAGTTGGAAAAATTTGAAAGCCCTCTTGGATAGATTTGGGGATTTGAGGGTCGTCGTTATTGGAATTTAGTCATTTTGGTATGGTTAGACTCGTGCTTGAATGGGCGTTCATACTTTGTAACTTTCGCCGGATTCCGAGACGTGGGCCCCACGTGCTATTTTTGAGTTAATTTTGGATTTTTATTGAAAAATATAGTAATTTCTTGTAGAATTATTTCTATAATTTTTGTTGACTGTATCGAATTAATTATGACTAGATACGAGTCGAACAGAATCAGAAAATCGAGGAAAAAGCATACTACTTGATTAAATTGGAGCAAGTCGAGGTAAGTGACTTGTTTAACCTTGTGTGGGAGAAATTTCCTCTAGGATTGGTATTGATGTGATTATTGAAATATGTTGAAAGTCGTGTACACAAGGTGACGAGTGTGTACACGGGCTAAATGTGAAAGATTATATTTTTAAATTATGAAGATCACTGTTGCATATTAATTAAATTATTAAATCTTGTTATATTCTCCATCATTGATTTGATTTGTATACTTTAAATTTGCTTGACCTTTTCCTGCTAATTGTTTTACCTGTTTAGTTGAAACTTGGTTTCTTTTATTCTGTGCATTATTTGAAATTGATTTTCTTTAAATTAAATATTATTAATATGAAGTATTTGACATTTTAAATTTGGTATTGAAGCAACGTATTAAAGATTTTGAAATATTATTTTGCCAAATTATTTATTCCTGAATATTTTTGTAAAATATTTGTACTCATTGTGATGGAGCCGTGCGCTTTTTATTGTGGAAAAATATTATTGATGATTTATGTTGGCATGAGCTGTGAGCTCTTTATTGTGGAAAGATATTGTTGTTGATTTATACTTGAGGTGCAAATTGTGATATATTGTGATATTGATACGCATGCGGTGGTATAAGGTCTGGGTATTGAAATGCATGCGGTGATATAAGGGTGGCTTGATACACGTGGCTAGTAGGGAAAACTACTAGAAGTCATGCGGTGTGATAAGGATGGCTAAAACGCGGGATGCTATTTCGGGAAAAAATATTTTCTTTAAAATAAATTGTGAAGGCTCCCGCGGTGATATAAGTAAATGAGATATTGTGAAGTTATTTATGATTTGGGACTACGAGGTGCTTCCTCGGTAGTGCCCTTGTTGATATTGATTTATGGCCATAGTTGCCTTCGATTATTTGTTGTGATTTTCATAAAGTTGACAGGAATTCTGTTTTGATTCCACGAGATATTATTTGTCATTATTTTGTGTAATTAAATGGTGACATGCTACTTGATTCATTTCCATTGTCATTTTATTTTATTATAATGTTAAACATTTTACTATGAAATTATTATTTTCCAGTAGGGCCTGACCTGACCTCGTCACTACTCTACCGAGGTTAGGCTTGACACTTACTGGGTACCACTGTGGTATATTCATACTACGCTTCTGCACATCTTTTTGTGCAGATCCAGGTACATCTTATTAGACTAGGCATCAGTGAGTTACCTGTGTATGGAAACTTCGAGGTATATCTGCCAGCGTCCGCAGACTCCAGAGTCTCCTTCTATCATTTTTATGTTGCTTCCTTATTTTTTTTTAGACCTGGATATATAGAGACATTGAGGATAAAATTCTTAGAAGCTTGTGACTTATTTCTATCGGGTTTTGGGAGTTGAAATTGTTTGAATTATAATTTATTTATTTCAGATAGTTATTATTATTCCGCATTGATAGGCTTACCTAGTCTTAGAGACTAGGTGCCATCACGATATCCTACGGAGAGAATTTGGGGTCGTGACATTATGAGCCCTGCAAGCTATCTTTGGATCTTGAAAATCGGAAGACTCCTCCAACAAAGCCCTCAATCGAGGAGCCTCCCACTTTGGAGTTAAAGCTATTGCCTCTACATCTCAGGTAAGAATTCCTTGGTCCTTCTTCTACTTTACCGGTTATCCTTTCTTCTTGTTTGACTAACATTCAAGTAGAGTCCACATTGGAGGTGCTACAAAGGAGTAAAAGAGCAATCAGATGGACCTTGACGGATATTCGGGGCATAAGCCCCGCCTTTTGCATGCACAAGATTATATTGGAGGAGGGTGCCAAACCCTCCGTTGAACATCAAAGGAGGCTAAATAAAGCAATGCAAGAGGTAGTCAAGAAGGAGATCATAAAGTGGTTGGATGCCGGGGTTGTTTACCCCATTTTCGATAGCTCATGGACTTCTCCGGTGTAATGTGTCCCAAAGAAAGGGGGCATGACTGTGATAACAAATGACAAGAATGAATTGATCCCCACAAGAACTGTCACTGGGTGGAGAGTGTGCATGGACTATAGGAAGCTCAACAAAGTCACTCGAAAAGATCATTTTTCACTTCCATTTCTTGATCAAATGTTGGGTAGGTTGGACAAACATGCTTTTTATTGCTTCCTGAATGGATACTCCGACTACAATCAGATTCTTATTGCTCCTAAGGACCAAAGAGAAGACCACTTTCATTTGTCCATATGGTACTTTTGCATTCTCGAGGATTCCATTTGGGTAATGTAATGCACCAGCGACTTTTCAACGGTGTATGATGGCTATTTTCACCGATATGGTAGAAGATATACTTGAGGTCTTCATGGATAATTTCTCTGTCGTTGGGAATTCTTTTGATGATTGCTTAAACAACTTGGACAAGGTATTGGCAAGATGTGAGGAAACTAACTTGGTTTTGAATTGGGAGAAATGTCACTTTATGGTCGAGGAAGGAATTGTCCCCGGTCACAAGATTTCAAAGTATGATATTGAGGTTGATAAAGCCAAAATTGAAGTGATCTCCAAACTCCCTCCCCCTACATCCGTGAAGGGAGTGAGGAGCTTCTTGGGTCATGCGGGGTTCTATCGCCGATTCATCAAAGATTTTTCCAAAGTGGTGAACCTTTTGTGTAAACTTTTGGAGAAGGGTGCCAAGTTCCATTTCAATGAAGGCATTCGAGTTGCTTAAGTTCAAGTTGACTACTACTCCTATTATTACCGCACCGGATTGGAGCTTGCCTTTTGAGCTCATGTGTGACGTAAGTGATGTGGCGGTTGGAGCGGTGTTGGGGAAACATATCAATAAAATCTTCCATCCGGTCTATTATGTAAGCAAGACCATGAATGATGCCCAAGTCAACTACACAGTGACTAAAAAAGAGCTCCTTGTTATTGTCTTTGCTATGGAGAAGTTTCACCCGTACTTGATTGGTACAAAGGTGATTTTTCACACCGACCATGCGGTGCTTTGGTATTTGATGAGCAAAAGGATTCTAAGGCAAGGTTGATGCGGTGCGTGCTTCTATTGAATGAGTTTGATCTAGAGATTCAAGACCGCAAGAGTAGCGAGAATCAAGTGGCGGACCACTTGTCCCGATTGGAGGAGGAGGAGAGGCCACATGACGGCCTTGAGATCAATTATTCATTTCCCGACGAGCAACTCCTAGCCATTTCAATGACCGGGATGCCATGGTTCGCTGACTTAGCAAACTATCTTGTGAGTGGTATTGTACCGAGTGAGTTCTCTTCAAACTAAAGGAAGAAGCTCAAACGGGATTGCCTTGACTATTATTGGGATGAGCCGTATCTTTTTCGAATATGTACTGATGGTGTGATCCGACGATATGTGCTGGAGGAAGAACAAATGGGTATTCTTGGGGCTTACCACTCTTCACTGTATGGTGGTCACCATGGTGGAGCAAGAACGGCGGCAAAAGTTTTGAGTTGTGGATTCTATTGGCCTACTCTATACAAGGATGCTAGTTAGCTTGTCAAGTGGTGTGATGAATGCCAAAGGGCCGGTGGGATCTCAAAGAAGAATGAAATGCCTCTCACCATCATTTTGGAGATAGATATTTTTGATATGTGGGGTATTGATTTTATGGGTCCGTTTGTTAGCTCTTGTGGGAACACCAACATTCTAGTTATGGTGGATTATGTATCTAAATGGGTTGATGCCATTGCTTTGCCCAACAATGAAGCAAGGAGTGATGTGGCATTCTTGAAAAAGAACATCTTCACTTGGTTTGGTACCCCAAGAGCCATTATTAGTGATGGAGGTTCGCATTTTTGCAACAAGGCTTTTGATACCTTACTCACAAAGTATGGTGTCACTTACAAAGTATCAATCCCCTACCATTCTCAAGCAAGCGGACAAGTTGAAGTCTCCAACCGGGAGATAAAGAGTATTTTGTCAAAGACAGTCAATGCCAACCGGATGGATTGGCCAAGAAAACTTGATGATGATCTTTGGGCTTATAGAATGGCCTACAAAACACCGATCGGTATGTCTCCATACCGGTTAGTGTTTGGGAAGGTATGCCATCTTCCGGTAGAACTTGAGCATAAGGCCATGTGGGCTTTGAAGAAGTTGAACCTTGAATGGAATGTCACAGCAAATCTAAGGATGTCACAATTGAATGAGCTTGATGAATTCCGGTATCATACCTACACAAGCTCGTCTCTTTATAAGGAGAAAATGAAGTACCTCCATGACAAGTACATCCACAATAAGGAATTTAAAGAGGGTGATCTTGTGCTATTGTTCGATTCCCGGTTACGGATATTTCCTGGCAAGTTGAAGTCAAAATGGAGTGGCCCCTTTGAAGTGGTGAATGTAACCCCCTGTAGTGCTCTAGATTTGAAAAATAATAATGATTATGTGTTTAGAGTCAGTGGGCACCGGGTTAAACATTATCTTGGCAAGGTTGATGATGGCCACATTGTGGCGGTTCTTCATTTCAAATGATTGGTAATCTTTGTCGTACCGCGACGTTAAATCAGTCGCTTCTTGGGAGGCAACCCATGTATCTTTTTCTTTTTCTTGTTTTTCTTCTTTGTTAGATAGCTTTGTTTTGTGCTAACTAGTTTTGAAGTGTATGCAGGAATGGGTGTGCATTGCAGGGA